>NC_058376.1:81480198-81784416 GCF_018350175.1 Felis catus | reverse complement strand
TGATTAGTTGTTTGGATTGGTACGTATGGATTTTGAGAAGTCAAAGGAATATAGGAGGAGAGAAAGTAAATGAAAAATTAACATTAGTGAACCTATGCCAGGAGTGTACTGGGACAAGGAACAGTAGTGAACAAGAAGGCAAGGCTTCTACTGTCAAGGACTTGACTTTCCCTTTGGTCGGGGGACAGCAAGAGGCTCCAGTGAGAGTTATAATTATAGAGTATAATAGGTGCTATGGGGGAAATGGACATGACTTATTCAGCTTATTCAATTCCAGAGAAGCAAGTATCATTAATCCACTGATGATGAGTGGATGAGCAGGTGTTCAGAGGAAGGCACTCTGTGAATGCTGCTGAGGGCCACAGTTGTGAGTGCTGAACAGGACTCAAGCCCCTGTCTGCCCCTCCTGAGCCCGTGCTCTTTCCTCTGCCCTGTTGCCTCTCAACAGGCAGGTGAAAATCCAGAGCTCTAACTGCATTCAAATCTGGGGGTCATCTGTCTAGAGAGTTGAAACGGGAGATGAGAAGATCTCCTAGGGAGACACTGAGACTTTGGAAAGTAACGGCAGCTGATAGTTATTGAGAACTTAGTACACTCCAGACTCCACGGTAAGCATTTTACATGCATGCATGAATGTATTTATGCCACGTAACACCCCTTGTGAAGCAGGGACTCTTAACAGTCCCAATTTACAGTCCAGGAAAGGGGACCTTAGGAAGAGTTAAGTCAACAGAAGTCACACACCAGAACCTAATCTCTTACCTTATGCTACCTTCTTGAGAGAGAGGACTGAGATCAGAAGCCAGGTAAGGAATTCATGGAACCAGAGAACAAGATGGCTTATTTAGGGATGTTGATGAGGGGGGACAAGTGTCCTGAGAGTCCAAGAAACCCTGTTAGAAAAGGAACCAGTGTACAGAGTCCAAGTCCATGGAAAAACCCAGCAAAGAGACATGAAGGTTGTGGGATTCCACCGACCCGCGTTGGTAAGAGACCTTTAACAGAGCTCTTTTGGGAGATGGAAACCTAACTTCCTCAGGCTCACTACCCAAGCCTCTGCTTGCTGCCTGACCTGCCCCACTCTCCCTGATTCCTATTCTGATTTCTTCTGCTCAACCTGTCTGCTTAGGGAAGAAGGCCTGGACTGCGCTTCTCACTCCCAACCCACCTCCACGCTGATCTGTCTTCCTGACCCAGCACCTGCAGAGCTAACTCTAACCCACTGGCGCACCACCTGCAAGCTACACCAACCTCCGTTGAGACCATTCATTTACAGCACATGCCCAGGCAGCCTGACAAAGGACAACGGTGACCCCCTACCAAGGACACATGCTGGACAAGCAGGTAGGTGCCAATGGCTCAGGGCAGCGGGAGGGAAGAAAATGCAAGAGGTTCCAGTGAGAGTGAATTAGCCAGGCCCTCACCGAGGCTCTTTGTCAATAGTGCTCAACTTCCTTTACTGGCTTAATTGGATCTGCACAGAGCAATTGAAAGGAGTAGTTCGAGGACCACATGATTTAGCTTCCCTATCCCCATTCCAACCATAACTGATTGGAACAGGATGGACACCTTCCCCAAGAGGAGGATCTAAGGGTTGGCTCCTCTCTCTGGACTTTGGAATTGGGCCACCTAGTGATTGAATAGCTGGGGACACAATGGTACTAATGACTGCAGTGGTCCACAGCTGCCCTGTGAGGGAACCGAGCTGAGTCAGAGAGACTCATGGCAGAGCACAGGGTTAATAAAGGTCCGTGAACTCTTGCTAAAGGCTTTCAGCTGCCCCCATCCCTGCTCTTCTTGAAGGCTGACGGTTCAGCTCTCGGGTTTCCACAAGTCCTCTCTAGTAAAATTTGGGTTAGTATGAGTAGATTTCTGTTAGTGTTATCCAAGGTCTCCTTGGCAAAGATAGGGTTTTGCAGGACTGAGAGCATGGAGCAGGGATCCAAGGATGAGAAGTTAGAAGTTTAGGGTTTGGGAAGCACCACAGTTAAGTGCTGATGTCTAAATCCGAGTGGCTGTGACTCCCTCCCTCAAATTGTAAAGATGAATCCATTCTATTTTGTTTGGCAGACATTTATTGGGCACTTGCTTTGTACCTGGCACTGTGCTGGGTACTAGGGCAGCAAATAACCCGCAGCTGCTCTTGTGCTCACAGTTTCAGAGTGGGTACAGACACAGAAATATATTACAATATAACATAATGAAAGCAATGATGATGGACATACAAAGTCAACGGCAAAGCGGGTGGCAGAAGGGAGTTGTGGAAAGCAAGGGGGACTTTGGACCACAGCTTGGGGTCATCCAGGAATTCTGGAAGGACCTGGAGGGTTTTGGCTGAGGCACTGAAACGGGAAAGTGGGAGAGAGCAAAATCTCTTTGCATTCAGCACAGGTGGGCTTGCTGAAGAATGGTGTCAGGACCATCTGGAAGGTTCTAAGATGAGTGAAGAAAGAGCCAACCTCTCTTTTTTTCCCAGGGAGACTGGGAAATGGGGCATGGGTAGCCAAAGAGAATAGAAACAATAATAAAAAAGGTGCTGGGAGAGAAAGCTAAGGCAGAGAAGGGTGGGCATCTCAGGAATGAGCAATGGCTGGGAGTAGAGGGAACTGGACACGGTTTAAGGGCTCCGAAGATAATGGCGAGTGTTCATTTAATATTTCCTGGGCACAGTCTACACCGTAGGTGCCACAGTGGGCACATGGCCCCTGCCTTGCAGAGAAGTCAAGTGGAGAAGACAGACATTAATCAAATAATCACACAAATAAATGTAAAAAAAAAAAAAAAAAAAAAAACCTCAGTAGAAGATAACTGGTGAAGATGGAGGGAAGTGGGTAGACTACAATTTAATTGCATCTTGGATTTGGGATTCAGACAGACACTCTGACAAAGAGAGGGGAAAAGAAACAAAGATGACAAGGGAGAGAGGAAGTTCAGGGGCCTTGGGAGAATCTACAAAGGGAGTGGCCACACCTGTAACTGCTTTCATTTCTCCAAATCATGTGAGACTCATTGAAATTCATCTCCATCCAGGGAACAAACTTCCTTCCTTTATTCATTCATCCATTTGTCCATCCATCCACCCATTCCCCAGTAAGCCAGGTACTATGCTAGGAGACACTAGGGAAGAAGCTGAAAGGGACGCCTGTGTGGCTCAGTCAGTTAAGCATCTGACTCTTGATCTCAGCTCAGGTACTGATCTCATGGTTGATGAGACTGAGCCCACATCGGGCTCTGCCTGACAGTGCAGAGCCTGCTTGGGATTCTCTCTGCCTCTCTCCTGCACTCTCTCTCAAAATAAACATTAAAAAAAAAAAAAAAGCTGAGAGAGACCCTCCAGCCTGAGAAGTTTATAAATGATAGAAATGCTATTTGTAACATTTTTCTACTGTTGTTTTGGCTCCCTTTCCTACAGGCAAGGGAAAGGACAGAGAAATGGCTGTACTAATCAAATTGTGGGACCAGTAGAACCTTAAAAAGAAATCAGGGCCTATCAGCACACTTATCTGTCTGTGCACAAATTGCTGAAGAAATGTGGGAAGTGGGATGAAGGATGAGATGATATCCAAGTGGACAGAAGCTTCTCGAAGCCTCATTCCTTTCCAAGATCAGGCATTCGCTTTAGGCACCCTTCACCGAGGTGAAGAGTGTATGTGATACACGTAGAAATCTGTAAATGATGTGCCACGCAGGAATATATTTACAGAGCTCTATAGTTTATAAAATGAAGAGTCCATTTCTTTTAAAAGGGGTGTTCTCACAGAAAGCTGTAGAACAGTCACTTGGATAAGGAGGAGGTTATAGAGCCTGTGACTCTCAGGAATCCCAGGAACCCACCTGCAGTGGCCACAGTCATGGGCAGGGTGGTGCCCGCCCCTGTGACTGCCTGCATTGGGCACCCTGGTCCCGGGATGGTCGTCCCTTGATCTGGCCTTGGCCCTCCAACATCTCTTGTTTTAGCTGCTGTTGTCAATTTACATTCACTGATCATACCTACTCCTGGGGAAGCCTAAGAATTTCTCAAACTGGAGGCCTCCCGTGCCCCAAGAGCAAACCAGTGTATGCTTTGAATTCACCTGTTAGCAACACAAGTTAGCATCATTCCAAAAGGTTTGCCTTAATTATCCCCAACAGGTGGATTGTAGATAGCGTATTTTCTTTTTGCATCTGTGCATTTTCTAAATTTCTTTCAAATAACCACAGATTCCATCAGTAACAAAGAAAAATAAACATTTCTTTTTTTTTTTTTTTTTTTTTTTTAGTTTAGTTTGAGACAGCCAGAGTGGGGTAGGGGCAAAGAGGGGGTGGTGGTGGAGAGAATCCCAAGCAGGTTCCATCCTGTCAGTACAGAGCCCACCGTAGGGCCCGAACTCATGAACCGTGAGATCATGACCTGAGCTGAAATCAAGAGTTGGCTGCTTAACCAACTGATCCACCCAGGTGCCCCAAAAGATAAACATTTCTTAAGGATTGCTTAAAATGAGAATTGGCCTGTAAAGTGACCCTTCTTCACTTCAACTGAAAAACAAGCTCCATTTGTTTCTCTCCTATCTCTCCATCCACTGTCACTGTAAGCAAGGCTGTCACTGTCTTCATCTGCCCTTCTTCCCTTATCCACTTACTATCTTAGTCCCAGCAGCTGCCCCCTTTGCTGTCTCTCTGTCCCCACTTCCTCCAGCACCAACCCACTTTAGAGGAGATGGGAAGCTGGGGTGTGGCTTTCCTGCCTTCCCAAAGCAAACAGCCCAAGAGACAGGCTGTTGTCAATAAGGAGGAGCTCTCTTATTGCATATTAGCTAAGCCAAAGCAAAATAAATAAAAGCATATTCACATTTCTCAAGCCACTCACAGATGTGGCCCCCATGGGATTTCAAAGAACCCTTCACAGACTTGCCTCCCGAACCCACACAGCAGCCCTGTGAGGTAGGTCAGTCTCCATTCCTTTCTGCAAGCAGGGACCTGGAGGAGTTTGGCACAGGGCATGTGGGGTCGAGTCCAGAGTGAGGTCTCCCGTTACACCTTCCCTTTAAGATGCTTGACGAGCAGAGCTGCCTGAGTGACCGGCAGCAGAACTGACAGGCCGGAACAAACGAGGCCCCAGGACGCAGCCAGACAAGGCACTGGGCTGTTGGGAGCCTGGCTATTTCTGACTTGCCCTACTTAGGGGCTCCCTTCCCAGGACTGTTCCATAATCCAAGGCCGTTTGACATTTTGCAATGTGACATCCATGGGACGCTGCTGGAAAAAACCCTGCTTATTCATACGTCCACGTGCCTTGAGGAAAAAGGTGAGGTGACGCTTTAAAAAAGCCTGTAGTTGCAGCGTTCTTGATGTCACTGGTGCCCATGTGTCCCGACATGTTACATCTGCAACTTTGGGCACAGAATAGGTTGGAAGACTGTTTCGGTGTTTTCCATCAGAACAAGATCATACCGACACAACTGGGGCCTGTAAAAATAAGACAGGATATCCTTGCCAATCAAGTAGTAAAAATATCCCATTCTAGAAAAATAAATTGTATTACATCCTTAGGTTATAAAATTGTGGGGCAATTATTTCTAACATTACAGGAAAGTGCTTATGGTAAACAAGCATAGCCCACATCAACAACAATGAGATATAAAATTTTATTTACCACCTAACTATTTCCAGGTTTAAAGCAATGATAGAAAGGAGGTTAGAAAGAAATAACCATTGTTGCCCCTGAATAATAACATTATGGATGGTATTTTTCTGCTTCTTAACACTTTTTGTTTGCACTTTCCAGATTTTATAAAATCAACATGTATTCCTTTGGTAATCCGGAAAAAAAAGTATTGAAAAGTCTCATGGTTTTAAGATGTAATGACTGTCCTCTTAGAAGCAACTTGCATTATTAAATGTTTTGGGGTACCCTACGCCTTCAGGAAAAAGGAATCCAGGGGCACCTGGGTGGCTCAGTAGGTGAAGCCTCTGACTCTTGTTTTCAGCTCAGGTCATGATCTCAGGGTTTGTGGGTTCAAGCCTGGCATCGGGCTCTGTACTGGCAGCATGGAGCCTGCTTGGGATTCTTTCTCTTTCTCCCCCTCTGTCTCTGCCCCACCCCTGCTTACAATCTCTCTCTCAAAATAAATAAATAAACATTAAAATTTAAAAGAATTCATAAGCATAAAGTGCTGAATGCTCACAGCATTTTCTGTCTTGTCCATAGATTGTATGCTAGGACTATATTGGAGTGGCATTAGTCACAAAACGTACATGCCACCACAGCTTTGCTCTTTCTCCCCCTCTTTGATTCTGTCCCCCCGTACATACACACGTGCGCGCGCACGCACACACACACACACACACACACACACACACACACTCTGTTGCTTATTTTTTTGGAACCAATGAAGATAGGTTGTTTACCCCTTAATACTTCAGTGTGTATTTCCTAAGAACAAGGACATTCTCAGGGCAGTTATCAAATTCAACCTGGAGTAGTACTTTCATATTGTATCCATGGAATAAAATATTCCAGTTATTCTGTACCTTTTTTTATACTAGGCTGTGCATTTGCCAGATTATATGAGGCTTTCTTTTCCACAACATATACCAGCTTGCAAGCAGTGTGGGTGGAGTGATTAGGGAAGAATTATATAACTGTAAGCATGTAGCAACATTATTTTTTTGGATTAATTGGGCCATTTATCTTTAAGCTCCTACCAGTAAATTTGTCTTGAATTATGGGGCTACTCATCTTTATCAAGTCTATTTTTTGAAAACCCTCCACTTCCTTCATTGTAATTGATGAGGTCCTACTAAAACATCAGACCAAGGAGGTTGGACAGAAACCAATAGCATCTTTGGAAAACCAGAGCTTGTCAAACGCTGCTGATGGCTCACCTCTCTGGATGGGCAAGTGACCTCAACTTCATTCGGAGAATCCTGAGCTTATACTTCGGGCCTATTGTAGACCCTGTAGAGAACACCAAGGAAATGGCTGCAACTTTATCCAAGTCTTGATTAAATCTTGCAAGCAGACTCACTTGGTGGTATTTCTGAAAAGTTGCAGGTTCACTGGAAAGAAGAAATGAAGTAAGTGGATATAGATTGCTAACGAAAGAAAACAGTTTCAAAAGCTACAAATCACTCATAAGCAGGTAGTCCCTTGACCCCACAGTCTGCTGGATTTCAGAGGATTGCATAAGTGAGGCTGCTGGCCCCAGGAATGATGAAATATTATGGCACAAGAGAGGCATGCTCTGCCTACTCTATACCGGATAGCATCCTCATTTCTTGACACATGTCTCCATTCCCCTGAAAAATTCTTCAAGATGACTATTATCTTCATTTTACAGACAAGGAAACAGATGCTTGCAGAGCTTAAACTCACCCAGGTCACAATGCTTATCAGAATCAGTGCAGGGATTCAAACTCAGTTCAGAGTTCAAAGTTACAATCTTCCCATTAAACTGCATTGCTAGATGCATATGTATATGTTTAGCCCAACTAGATACTAATTCAGAAGTTATGCTTAAGCAAATATTTTTTTCAGTCATGCCTCTCAAATAAAATAGCTAAATCCTAAGTTCCAGTACTTTTTCCTATGTATGTGATGCTTCCTACAGTTGGAATCTCAAATTGAGCCTATGGAATATCCACTGGGGAGGTTCGCTGGGTCAGTGTCCCTCTAGGGATCTGGGGAAGTAGACCATAGCGAGCCCCCTTGCTCAGAAATGGGAGACTTGCTCTAGAAATGAATCATCAGTTTGGAGGTGGGGATTAGGGTGAGGGGGTGTGTGTCACCCCAGCCTCACTAGAATCATGTGTTGAGTCCTGGGAGGAGCAAAAGTGCCACAAGTAAAACTAATCAGAAAGGTACCCAGATTTTAGTTTCTAAATACCATCCTCGCTAAAAGGAATGGGTAGGAGGCTTCCGGGAGAAATGGTTGATTCCAGGGCTAGGTCAGGGAAAGTGCAAAGTGATCCTGCAACAAGCCGTATGCCAGAAAGTAAGGAATGCTCACAGAATGGTGGAAATGTTCAAAAGAATACAGAATCACTTCACGTGAATTAGGATGGCGAAGAAGTGTTGATGAGGATATGGAGAAATTGGAACCCTTGTGCACTGTTGCTAGGAATATAAAATGGTACGACCACAATGGCAAATGGTATGGGGTCTCTTCAAAGAATTAAAAATAGAATTACCATATGATCCAGCAATTCTACTTCCGCGTATGTGCCCCAAAGAAATGAAAGCAAGGTCTCCAAGAGATATTTGCACACCCATGTTCATAGCAGCATCGTTCATAAGAGCCAAGAGGTAGAAGCGATCCAAATGTCCATCAGTGGATAATGGATTATCAACATGTGATACATACAATGAATATTATTCAGCCTTTAAAATGAAGGAAATTCTGTCACATGCTACAACATGGATAAACCTTGAGGACATTCCGCTAAATGAAAGAAGCCAATCACAAAAGGATATATATTGTTTGACTCCATTTATATAAGGTGTCTAAAGTAATCAAATTCATAGAAACAAAGTAGAATGGTAGTTATCAGAGGCTGGAGGGAGAGAGAAAAGGGAGTTGTTGTTCAATGGGTATAGAATTTCAGTTTGCAAGGTGAAAAGTTCTGGAAATTTATTTCACAATAATGTGAATATTCTTACCACTACTGGACTGTATACTTATAAATGATTAAGATGATAAAGTTTACATTATATGGTTTCATCACAATAAAAAATGCATTTTAAAAAAAGGGTGCAGACCCAGTTTGAAGAGCTTCTAATGGCCAGATTTGAGACAATTTAAATATCAAAATAAATAAATAATGGTAGTAACTAATTATAAGTCTCCATTAATAAAATAAAAACCCAGGGCGCCTGGATGGCTCAGTCAGTTAAGCGTCCAACTTCGGCTCAGGTCATGATCTCATGGTTCATGAGTTCAAGCCCGGCGTTGGGCTCTCTGCTGACAGCACAGAGCCACTTCAGAACTCTGTCTCCCTCTCTCTCTCCCATTCTCTCAAAAATAAATAAACATTTAAAATAAAATAAAAATCCACGAGTCCATATTGATATAACCAAATAAATGAATAAATAAATGGGAGGAAAAGAAAGCTTTTCCTAAATGATGAATTTGAAAAATCACCATTCAACCATCATAGTAACAATCCAACCACAAAACATCAAAACTGTTGGGTAAAAGTTTCAGGAATAATGGGACATTTTAGCAATAATGGGTCTCAAAGTACCTCCCTGAAACATACTTACTAATACCAGGGAAAAACAGTAACTTCATAGTGGAGAAACTGGGGGGGGGGGGAGGGGACACCGTAATAAACTGCTCCAAGTTAATGAAATGAACCAAAGTGTGGGCCTCCTAATAGGACACACGGAGCCAAACATAACGTCACTTCTATGCAGTTTTTGCCAGAGATGCATGATCTGAATGTCATCATGAGGAAGCATCAGACAAACCCACATGGAAGACATTCTGAAAATAACTGACTTGTAAAGTCAGGAAAGTCGAGGAAAGATGGAAGAACTATTCCTATGTGAAGACTAACAAAACAGGATAACCAACCTCAGTCAGTGACCCTGAATTGGATCCCTCTCCAGGAGCAGCTGGGGAACCACAAGAGTGCAGAGACTCAGCAGGGGGTGATGGCACCCTGCAGATGGCAAAACCCCGTGGGGGTAGATGGAAGACAGGAGAGGGAAAAGACCTCTTGGAGCTGGTGAAGCTTGTCTCTGAGTACAGGTAGGACCCCCTCTTCCACCTGGAGGGATGTCCAGAAATACACGGGGAGGCACAAACTAAGGTATTGAGTTCATATAAGAATAAAGGGAGGGGCGCCTGGGTGGCGCAGTCGGTTAAGCGTCCGACTTCAGCCAGGTCACGATCTCGCGGTCCGTGAGTTCGAGCCCCGCGTCGGGCTCTGGGCTGATGGCTCAGAGCCTGGAGCCTGTTTCCGATTCTGTGTCTCCCTCTCTCTCTTCCCCTCCCCCGTTCATGCTCTGTCTCTCTCTGTCCCAAAAATAAATAAACATTGAAAAAAAAATTAAAAAAAAAAAACAGAATAAAGGGAACAAGAGCCAGCAAACTATGGGTCATGACCTATAATAGGAGCCAGATGTTTGTGTCTGGTAGTAGGTACACTAAACACCCTGGAAACTCCTAATGGTGGATACAATTAAAGCAAAACCAAAACTAAAACCCTTTTGAATCACACTGAACTAAGAGGAAAGTAAAGAATACTGAGGAACCTTAAAAATGTGTGAAGGCAGAAATACTGAAATCCACTTTTGTTGGCCTTTTTTCAAAGTTAGTAATGAGTTTTCTTTTTCAGTGCAGTGCAATCAGACATGAAACAAAGCCAGTCATGGAGGGGAGTTGAATAGGAGACTCTCTGGGGAGGGGTGAACTAAAAATGATTTCCAAGTAAAACTTCCTACCACCTAAGGGGACAGAAACAATACCTATCAAAATCCCAGCTGCCTTTTTTTCTTTTTTCTTTTTTTTGCAGAAATTGTCAAACTAATTTTAAAATGCGTATGGAAATTCAAGAGACCCAGAATAGTCAAAACAACTTTGAAAAAGACCCAACTTAGGGGATTCACACTTCCTGATTTCAAAATTTGTTAGAAAGCCACAGTAATGCTATAAGCTACATGACAATGTGGTGCTTGCATAAGGATAGATGTATAGATCAATGGAATAGAATTGAGAGTCCAGAAAGAAGCCCTTCCATTCACTGTCACCTGACTTAGGCAAGGATGTCAAGACATTCACAGAAAAAGAATAGTTTTTTCAATAAATAGTGCTGTGACAACTGGATATCCAAAGGCAAAAGAATGAAGTAGGACATCCTACACCATTCTATATGCAAAAGTGAACTCAAAATGGATCAAAGACCTAAGTGAGACCTAAAACTATCAAGGATTTGTGTCCAGAGTACATAAAAAATTCTTGCAAATCAACAATAAAAAGATAACTCAATTTTAAAATGAGCGAGGGGCCCCTGGGTGGCTCAGTCATTAAACATCTGACTTCGGCTCAGGTCATGATCTCATGGTTTGTGAGCTCGAGCCCTGCTTCAGATGAGCCCCACTTCTCTCTCTGCCCCTCCTGGGATTCTCTCTCTCTCTCTCTCTCTCTGTCTCTTGCTCACTTGTGCCCCCCCCTCTCAAAAACTATAAAAATAAAAATAACATAATAAATGCCTGTTTTTAAAAATAAAAATAAAGTGACTAAGGCACACACACAAAAAAACCTATACCCGGATGTTTATAGCAGCTTTATTCAGAATTATCAAATAGCCAAAATGTCCTTCATCAGGAAAATGGATAAATAAACTGTAGTACATTCAGACAGTGGAATATTATTCAGTGCTAAAAGGAAATGAACTAGCAAGCTATGAAAAAAAACGAAGAAAACTTAAATTCTATTACTAAGTGAAAGAAGCCACTCTAAAGATTACATACTGCATGACTCCAATTACATGACATTCTGGAAAAGGCAAAACTATGGAGACAGTAAAAAGACCATTCCCTGCCAAAGGTTAGGGAAGAGAAGGATATTATAGGCAAAACACAGAGGATTTTTAGGGCAGTGAAACAACTCCATGATCCTATAATGGTTGATATATGTTCTTACACGTTTGTCAAAACCCATAGAATGTACACCACCACCAGTGAACCCTAATGTAGGCTATGGACTTTGGGTAATGATGCGTCAATGTAGATGCTTCAGCTGTAACTGTGTATGCCACCCTATTATCAGGGTTTTTTTTTTAATTTTTTTTCAACATTTATTTATTTTTGGGACAGAGAGAGACAGAGCATGAACGGGGGAGGCAGAGAGAGAGGGAGACACAGAATCGGAAACGAGCTCCAGGCTCTGAGCCATCAGCCCAGAGCCTGACGCGGGGCTCGAACTCACGGAGGGCGAGATCATGACCTGGCTGAAGTCGGACGCTTAACGACTGCGCCACCCAGGCGCCCCCCTATTATCAGGTTTTGATAGTGGGGAGGCTGTGTGTATGTGGGCGAGAGGGTATATGGGAAATCTCTGTACTTCCTGTCTAATTTTGCTGTGAATCTAAAACTGCTCTAAAAAATGAAGTCTATTTAAAAGGGAAAAAAATGAGGGCACTCGGTAGCTTAGTCGGTTGGGCATCCAACTTCGGCTCAGGTTGTGATCTCCTAGTTCACAGTTTATCATTTGTAAGTTCGAGCCCCGAATCGGTCTCCCTCAGGGGAGCCCACTTTGGACCTTCTGTTCCCCTCTCTCTGTGCCCTTCCCCCCACCTCTCAAAAATAAATAAAAGGGGAAAAATGAATAAAGGACCTGAATAGACATTTCCCAAAAAAATATCTAGAAATAGCCAGTAAGCACATGAAAGACTCAATGTTATTAATCATTAGGGAATTGCGAATCCAAATCATGAGATATACCATAATGCCCACTAGAATGGCTACAATAAAGAAGATGGATATGTCTGTGATAAAGACATACAAAATGTGACATATACATACAAAATATTACTCTGCCTTTAAAAAACAAGAGAAATCCTGTCACAAGCTATAACATGGATGACCCTTGAAGATACTATGTTAGGTAAAATAAGCCAATCACAAAAAGATAAATATTGTAGGATTCCACTTACATGAGGTATCTAAAGTAGTCAAATTCATAGGGACACTAGAATGATAGTTGCTAGGGGGAGAGGGAAATGGGGGAGTTGTTATTTAATGGGTATAGAGTTTGAGTTTTGCAAGATGAGGAAGTTCTGGAAGTGTTTCACAACAATGTGAATATACTTTACACTACTAAATTGTACACTCAAAAAATGATTAAGATGGTAAATTTGATGTTGCATTTTTCAATCACAATTAAAAAGAAAAAAATTTAAAGACAGATAATAACAGTGTTGGCGAGGATGTGGAGAAATTGAAACTCTTACACATGGCTGGTGGGAATGTAAAATGGTGTAGCTGCTTTGGCATTTCCTACAAATGTGAAATGGAGTTATCATATGACCCAGCAATTCCACTCCTAGGTATATACCCAAGAGAAATGAAAATGTATATCTACGTGGAAATGGAGACACATTTTCATAGCAACATTATTCATAATAGCCCCCAAAGTGGAAATAACCCGAATGTCCATCAACTGACAAAAGAATAAATAAAATGTGGTATGTGTGAGCAGAATGGCACAGTGGGAGTGAGCTGGGCTCATAACCCAGAGGTCAGTGGATTGAAATAAAATGGGGCATATCCATACCATGGAATATTATTTGACCATAAAGAAAATGAAGTATTGCTATAGTATCCTGAAAACATTAAGCAAAAAAAGTCAGACACAAAAAGACCACATATTATATGATTCCATTTATATGACATTCCCAGAATAGGTAAATCGGTAGAGACAGAAAGCAGATTAGTGGTTGACAGGGGATGGGGAGGAAGGAGGAATGAGGAATTACTAACAGGTATGGGGTTTCTTTTTGAATTGATAAAAATGTTCCGGAGGGGCGCCTGGGTGGCTCAGTTGGTTAAGCATCAGACTCTTGATTTCAGCTCAGGTCATGATCTTGTGGTTCGTAAGCAATGCAGAGCCTGCTTATGATTCTCTCTTCCTCTCTCTCTGCCCCTCCCCTGCTTATGCTCTCTCTCTCTCTCAAAATAAATACATAAACTTTAAAAAAATGTTCTGGAATTAGATGGTAATGACGTTTGCATATTTTGTTAATATACTCAAAACCACTGAAATGTAAACTTTAAAACTGTGAGTTTGATGGTGTGTGAATTATATCTCAATTTAAAAAAAAAGGTTATAAAGTAAAAAAGAAATACATCCAAAATATGGATACAGGGAGAGTCACCAGGAAGGTAATATTCTTGAATGTGACTATATTTGTACCCATAGTCTGGTAAGACCAAATAAACTTAGGGCACATACTCTGATATTATTTTCCTTTTCTTAAATTGTAAAAATACTAAACACTAAATCTAATAGTTTACCTTGCAAAAAATAGAAGGGTAGAGATAATCTCACCACGTAATAGAGTAACCATTTCCTTTTTTTCCATATATTCTCTGATTGGTGATGACTTTTCACAAGCAAGACTAAAATAAGAACAACTAAACATGAATAAAATAGAGGTTAAAGTCTCTATCTGAATCGAGAAAAAAACCCTCTGCAGTTAGGAAGTCCTAGTTGGGAGAAATTCACTACATAAAGTTAAAATTTCTAAGACATGTAAAGCCAATATGTAATCAGTTACTGGCATGAATAACCAAATTTTGTAGGTCACTACTTCTCATAGAACTGCACAATTTTCCTTGCTATTTCTTAGAGTCTCCAGATGAGGTCTCTGCCCAGCTTCCTTACTGAAGATCACAGCCCATAAACTACCTGACGCTGGTTGTTCAAGATGCTCCCCCTAGCCGTGCCCTCCCTGAAAACATAGCCCCACTGGGTTTGGGGACATTGGTGCTGAAAGGCATGTGATATTGGCCAATCACTTGGCCTCTCTAAGCCTGTGTTCTTATGTATATAATACAGATTATAATACCACCTCACAGGGTTTTAGTGTGAATTGCATTAGCCAGCATGTGTAATGTGTTTAGTTCAATAAAGAAAGGCTGTTGTTATTATCATCCAAGGATACATTTAAAAAAAAAAGTCACCTCCAGACCACCAGCACACTCCTTCTCTATTCATCTACATGGTGAACCTATAGGCAATTGCCACTTTCAGATGACATTCTAGTTGGTCCTCTATGAGTGAAGCCAACAGACAACCCAAGTGCCTAGTAGATAACAGGACCCCCCAAAAATGTTTCCTGAGTAAATGAATAACATGAACCTCAAATTTCTTTGAATTATTTCCCCCCTTCTTCCTGATTATAAAATTAATTAATTGATTGATTAATTAATTAATTAATTAATTTTATTAATTTAATTAATTAATTAATTTTATTAATTTAATTAATTAAAAATTAACTATTTTTAAACTGTATATATACAATATCATATAAAATTGAAAAGTAAAGAGAAGCTGAATAAAGCACTCATATTCCTACCACCCAAAGGCCAGCTGACATGTTAGGCATATTTCTTTTTCATTTTTTTTACATTGTTGAACTAATTTTGTACTTTATGTAATTTAATATCCTGGATTTTTCATTTAGCACATTATAAGCATTTCATTCAATATGTTGCAAAAATTAACCTATGAATAGTATTTTATTATATGGGAATATTTAAGTAACCCTTTTCCCATTAGATTTTTAGTGTGTTTCCAATTTTCTATTATTGCACATCACATTTTCTGAGTTTGAGAAACATACATTTACATGTTTATATATATGTATATTATGAGCACATAAAAAGATTGAAATATGTGTGTGGGGGTGAGTGCCTTTAGGTGTGGGATTGTTGGGCTGGGGCAAGTATTTGCACTTTTATGTTACATATTTCTTTACTGTATAAATCCTTCACAGCAAGCAAGGATGACTTTGGTAATTAAATGTTTAAACGAAGGAAGGAGGAGAGGAAGGAAGGGAAGGAGAGAGGAGGGAGGGAGAGGGAGAGAGGTGGGAAGGAAGAAAGAAAGGAAGGAAGGAAAGTAAATCCCTGTACCAATTCCATTTGTACAGAGCCTAGAAGATCAAGAACCATGAGAAGCAACTAAGAAAAATGCCCCCTTATGTTTTTGTAGAACAAAGATAAGTACAGACCTATAAGTAAGAAAGTAGATATATTTGAGATTTAATTTCTCCAGTCAAAAAAGGAAATAGCAAACTGTGAACTACCCCAGCCCAACTTACTGATTAATTTTGGATTCTGTGGTGTTTCCAGCTCTGTCTGTCAATCTGATTGTAATAGACCCTCTTCTTATGTTCTTGTTCCAAGTTATAATGTCCACAAAGTAATGATATACTGCAAAACAGGGAGAGAGCACAGTAAGAGAGAGAGACTCTCAACTGCTCTCCTGATAGGTCAATTCCTAAAAACCCAACCTCCTTCATAACTTGAGTTTCTTGTTCTCTTCCTCTCTAGTTTCTCTGCAAAGATCTGGGCAGAATTTTCTAAAATTCCTTTCCATTCTTTTTGGTAAAGATGGCCTGCATGATGGCAGAATCCAGTGGTCTCCAGTTGTCATGTTTGGGCATCACAGTTGGAGTGGTATTCCACCTTATTCACTGAGGTATCATGGCCTACTGCTGAGTACGATTGGTTCACTGCATTCCCTGCCTTTTAAAATAAAGCAAGCAGGTGGCCATGTAGAGAACCTCCATGGCTGACAAGGTTGTCTGCAATCTGGGCCATGTCCACTAGCCGCCATCATCTCTTCCCCTGTCATGCCACACCATGTGTGTCACCTGCACTGCCAGGCTGCCTCTTGCTCCTGGGCCTTCTCCCCACTCGAACACTCACTCTTACTTTGCCCCCTTTGCCAACTCATCCTTCAGGTTTTGGGTTAGTCACTTCCTCCAGGAGACCTTCACTGACCCTTAGACTAAGTCAGGTTTGCCTCTTTGAGTTCTTCTCATGCTCTGGTGTTCTCCCATCATTAGCACACTTACCTGTATTTACGAAATACATGAAAAAAATGATAATCAAAAAAGTGGTAAATATATGGGTACATGTATACAAATATTGCCTGAGAAATATAGAAGGGGAAGGAGGCGGGGCGCCTGGGTGGCGCAGTCGGTTAAGCGTCCGACTTCAGCCAGGTCACGATCTCGCGGTCCGGGAGTTCGAGCCCCGCGTCGGGCTCTGGGCTGATGGCTGAGAGCCTGGAGCCTGCTTCCGATTCTGTGTCTCCCTCTCTCTCTGCCCCTCCCCCGTTCATGCTCTGTCTCTCTCTGTCCCAAAAATAAATAAACGTTAAAAAAAAATTTAAAAAAAAAAAAAAAGAAGGGGAAGGAGGCTCAGGAGATGTTGGTCCCACAAAGGAATAAGATCCACCCTGGAGTTGCCATTTCGTGGCCCACTATTACTCAGGCACTTGCCTCACTTGGACCAGGCAGACAGCAATCCCTGGGCTGCCACACATGGCTCCAAAGGAGGAAGGAACCCCACTGATCTGCACCCTCTTTTATAAGAGTTGCTCCTAAGAAAAGTGAAAAGGGGGACAAGATTGTAAGACATCCATCTGCCCAAGAAAATTCCTACTTCCCAGGGCATTAATCATCTGCTGCCCCACTTAGCCCCCGTCTGGAATACCCAAGCTCTCAATGTCTGTAGAAGGTCGTCATGGTTGCTTTGGAGCTGAAACTGACCTACAGATGTAGCTGACACCTGATTTTACCTAGCTGAAATGTCATGTCTTTTGGGGGGCAAGCAAATTTTCTGGAAGATCTTAGTGAGTAAAATGGCCATCTAAGGGGTGCACGGCTGGCTCAGTCAGTAGAGCATGCCACTCTTGGTCCCAGGGTCATGAGTTCAAGCCCTGTGTGTGGCATAGAGTATACTTTAAAAAAATTTTTTTAATTAAAAAAGTAAAAAGAATAGCCATCCAATGAAGCTAATAATTACGATTTGTTGAGAATTAATCCTTAACCCAGAAGATAGGCATTATTACCTAGCGGGACAATGAGACTCGAAGAGTTTAAATGACTTCACCAAGGTCACACAGCTACTATGTGATAGAGTCAGGATTCAACCGAAGTCTTCCCAGTTCCAAAATCCACACTTTAACATGCCCTTCATTTGCCAAGAGGTAGCCAGGAAGCTGAGACTCAGCCGTTTTTTAAAAAGAAGGGGGTTGGGGGGTGCCTGGGTGGTTCAGTCAGTTGAGTGTCTGACTCTTGGTTTTGGTTCAGGTCATGATCTCACGGTTTCGTGGCTTCAAGCCCCACATCGGCCCTTCCCCCACTTACACTGTCTCTGTCTCTCTCAAAATAAATAAACTTAAAAAAAAGGGGGGGGGGTGGGCAAAAGCAAACAACCACATCCACCACTCACTGCAGAATGGTTTCTCCTCGGCTGTGTCAAAGAACGCTTTAGTCATAGGAGGCTCTTTCTGCTTTAAATACTCTTTCCAATTATCAGCATAATAGCCTGTAAAGCAAGTTGGAAAAATGTAACATTAGCATGTATTCTATAAATGTAAAAGCAGCTGGGGAGGTAGTGAGAGCTGTGAGTTTGAGCCCTCACACCACCAAGACAATCTCCCTCGTACCCACCCCTGTGGGGGTGGACCTGCAGGGCCACCAGGGCTTGCCTCCCCTGCATCCACCATATCTTGCTCGCTGCCCTGTCCCTCAGAGCTGGGACTGGCAACATGACACTACAGTGTCTCCTCCTGCCTTTCCCTGACATTACATCACCCTAGTTCTCAGCAGCATGCTGGTTCTCTCACACACTGGGTAGGCTAAGAATAGCGCTGACATTTTTCAGTAATACATTCATTTTATAGTTTAAAGCAGTTTCAGGTTTATACCTAAAATAGCATCACTCTTGCAAAGCATTGTGCTTTCCTGAAGAACTACAATTAGGCCCCTAAATCCCACAGAACCTGAGCTTGCTAAGTGACTATGTCAACCAGCAGGGGACTCTTCACTTCTGTGCCTGCAGGAATGAAGCTGAGTCACATCAGTGAGGTGTCTCTCTCTCTCTCTTCTGTCCCCACCCCTAGAGAATGGCCTTTGCATCCTGACTAATTGATCTGGAATGGAAACATTGGTAATTTTTAAAAGCTCCCTAGAGCTTTCCAATTAATTTATGCACAACCAAGGTTGAGAACCCCTTGTCTGTAGCATGCTCTAATGTTAACTTGGATTTTTCCTTAGAACAATCAGAAAATTTTCCTCATCATCCCGTTTCTAGTCCTCACCATCTGGAATATTTCTACCAACCCTTAGCAAATACCCAAGCAGCCTCCGCAGTATCTGTTACCCCGCCCTGAATGTGCACATAGAAACCAGGGTGCGGCGTGAGGGCATCTACAGACAAGACTTGTTGGAAGGGATCATTCTGCAAGGCTCATTTGACAGGAGAGTCAGAGCTCACTGTGACCTTCCCCCAGCAGAGAGGTTGTGTGCGTGAAGAGGTTGTTTCTGTCCCCATGGGAGCAGGCTATATAAGGTGACTTTGCCCTGGGTGGGCTTGGAAACTCTTTGGAACCTTCTTTTTTATGCTAGAGTGTCCAGGGAGGTTGTACTGCCCTCTAGCTGAAATTGTATATAAATGGCTTTTCTAACACAGTTTCTGATTAGGACATTCAAGAGTATTTCACAGAACAAATTAGCTAGAAAAAGCTAAGTAAATTCTTTTTTAAGCACACAATTTTCAGGCCCATTTTTAGATAGTAAAGTGGTGCTCGGATTCTACCCAAAATGAACTATTTGTTAATCCGAGGGTAAAATTGCTTGTTGGACTTACCCAGCAGGGGACAGGACTCCTTTTGTGGCATGCCACAGTTGACACATTTTCCATTCCTATAATCCCGGTAGGAGTCACAGGGATATGCAGTGATAGCACAGTTCTCTCTCAGAGAAGAAAGGTACAGGTACACGGACCTCTGATGGTCACACTTAAAATATTGCAATCCTTTATCATAAAGGGAACAATGAAAGAGTAGAGCAGTCGTAGCATTTAACAATAATACATCACACATTATAGGCACACTCAGTTCACCATCTGTCTGCCATAGGCCGAGCACTGTGCTAACAGCTTCCATTTAACCCTTACAAAAACCTATAGATCAGCATTCACACTGGCACGTGGCAGGATAAAAGAAGATAGGCATGATCATCCCCATTTTACCTAGTAGCACATTGAGACTCAGCTTAAATGACTTGACCAAGGTCACACGACCATTATGTGGTTGAATCAGGATTCAACCTATGTCCTTCCTTTGTCAGTGAAAAGGACAAGAAAGATTCAATGGTAGTCAGAGTTTCCCCAGAGATTTTCAGCAGAGCACATTTAAACTAGTAAAGACATCAGAGAAAGGGGCCATTGAGGAGTAATTGTTAGAGGAAGATCCCCAAGGAGGGCAGGCACAGGAGACAGCTTTGAAAAAGGATGGGGGATGCCTCCACCTTGGGGGCAGAAGGAAACAAAAATGTAAAGACTGACCTTGTAAACTTAAATGAGGATACATAGAATGACTCCCTCAGGTGAGATCTTTAATCTAGGTAAAAAGGCAAATCTAGATCACCTCTAAGAGGTGAGGGTTTATAGGTGGGGAGATTTTCAGAATAGAAGCACGAGGAGTGATTGTAAGGAGTTGGCAAGAGATAAACATGAGGATTCTGTGACGTTATTGAGGGCCATGGAGAAGTAACCAAGTTTTCCTGGACCTGGTACTCAATTAACCAGGCTCCGTGACAGCTCCGGAATGTTCTCAAGCCAAGGTGTTGGCTGACGTGACAGAGACCTAAGGGGGTCTCTAATGGGATTACATTCATGAGAGAAGCCCAGTGGCAGGGGCTCTGTTTCTGCTACAGAGTGAAGGGTGGAATGAGAGGGACTGAACAATAGGAGGTGGCACCAGAAGCCATGAATGGGGAAGAAGAGGCAAGAGGCAAGCCTCTAGTTAATTCCTGGTGGGTGCCAGGTGATGCAGTGGTGACACAGGAGGCCAGCAAGGCATGGAGACAGCGTCAGGAGAGTTGGACATGATGAAGCAATGCAGCACACAAAACTGAAAGGTGGTTGGAAGGTTGATGGGTCAGAGGATGAAGGGGAACTGGGTCCCAAAGATGGGTAATCAGAGGAGGTGAGGATCTGAGTAGGAAACAGTGAACCAAATAAGAAAGGAGTTATGATTGTGAGCTAGTGGTTTGGAGAGGCACTGTTGCTTGAGTCAGAACAATGTTTCTTCTTTCCCCACAGTCCACTTATGTATGCCCATAGAGGAGCTCAGTGAAGGACAGAAATAAACTAGGGCAAGAGAGGAGAAACATGGGTTGGCATGGGACCAAGCCAGACAGGAACAAATCTGACAAGTCAATATTTACTTATTGTTCCTGGAACTTTCACTTGCCAAAACAATGATGTTGATAACAATACAGAGAATGACCTTTATAAGCAAATCACATTATCTTGGCTCCTCAGAAGTATTTACCCTACATCCTACAGGACAGGATTTGAACACACACCATTTATGGTGAAATATGGTTGACCCTACTTATGCCATTTCATCTGGATCATTTTCAAACACCATGTCCCCATGGGGCCATATACAGCTACCGTTTTGTAACAAGATTACCTTTTTCTAGAATCATATCCATGATTGTTTAACTTTCTCTGGCAATGATGAAATACAGATTAAGAGCACCTAGGGATGGGTTTTTTATCGGAATAAAATACTACTATTACTTTTATGTTGCCATCTACCGTTTTTTTTTTTTTGCTTTGTGAAGTTTTTCTTATTATAAAATAATACATGCTGATTTAGAAAATACAAAATAATGGGAAATAATGATGCAAAAATCACCCAGAAGTCCAATATCCACAGTTCACCCCTAATAATTATTTGCAGCATTTATGCTTGGTCTTTTTTTCTATACTTACACATGTACAAATACACATTTAAAAAACAAGTTGGGATGATACTGTATAGTTTTGTGTCATTTTCACTTAACATCCCATTGTAAGCATTTTCATTAATCTGAAAATATGACTTTTTGGCAATTATATTCCTTTGTGTGGGCATATCATAGTTATTTAACAATTTTCCATGTTGGATATTTAGATTATTTCTTAAAATGTAGCTACTATAAATAAAACTATGTCAGGTATTTTTGCACTTTGATTTTTGTTTACATTTTCCATTATTTCTCTAGGAGAGATTTCCAGATATGGAATTTCTAGGTCAAGGACACACCTTTTCATGAGAGAGCAATAATTCATAATAGCTCTTAATCATATGGTTATGGTTACTTATTTTTTAAATTTATTTTTTAAATGAAGCATAATTGGGGCACCTGGGTGGCTCAGTCGGCTAAGCGTCCGACTTCAGCTCAGGTCATGATCTCACAGTCCGTGAGTTCGAGCCCCGCGTCAGGCTCTGTGCTGACAGCTCAGAGCCTGGAGCCTGCTTCCGATTCTGTGTCTCCCTCTCTCTCTGACCCTCCCCCGTTCATGCTCTGTCTCTCTCTGTCTCAAAAAAAATGAATAAAAAACATTAAAAAAAATTTTGAAGTGAAGCATAATTAACATACGCTGTTATATTAGTTTCAGATGTACAATATAATGGTTCAGCAATTCTGTACGTTATTCAGTGCTCATCATGGTAAATGTACTCCTAATTTCCTTCACCTATTTCACCCATCTCCCCTTTGTCTTTCTCTGACTAATTTCACTTAGCATAATAGCCTGTGGATTCATCCATGTTGTGGCAAATGATTTGATTGATTCCCTTTTATAGCTGAGCAATATTCCATTGTGTAAATATACCACATCTTCTTTATCCATTCATCTATCGATGGATACTTGGGTTGCTTCCATATCTTCGTTATTGCCAATAATGCTGCAATGTTTTGTTTTTTTTTAAGTAGTATATTTGAGTCATAATTTTTCATTTTTCATTTATATTTATACTATATCTTCTCAGATGATTTGTTTTCTATTAAAAACTATTGCCCATATGGGGCGCCTGGGTGGCGCAGTTGGTTAAGCGTCCGACTTCAGCCAGGTCACGATCTCGCGGTCTGTGAGTTCGAGCCCCGCGTCAGGCTCTGGGCTGATGGCTCAGAGCCTGGAGCCTGTTTCCGATTCTGTGTCTCCCTCTCTCTCTGCCCCTCCCCCGTTCATGCTCTGTCTCTCTCTGTCCCAAAAATAAATAAACGTTGAAAAAAAAAATTAAAAAAAAAAAAAAACTATTGCCCATAGAATAATATCAGAGTTTTGAAATATGCCTTTTTAAAAACCACTATTATACAATATATAAAGTATTTGCCCTTACCTCCCAATATTGTTTTGGGGCAACCAGGTTGATCCAATCCTCCATTTGGGTAGAAGTCTATGTTTCCTAATGGCTCCTTGTAGCCCAGTGCTAAAGGAAAATATATTATGGTTTTATTTTTGAACTTTTCACATCATGTAGCTCATTTGCCTGAAGGATATAGGCAGGCATTTGTGTCGTTGTTCTACATATTTAAATATTTTGCTCAAAGCTACCCAGCTAGTTAGTTAGGAAGCAGGGATTTCCAACTAGGAGATTATAAAGACAGTAGGGGAACCTATTTCCAATATTTCTCAAGATGTAAGGGAGTTTGGGTCAGTCATTCACAGCAAGTCTGATAAAACTGTATGCTTCTTCTTTATATTTGGCTGGAACCTTCTAATTGCCAGTGCTTCCTGGGTCTCTAACTGCATTTGTGCCAGACTTTAATGAATAAAAAACGGGGGAAAAAATGAAGAAAAAAAAAAAGAAACAGGAAAAAATGAACTTTTACTTTGTAAGAAAAAATTTTTTTTAATTGGAAACTCTTCTAGAAAACGGGGACCAGGAAAAATAATTGCTTATTCTTTTTAGCCTTATAACTACAAACTAATCGGTCAAATGCTTGATTTAAAAGACTATTTATACATGTATACATAGTGCACCGTTGCAATAATAATAATACCTGTTATATATTGAGAACCTACATGTGTCTGTGGGGGGTTTTATACCTTTTATACACCTTTCCTCTAACATTCACACTGTCCAAAAAGTGGCCATTGGTAAATTCAGGTGAAGTAAGCTACAGATGAAGACACTGAGGTTCAGAGGACTTACAGAATGAAATGATCCCGCTAGAAAGGACAAAACCTGGGATCTGAGTCCACCCCTGCCTGACTGCAAAGCTTATTCTTTCCTCAAAATTCACTTTCTCTCCAAGAATAAAAAATACATTCCTCTATTCCATCAAGCATTAAAATGGCATCGAGATACTGCACTTAAGTAAGGTAACGCTTTGCAAACTGCGACGTAAGAATGCAGCTGTTTCCTTTAAGGCCAACAATTGCTGAATACCACACCAAAGAGCCCATGATAGGTGATCAAGGGTTTTTCAGGTGGCTGTATCACAAAGAGGGTGTATTATTAAAGACTACTCTGCTCTGTCCCCTCAGCCTTCTGAGGTCCCTACTCTAGTTCTTGTCCCAGACGTCTGGATATAAAGACTCACCTTTAACATCACCCCAAACCCTATATCCTATTCCAAATGCCAGCTATGAAATCAGCACCATAAAAGATGGAAATGGCCAGGAAGATCCAGAGAAAGTTGGAGAGCTAAACATGGCTCAGACTCGCTCTCCAGAGAGAGACACAACACGAACTTATCTTTCAGCTTAAGAAAACGAGAAAGACCCAAGAAAAACCCAAAAAATGGAAATCATGCATCCAAACCCTGCTGCATATATGGAAACATTCGTCCACACAGTGTGAAAATCACCCTGTCCTTGATTGGTCAAGATGGTCACTTTAAAAATAAGAAAAGTTGATGGGAAACCTCCACTCCAGCAAGACATCCTGGATGCCTGCATTAAACCAGTGTCCCTTCAATACCTGGGTGGATTTGGAACCCTGCCCCGCAGGAAAAGAGGGAATCTGGAAGAACCTGATCCACCCCTGCATGAGGCTCCCCTCAGGGGGAGACTCTTTAGGAGTCTGGGAGCCGGGTGCTCACTGACCCACAGGGACAGGAATGTTACCATCAATGTCGGAGTGGATGACGTCAACAAACTGTGCATCACCGGGATCTAATCTGTCCTCGGGAGGTCTCCCGTTGAATAAAGGGCCCGCAGGGTCGAGACCTGGAAAGAAAACAGAGTCGGCTTGGTAGCCCCACGCCATGAGTCACCTGCAGCCGGGCTTTTGATCCCTCTCCATGAGGATGGCAAGTAGGCTGCAGGGCACGCTCGCTCGTGTGGGCCAGCACTCGCATTCCCTTCCTGCTTTGTCAGCCTCCTTTCTACAGCCCCGTAGCCTTTTCCCACAGCAGAGGCAGTGCCCTCTGAGAATGGCATCCAGACCCCATTAGGAGCTATATCTTGTGCAGGGCTCAATAGCAGGGAGCGCACAGACGTGGGGACCAGGGACATGGGGATAAACTGGTTCCTCGGGAAAAAGCACCTGAAGGTGCATATAAAAAGCAGATGCTGTACTTTCCTGATTCTATTTTAAGTGATCCAGAAACCCCACTCAACCTTTCCTTCTTCTTATTAATAAAACTCCTGTACAGTTTCCATTTTTATTCATATATCCTAAGTCATATGATCCACATCACAAGCCTGTTAGGGAAGCAGGGTAGATATTATCCCCATTTTACAGATGCATGAACTGAGGTTCGGGGAGTTCAAGTATTTTAACCAGAGTGGCAGCCTCACAATGCAACGAACTCTCTCTATGGAGCTCTTAGTTTCATTGCACTGGGTTTGGCAAGCTCAGTGGGAAAGTATGAAACTCACTGGTCAGGCCAGGTATCAAAGAGGGATAAAAAATGGGTGTCCGTTCCTGCAGAATTAACCCACTCCATAAATGCCTGAGCTGATTTCTTGCCCTTGGTCACTGTTAGCTGGGCATTCCAT
This sequence comes from Felis catus, assembly GCF_018350175.1. NCBI lineage: Eukaryota > Metazoa > Chordata > Mammalia > Carnivora > Felidae > Felis > Felis catus. The sequence goes on along the minus strand of NC_058376.1, from coordinate 81,758,903 downwards.
CAGCTGGAAAAACAAGAGTGCAGCTCCTACCAGGTTCTAACCACAGCTAACAACTTTAAAACAATAACAGGAAAACACCAGAGGTACTCAAAACCCTGCTTACTAGAAACCTACCTGGAGTGAAGAATGTTTCAAGGGATGTTTCAAAATTTTTAACCTATCGGGGCACCTGGGTGGCTCAGTTGGTAAAGCGTCCGACTTCAGCTCAGGTCATAATCTCACAGTTCCTGAGTTTGAGCCCCGCGTCCGGCTCTGTGCTGACAGCTCAGAGCCTGGAGCTGCTTCAGATTCTGTGTCTCCCTCTTTCTCTGCCCCTCCCCTGTTCACGCTCTGTCTCTGTCTCAAAAATAAATTAATATTTAAAAATTTTTTAACAAAATTTTTAACCTATTAAAGACATTTTAAATTTTGTTTTTATTTTTTATTTTTTTTAATTTTTTTTTCAACGTTTATTTATTTTTGGGACAGAGAGAGACAGAGCATGAACGGGGGAGGGGCAGAGAGAGAGGGAGACACAGAATCGGAAACAGGCTCCAGGCTCTGAGCCATCAGCCCAGAGCCCGACGCGGGGCTCGAACTCACGGAGCGCGAGATCCTGACCTGGCTAAAGTCGGACGCTTAACCGACTGCGCCACCCAGGCGCCCCTTAAATTTTGTTTTTAATGTTTTTTTTATTTTTGAGACAGAGGGAGACAGAGCGTGAGTGGGGGAGGGGCAGAGAGAGAAGGAGACAGAGAATCTGAAACAGGCTCCAGGCTCTGAGCTGTCAGCACAGAGCCCAGTGCAGGACTTGAACCCACGAACCGTGACCTGAGCCAAAGTCGGACACTTAACTGTGCCACCCAGGCGCCCCCTGTGAAAGACATTTTAAATAGCATCTTCCATCCCCTGGGGTTAGATATAAAATCCAAGAGGTAGCATTCTTGCCTCGACTTCCCTGGTTCTAGCCTCAATCTTTCTATTTCTCCTCTGCCAACACTTTGCTTCCTTGAGGCTTGTCTTTATCTGCCTCCTTTCCTTATCTTTCTCTTCCCCACCCCTCCAGCTTTTCTTCTTCCTTGGTCGGTTCTCAACTGAAACTGATGTGAGATGGATGAACACCCAGACACCCAAGTCGGCAGGACATCCTCAACACAGCATGAGAAACTCATAATCTTGGAAAGAGTTTGCTCAGGAAGCCCTTCTGGTCTAAGGAAATGAACAGTCAGAGCCCCAGTTTGTAGCAACCTCCGAATCTATAGCAGATAAATTGGTTTACTATATGACATTCAAACCAGGGCAAATTTGAGAGTGATGAGGGCACTATTGACAATTATGTCAGGACAGAAGGCACAAATGGAGACAGGGATAGTGAGCTTGGATATATGATCACCTTAGTGACAATTCGTAGCAAATAATCAGCTTACAATGTCAGCCAAAAATCACAGTTAAAGTGCCCAATAAGCGATATATTTTGTGTGGACAGAGACCACTGGAGTCAGACAGATGTGACGTGGGGCCCCAAACCTAGCACCAACCAGCTGTATGACCTTAGGCAGGTCACTTTACTTCTCTGAGCCTCAGTTTTTTTTAATCTGCAAACTGGAGGTGGAATCAATGGCTACCTCAGAAGACATATAAAAGGACTCCTAGATCTGAATCCAGAACATTTTGAGATTATTATAGACTAGAAACAAAATGAGAAAATGGAGCTCTTTCTTATTGCCTAAAGACCACCAAGAAAGTGTCTAGATAGTGCTCATTGGCTTTTATTTTTTAAATTTTTTTAATGTTTATTTACTTTTGAGAGAGAGAGAGAGAGAGAGAGCGAGCAAGCATGAGTGGGGGAGGGGCAGACAGAGAGGGAGACACAGAATCTGAAGCAGGCTCGAGGCTCCAAGCTGTCAGCACAGAGACTGACATGGGGCTCAAACTCATGAACCGTGAGATCATGACCTGAGCTGAAGTCGGATGCCCAACCGACTGAGCCACCCAGGTGCCCCTCATTGGCTTTTATTACAGTATTAACCAGTTAGAGAATTTGATGAAAGTCCTAGACCTCTCCCTGGACATCCAAAATATACCTCTCCCCAGGACAGACAGCTGACATTTTGCATGCAGTTTCAGGGGCCTCATATTCCCATCCCCAACTTCACCATGAACTCTCTAAGGCACCGCTGTCCAATAATGTGAGCTACGTATATAATTTTAAAATTTCTAGAAGCCAATTTTAAAAAAGTAAATAGAATTAAGGAGAATTAATTTTTTTATTTTTTTTTTAATTTTATTTATTGATTTGAGAGAGAGAGAGCCTGTGAGCAAGGGAGAGGGGCAGAGGGAGAGACAGAATCTTAAGCAGGCTCCATGTTCAGCACAGGGCCTGACTCGGGACTCAATCCGATGACACTGCAATCGTGACCTGAGCCAAAATCAGTTGGACGCTCAACCAACTGAGCCACCCAGGCACCCAGAGGAGAATTAATTTTAATAATACATTGTATCTAACCCATTTTATTTAACCTAGCATATCTAAAATATTATCATTTCAACATATACTCCATATACAAAAATTGAGATTTTTAATATCCTTTTCTTTTTACTTAGTCTTTGAAATCCAGTGTCTATCTTGCACTTACAGAACATCTCAGTTTGCATTAGCCACATTTCAAGTGCTCAGTGGCTACATGTAGTTAGTTAGTGGCTACTATATTGGACAGCATAGCTCTATGGTCATTTCTCAAAGTATGGTGTTCAGACCACCTGCATTGTCTGGTTAAAAGTAGACTTCTAGGGGCACCTGGGTGGCTCAGTCTGTTGAGCTTCCAACTTCGGCTCAGGTCATGATCTCACGGTCTGTGAGTTTGAGCCCCACATCAGGCTCTGTGCTGACAGCTCAGAGCCTGGAGCCTGCTTCAGATTCTGTGTCTCCCTCTCTCTCTGACCCTCCCCCATTCATGCTCTGTCTCTCCCTGTCTCAAAAATAAATAAACATTAAAAAAAATTTTTTTAAGTAGACTTCTGGACCCCACCCCCAGAGTGCTGATTCAGCAAGTTGGCATTGTAACCAGCACCCCTAAGGAGATTTTTTTACACCCTTAAGTTTGAGAAGCAAATGTAATGTATTATCAAGTGATGTAGGTACTTGGAATATTTTAAAATCCACTTATGCTCTGCCATCTTGTGCTAAAGAAGCTAAAGAGAAATAGTGGTGCCTGGCTGGCTCAGTTGGTAGAGCATGAGACTTAATCTCAAGGTCATGAGTTCAAGCCCCACACTGGGCAGGGAGCCTACTTAAAATTAAAAAAAAAAAAAAAAGAAAAACTAAGAAGTTACTGAGAAACCAGGAGATGTGCCTGGAGAGAAAAAACGAAATGTCAGAAGAAAGAGAAATGGAAGAAAAAAGCCGCCATTACAGGCCAGATAATTAAAAGCAGAACCATCCAATGGGGGGAGTTGGGTATGAATTTCATCCTTAGGCAACAGACCAAGTTCCCACTCTACAATCTGGTGAACCCAGTCAGAAAAGGTGGTGGAAGGTGAGCAGAGAAGGGGAACACTTCACCCCTGAAGCCGCTCTGGAGAACAGCTGAGATTTGACTTTGGGGATCAGAGAGGATGAGGAATCCGGAGGACATGGGAAAGTCAGGGGCCACAGAAAACTGAGCTGTGGACCATTAGCTGAGTCCGGGCCACGTGGGCCCAGAGTGGAAGGCAGACTGGCTTGGGGAATTTCCACGGTCAGAAAGCAGGTTACACTGCACTCACATTCACAATAGTCATGGGAGCAGGTTTGCTGGGAACCAAGCTGGGGGTGAGACTGAATGAAGTAGTGGTGGGCTGGAGCCCTCCAGGCCCAGGACTGGAGGGCAGATTTTGCTCATCTCTTCCCCAACTTTGTGGTTATTAATGTCAGACTGGTAGCTTGAAATCAGCAGTGGTGAGAGTATTCAGACCATCAGACCATGGAGATCAGCAGACACTAAAAATCAGGACTTTTTTTTTTTTTTTTTTTTTTTTTTGGAGAGCAGTTCAGGTTCTTAACACACTCTCAGGGAGAGTCCCACCCACCAGAAGAGTTCCCAACAGATAAGGGACACAAGCAGATTCAAGCTACCTGTCCTTTGATCCCATAAGGGAAATGAAATTTTTTAAAAGGACATGTTGCATTCTAAAACATAAAAATAATAATAATGTGAAAAATGTAAAAAAGCGCTCTGCCTCCCGAGGGAAGCAGGTAAATAAGATGAGGGAGGCCTTGGCCCCTGGTGTGAAAGTGAGAGAAAAAAATCCAGGAAAAACAGAACAACGTGACCTCAAGTAGCAGGGCTAAAGGAGACACCCATAATGCGCGCGTGCGTGCGTGCGTGTGTGTGTGCACGCGCATGTGACACAGAGAGAGAGAGAGAGAGAGAATGACTTGCCCAGGGGTACCAGGAAGCACATTTAGAAACAGTGGCCCTACAAGTTTACCTCACAAGAATAGTTGGTTTGAATCTCTTCTTCCTCATTCTCTACTACCCTCCGGATTTCCTAGATTGAAAATAGTTCTCTGTGTGTAAGAATGGATTCTGGGAAGGGTATGAATGGGGAGAGAAGACTTGAGTCTCTGAAACAGAAAGCCTCCCTCATCCCATCCTCTGTAGCTGTGGAAAGTTACTGGAGCAGTAGGCAAGAGAACCCAGCAAAGAAACCTTTGTTTGGGATTTCACCTGCTGTTTCTGAGTTTTCATTCAGCTTTGTCCTGAAAGCTGATATTCAGAGAGTAAACCCCTCTATCAAAATTCCTGCCTCATTTTCCTATCATGAGATAGATCCCCAGCTGTGCCTGGGGATGGAAACATATTACGTATGTAGTTCAGGCTATATTAGATTAAATGAAAGGAAGATCGCTGTTTGGACAGCACAGATCAAATCCCCATAGGACATAGCTGTTATTCCTAACCATAAGAGAAATAAAGTTACCACCAACCTTTTCTATGGCATATACAACTTACTGAGTGTTTTGCACATATTTTATTAAATAATAACCTGAGGTCAGTATTATCATGGCCTCACCTTTGCACAAAAGGACACACACACTCAGAGAGGTTAAGTAATTGGAAGAGCTGGCTTTGGACCCAAAGACTTGAATTGTCTGTATCATGATCTCCCAGTGAACATCCCGCCCAGGCCAACTACCCCATGTCCATTCACAGGAAACCTTACCTGTAATTCTTCCCAGCTGCCCATTGTACATCTTTCCAACAAACCCGGATATGTGGGCTCCTAGACTTACTCCAATCATATAAATGTTGTCAAGAGAAGCTCCTTCTATCTGGAATTTTAAGAGGTCCATCGTTATAAATTGTGAGGGGCCATGGAGTTGACAACATTTGGAGAAATTGCCTAAACTTGACTTTGAAGACACTTCTTTGGAGAAACATTTCTAAGCAACTTATATCTATGAGCTCATTTAAATGTCACAACAACAAAGTAAACATTCTTCTTTGATTATACAGATGAGGAAACTGAGGCCCAGCGTCAAAGTAACCTGCCCAATATCAGGCAATTGGGGAGGAGCAGAGCAGGAGTCAAACCAGTCTGTTCAACTCGACACCTGTGCCTTAACCTTTATGCCATGGTGTCTCTATTCATGCTTCTGCTAGAAACCAAGCTGAGACATCTTTAAATCCCTCCCAGTTGAGGAGAAGGGCAAAGAAACATTTTGATAAACTCCTTTATCTTCAGGCTGGCTCAGTTAATGAATTCTCCATGGAGAGAGAAGGAAGGAAAAGGAAGGGGTGGGGGTGGGGGACGACACTGACCACAGTCTGCTGGGACAGCCTGTCGTGAGTCATTTTAATATTCACTTTAAGGCTGCGGCTTAAGTGGAAAGCTTTGTGAAACTTCTGCTGCCTCTGGCCACAGTGGCCACCTGACCTAATTCTCTCTGAAATAGTCCTGATATAAAGTAACTTTTTTGTTGTTGTTTTTTATAAAGGGGGCAATTCATGAGATAGATCACTAAATAAAATTCAAGATCTATTTAATCTTTGTGAGTCTTCTAAAAGTATAAATCATACACACACACAAATCTCTCTTCAGACCATGTTCATCGGTTTTGGTTTTTGGATAATCTGGTCAGTAAATCTTAGGCTTTTCTAGGAAAAGGAATAGTTATAGAAGATGAGGAATCTCGGGGCGCCTGGGTGGCGCAGTCCGTTAAGCGTCTGACTTCAGCCAGGTCATGATCTCGCGGTCCGTGAGTTCGAACCCCGCGTCAGGCTCTGGGCTGATGGCTCAGAGCCTGGAGCCTGTTTCCGATTCTGTGTCTCCCTCTCTCTCTGCCCCTCCCCTGTTCATGCTCTGTCTCTCTCTGTCCCAAAAATAAAAAAAAAATAAACGTTGCAAAAAAAAAAAAAACATTTTAAGAAGATGAGGAATCTCTCTACAGTGAAGCCAGAAAACCCCTAGACAAAAATCTCTCTGACCCGTAAGACACCTTTATGTGAATTAGGAAAAGATGTCCTTTCCTGAGGACACTTTACTGTTATTGGTGGGACAATATCATAATAAATATATAGATCTGTGACATGTACAATGACAGCTGTGCTCCTTTAGATGTGCAGTGCACAACTTGCACAACCATATCTATGGGCCTTCCCTCTAGGCGTTCCGTCTAGCTTCCCTGGGGCTTATTCAGGTTTTTAAAATAGTCTCTCTGTTCACTGCAGCTATCTCTTGGTTTTAAATCTCCAGATAATGGGCCAGCTTCAATTTGCCCCTGAATGATGTCAGAGAATGCTCTCTTACCAACACCTGGTCGATAAATTTCTTCAAGACTTCTGCTACTTTTCTGGTCTTACTAGAGGCGTGGTTATATATCACAGTTGTAGCTCCTCGATTCCAATCAACAACAATCACATTCATGTCTTCTACGGAGAGCAAACTCTGTACCAAGTCCTCCATCCAAACTGGAGGGGAGCCTGTAGGTCGGAATCCATGGACAATAAAGGTGGTTTTCTTGGTCACATTCAAGTTCCCAAAACTTGTGGAGTTGATGACTTGTGCACAGGTCAGGTTTTTTCTGGTGTAGAGCATCAACTTCACATTTAGTCCTGTACCGACCACTGCACTGTGAAAGCTCAGTTTGGTGAATGAAGGACATGTTTCATCTGTGTCTGAAAATAAAAATTAGATGGCATGACAATTCTTTCCTTAGCTGGGCATCAAACAAGAGTGCTGCCCTACATTCACTGGAGTTCCTTCTGTGCTTTACAGCACCCAGCAGGAGGCTGGATCTAGTTGAATGAAGTTGCAAAGTCATACGTTATTCAGCACACATAAGTAGTGACTTCTTCTTCAGCAGGAAAACCATTTTTCCAAGTCTTACTGTCCTTCAAGGTCTAATCCAAAAGTCACCCCAATGAAGCCTCCTCCAACTCTCCCAGCCCTAATACTCTTTCATCCCACAACTCCCCAAAACCTTGTGTATCTCTCATTGACAGCAAAACGAAAACACTTTCAGGGGTGCATAATGGATATTTACGTACATGTGTGTCTATCTTGCTGGCCCACTTCCTTGGAATGGTGCTTTGTAATCCATGTATCCCTCACAGTGCCCAGCACCTAGTAGAGGTCTCAGTAACTGCATCTGCATGGTCCAAACACCTCTTTCCTTGTCTAGAGCACCTGCCTGCGACAACAGTGGAGAACGTGATGTGCCTTGCCCTGACCCTTTCAGTAGCATCTGAAACAGTTGAACCATGGTGCCTTCTTGGACCCTATCCTTCCTTGTTCCTCAAGCAACCTAGCATTCATCCTGCTGAGTAAGCTCTAAGGATGGCTTTAGGAGAAAGGTTGGGGAGGAGGTGGAGAAAAGCAAATGATGAAGCTGGAACATCTTGTCGTGGCAGAGTGTAAGCGAGTGTTTAAAAACATGTCACAAGGACCTAGAAAGCCAGCTTGAAGGGGCTTCTGCTGGCCAGATCTGGGATAATTTGAGCACAAAATAATTAAGGACAGTAATGAACCATACACCTTTAGGGAAACAATGGATCCACGATTCTGTAACAAGCAAAGAAACAGGACAAACAAGCAAAGAAACAAGATAAACAAGCAAAGAAACAAATAAATGGGAGAGAGAGGAGGACTCTTAAGGTATAGTGCTGAATGCCAGCTGGTAAATGTGGAGTGAACGCTGGGGTTGAAACTCATCATTTGGCAGCCATCATAATACATTGGTTATGCAAGAATTAAACTGAGGAGGTGGTTATTTTGAGAAGGAGCACATGTGTATTTCCTTAAACTTCCTCCCACAGACTGCTAATGAGTAAGGGGAAAGTAGTAACTGTGCAATGGAGAAATGGAGCAACACCTTGACTAGGTTGTCAAACTAAACATTACCAATGAGGGGCAGATGGACACATGTGCCTCTTGCTGTCGTATTCCAGTGGGGAATGTATTAACCTGAACCTAATTATGGGGGAAACACCAGACAAACACAAAATGAGGAATATTCTTTTTCTTTTTTCTTATTTTTTTTTTAAGGACCTGTAGGAGCTGGGTGTGATGTAGCTGTGGCCAGGCTGCCAGGGAAGGGGGCTTATGGCACCAAAAAAAAAAAAAAAAAAAAAAAAAAAACAAGAAAAAAAGTTTTAAAAATTAAAAATAAAAAAGCCTCTATTCTTAAAAAACATCAATGTCGTAAATGACAAAGAAAGACTGTGGAAATGCTCTAGATTAAAGGAGACTGAAGAGGTAGGATGATGAATAAGTGCAATTATCTGGTCTTAGACTGGATCCTGCCATGGAAGAAAAAAATTGCTATACAAGATTTTATTGGGTCAATTGACAAAATTGGGCTATGAACACTAAATCAGATAAAATTATGGTTTTGGCGTTACGTTAATTGAGGTTGATAACTATATAGTGGTTTTGTAGGAGAAAATCTGAATTCTTAGGAAATACAACTAAAGTGTTTATCTATAACTAAATGGCCAACTTATTCTCAAATGGCTCAGAAAAAAAAAATTAGAGGCAAAGAGAGACAGTAAATGATAAAGCATTTGTAGCAAAATGTTAGTAGTGGGTGAGTCCATGTAAAGGATTATTGGTGTTCTGTGTATTTCTAAAAAGTTCTTATAGCTTTTCTGTAAGTTTAAAATTATTTCCAAAGAAAAGGCTTAAATAAAAGGGAAAAAGAAAGGGCAAGAGCCGTATTAGTAGCAGGCAAAGCAGGAGGGAGGTTGCGCGTTCTGATATCAGAAAATGAAGGTAGGCAAGAATGCTTAAATCTTCTGCTTGAAAGGGAACAGGAAGTTGGAAATAAACTAAAGATCAAGATGCAACTTGAAAGAGGAGTTAGGAAGGAAGGAGGGCTTTGGGGTCCTTGAGTACTGAAATAAAGTGTTACTTTTGCAACATTGTATAAGGCCGTGATCATGAATCTCAATCAAATGAAAGCTCAGGTCAACATTGGCATGCAGACCCAACAATATGATGTTTGAGAAAACTGTGGTTTGTTGTTTTTTTTTTTTTTTTAATTACAAAAACGATTTAAAACTATTAGGGCACACTCTCCTACATCCTACTTGGCTGAGAGAGAAGAGTCCAGAAGGAGGTGAAGTGGAGCAACAAACAGTCCCTAGGTGCAAGTTGGAGATGGTCCTTTAGCTATTCAGTAGAGGGGGCAAGGTCCTATGGATGACCATTCTTTGTGGGAGGGCATAGAAGAAGAAGACTATTGACTTGCGACTGGCCGAAAGGAGACAGGAGTACCTTGGGAAACACCTGCTGTGTCTTCCTCCAGTAGAAATTTAAGAACCACTTGCCCTGGGCCCTTATTCTCAGTCAATCTATACTTACATACCCAGGAATTGCTCTTCCCTCATTCTGAGCCTCAGAACAGACTTCATCCTGGCATCTCTGCCCTTTCTTTCTTTCTTTTTTTTTTAATGCTTATTTTTGAGAGAGAGAGAGAGAGAGAGTGACCAGGAGAGGGGCAGAGAGAGAGGGAGACAGAATCCAAAGCAGGCTTCAGGCTCTGAGCTGTCAGCACAGAGCCCGATGCGGGGCTCTAATTCACAAACTGTGAGATGATGGTCTTAGCCGAAGTTGGACGCTTAACTGACTGAGCCACTCTGGCGCCCCTCTACCCTTTCTTAATAACCTGGGTCCATTCGTTATGCTTTTTTTTAATGTTTATTTATTTTTAAGGGGGGGGGGGGTAGGGAGGGGCAGAGAGAAAGGGAGACACAGAATCTGAAGCAGGCTCCAGGCTCTGAGCTGTCAGCACAGAGCCAGACGTGGGGCTCCAATTCAAGAACCATGATATCATGACCTGAGCCAAAGTCAGACGCTTAACTGACTGAGCCACCCGGGCTCCCCTATGTATTCTTTTACGTAAAACTTCTTGCAGAGGCTCTGGATACTCAGCAATGAATGAAGTGCCAAAATACAAGAGGCAGAAGAAGCTCAAATAGAAGGTTAAAAATTGAGGCTTTGAAATCCCTCACCCTAGAAAATACTGGTTAAAAATTGAGCCCCAAACTCACATATTCCTCCTTTTGCTCTACACTGGCAAGTAGTATATACAGTGAGGCATGCTTACAATTGTCTGTCCTCCCCCCTCCCACAGCTTAATTGAGATATAGTCAACAAGTAACATTGGAGTAAGTTTAAAGGGTAAAACATGATGATTTGATATATGCGTACATTCTAAAATGATTTCCACAATAAGGTTAATGCACCCACATAGTTACATATTTTTGTGTATGTGGCAAGAACATTTTAGATCTACTCTCTTAGCAAATTTCAAGTATACAGTACGGTATAATTAACTACAGTCACTATGTTGTGCCTTAAATGCCAGAACTTACTCACTCACCTATGTAAATATTTTCTCCATCTCTTGGCCTCTTTCACTTTTCTCTTCCTGTAGATTGCATGCTCCTGGAGAACGTGGACTGAAACTTGTCTGGTGCTTGTAGAGCAAGACCCAGAGCACATAATTGACTGTTTAATTAGTCATTTTACTGAACAGGAGGTGTCATGAGGTAGGGCTGAGCCTCTTGGTCTTAGCCGTCAGTAAAACTGGGCTTTGTTCCTTGTTGTGTAACTGACTCACCAGGTGGCCTGGGGAAATCATGCCATCTTTCACTTGCCACCTACCTGCCCCAGAAAGGAATGCTTTCAGATTAATCACAAATGAGGTCATACTGGGGAAGGGAGAGATCCCCTTCCAAAGAAGACACCTGTTTGTTTTGAGCAATATTAGGCCAGTGTGTCAGAAGTCACATATCTGAGTCATTGGAAAGCTCAGGTAAGAGTCGTAAAGTTTGGGCCAGAGCTATTTCTCAGCACATCCGCCACACCTTTCATGTCTATGGAACAGCTCAGCCAACCTCCTTGACTTGCTGAGCCTTTACCAGACCCTTTACAACGGACAGTTACTGAAAGGCAAAAAGGACAGAACAAGTGGATTTTTTTAAGATTTATTTTTCAGAGAGAGAGAGAGAGACAGAGAGGGAGGGGGGGCAGAGGATCCAAAGCAGGCTCTGTGCTGACAGCAAAGAGCCCAGTGTGGGGCTTGAACTCACAAACTGTGAGATCATGACCTGAGCTGAAATCGGATGCTTAACCGACTGAGCCACCCAGGAGCCTCTGGAACAAGTTGATATTTATTTTTCATTTGCTAGAACCACTCTGACTTCATGTATTTTTCAATGCATGCATTGGGCTCTGGAAAAGCCCATTGTGTAAGTACTGAGTGAAAAATGGATTTCCTCGTTCCTTTCTCTCAGTACAAAATATTATAACAGCTTTATATATATTTTTTCTCATCCTCAGAAGAAATGTGCAATTCATCCAACAAGAGTCTACTTTCTCCTAGGTTCTGGGCCAGGCGGCATTTTAGAGGGAGAGTCAGGCATTAATGAAGTAAAACACACAAGTATGAAATTGCAACTTGTGATATATGCCATGTTAAAAGAGATATGGTATAAAATGAGGATTAAACGGGGAGTTTCACCTGGTCTGGGAATCAAGAATCTTCTTTTACATCATCGTGAAATAATGTATTTAAATACTAAGAATGGAAGATCCCTTTAGCAAAGTATAACATCATTACACTGAAGGACAAATTCAGGTTCCCAAACTATTAAGTTTTATTTTCATAGATTTTTACTTTTATTACCTAGACTTAATGTTTCAGGTATTATATCCTTCTTCATTTTTATGTGCTTTATTTGCCTTGAATTCCACCAAATAATATTACAAGCTATAACTAGACCGTCTTTTTGTTAGCATTTGCCTACCGTGTTTTTATCCTTTGTAACCTTTGAATCCCTGTGTTTTAAGGGATCTTTCATATAGCATCTAGCTGGGTTTTATTTTATGGCCCAATCTGAGAACGCTTTCCAACAAAATACATGAGGGGCACCTGAGTGGCTCAGTCAGCTAAGCATCCGACTTCGGCTCAGGTCATGATCTCACTGCTTGGGTGTTCGAGCCCCACATTGGGCTCTGTGCTTACAGCTCAGGGCCTGGAGCCTGCTTCAGATTCTGTCTCCGTCTCTCCGCCCCTCCCCTGCTCACACTCTGTCTCTTTCTCTCTCTCAAATATAAAAAAAATAATAAAAATTTTTAAACAAAATAGGTGAGTTCACGTTTATTGGCCTAACAGACATAATTGGTGTGGAGGCCATAGAAGTGCCTGGCTCAGATCTGCCTTCACTAGACCCTGCTGCAGGGAGCACGGCTGAGTCACCTGTGCCTCCGGCCACTCCACAGTGTTCACATGAAGCCGTGGCTCCCTCAGGCTGCTCCCAGCCAGTGACTGAGTACCCACAGTGGGGTACTAGAGCCAGGCCCGGCAGGCTCCTCCTGCCTCACGTGAGATTCCAATAACTGGCTCAGACACACCCCATCAGCCTGGCTGAAGGATCCTCACAACTGTGCTGAGCTCTTCCTGTGCAATCCTTCCTCGCCCCCACTTTCCTGCATGTCAGATGTGCATTGTTGGGGAAAGGCTCTCTCTGCTTGCCCCCACCTCCTTTGTCCTTCCCACACAGTTCCTCAGGTAGATCGCTCGTGTGTCCAGCCCCGTGATGGTGTCTGCTTCTGGGAGGACCCCAGCTGACACGCATGGACTTGATAATGTAATGCTATATTTTCTGATTTTAGTGCTTTCTTGCTTTACCATCTGTTGCCATATGGATTGCCCTGTTTTCTCACTCTGCTGTTCTCGTTTACGTATTCTTTCTCATACTGGGAAGATTATTGCCTGCTTTAATTTTTCTGGTGTTTACCTTTATAACTTGATATGAAATACCCACATCTTTGTTCATGGGATGTAAATGTGTGGACTGTAGGCCAGAAGCAGACTACATGCAGAGCTGCTCCAGATTCCAAACGTGGGTATATTTATTCATTATCCACCGATGTGAACCCCTAGCAAGAATTCTTGGGGATCTGGAAGCTGTATTTCAGACTACTGGGGAGCACGTTTCTAACTTCTGCCATGTTTCCTGCTGCTGTCCTTGCTCAAAACAGTTGTCTTCCCTTACTCTGCTCTAGTCTTTGCGTTAGTGACGGACAGTGTCTAAGGGATGCTTGGGTGGCTCAGTCGGTTAAACATCCGACTTCAGTTCAGGTCATGATCTCATGGTTTGTGGATTCGGGCCCCGTGTGGGGCTCAGTGTTGACAGCTCAGAGCCTGGAGTCTGCTTTGGATTCTGTGTCTCCCTCTCTCTCTGCCCCTCCTTCACTCATGCTCTGTCTCTGTCTCAAAAAATAAAATAAACGTTAAAAAATAAATAATTTTTTAAATTAAAAAAATGATGATGGTATCAGCACACTCAGTACTTCTCCCTACTGATCCAGTGTCTACCTCCTGCTTTTTACTAGTTCCAAAATTCTTTTTAGTTCATCTAGTGATTCCTTTTTGAGTTTCAGAATAAATATTTAAGCAGCACCTGGTGGCTCGGTCGGTTAAGTGTCCTACTCTTGATTTCGGCTCAGGTCATGATCTCATGGTCTGTGAGATCAAGCCCCGTGACAGGCTCTGCACTGACAGTGTGGAATCTGCTTGGGATTCTCTCTCTTCCTCTCTGAGCTCCCACCTCCCCCCCACCCCACTCACCCACCACTTGCTTCTCTCCCTCCCTCCCTCTCAGAATAAATAAACATGTTTAAAAAATGTGTGTGTATGTTCCAAAGGAGGGAACAGAGAAGGTGTGAAAGGGAACGTGTGTTAAACTTTCTTGTCTTTCTTGGTAGAAAATGAGGAGGTAGAATAGATACTCTGAGTAACTAGAACAGAAACTCTCTGTTTCTGTGGATACATCAATACATAGAGTCTTAAATATTTATTTTTAAATATTACTGCCTTTTCAAGAAGGGTTAATGGGTAATATAGTTCCTAAGTTTATTCATATCCATAAATGAATTCCTAGGCCTAAATGACGACCTGGCTTCGAACAGTATTCTTTCCCCCAGGATTTATTATTTATTCTACTTTCTTCTTATATTGAATTCCACTCTAGAGAACTTTGTCCCTTATATGCTACTTGCTTTTTTCCTACCACACGCCTGAAGCATTCTTTCTTTGTTCTGAAATAATTTCCCCTGCTCGTGTAGATGCTGCAAGATAACTGATCTGTTTATCCATTGTTGTATACCCTGTGCCAACAACAGAGTCTGGCTTACAGTTGGCACCAATAAACGTCGCGTGAAGAAGCGAATATCAACCTGTTAACACATTATTCAGTCATTCAGAATGATCCATCTGAATGCTGCAAATAGTGTATGATGTCATGTTTATAACATAAATGGAGTATGAAGTGACACATGCATTATGCCTGAAACTATGTAAAAAATATGTCTGCAGGTGATAGGCTCTGCAAAATAATAAGCAAACAAACATGGGTTATGCATTCCATTTCTGATGTTCTCTGCTTAAAACTACCTAAGGTTATTCATTATTTTCCCCTCAAGAATTAATAACATTTTAAAGGAAAAATTAAATTTATCTTATTTGTGAATAGCAAATTTGTTAAATTGCTTTACCCTCATAAATATAGTTATTTTTATTTATATTTAATTTCTAGTTTATATTTCTAAAATAATTCAGAAAGCAAACCTCTTTTTGGTTATTGTGTTGTTTTGGTACAAAGTCAAGTTTACTCAGAGGTAGTATTAATAGAGCCTTTAACCAAGTAACCCAGAACATGTTAAACTGGTTTCTAAAGCTTAACCTCTTCTATGAGAGTTTATTGGAAGCCGGAAAAACATGGCCTTTCCTCTTCAGCTTATTTTGAAATTCAATTACTCTGAAGTGCCAGTTCCTGTTAACAATTGGAAAATAACAATCGGATGGGTGATATCTCCTATCCAATGAGGAATTCAGACTCCTATGGAGAGCAGCCAGAGATAAGAGTAGAGTAGGATAGGATGTCAAAGAAATCTGGATAGAACATCTTTAGAAATAACATATTTGTGCCTGAAGTATTTTGTTATGATCTAATGCATGGTCGCCCACAGGCCAAGTTGGCCGTGACCATTTATGTATTGTCTATGGCTGCTTTCCTGTTATAAGGAAAGGCAAAGCTGAGTGATTGTAAAAGTGACCAATGACCCACAAAGCTGAAAATATTTACTATCTGGCTCTTCACGGAAAAAGTTTGCCAACCTGGTCTAATGTCATAAACATAATACCCAAATCCGATTTGGAAGCACGGATTTTAGAGTCAGATCTAGACTTGAAGTCAACTCCATTGCCTCCTAGCTATGTGACCTCAGGTAATTAATTATCTAACCTCTCTGAGCCTCAGTTTCACATGTGTAAAATGACCATAGTAATGCCAATCTGTCAGGCAGTGCTCTGCTGAGCCATATTGAGCCTGAGGCAAAAGAGAAAAAACTATATATATACTTATCAAAATATCCTCCCAGATTTTGAACCAGTGGGAAAAGTTTGTAAAAGCTCTACAGTCAGTCAAAACACAGGACCATAGGGGTAGCTGAGTGGCTCAGTTGGTTAAGTGTCCAACTTTGGCTCAAGTCTTGATCTCAACGTTCATGAGTTTGAGCCCTGCTTCAGGCTCTCTACTGTAAGCACAGAGCCCGCTGTGGATCCTCTGTCCCCCTCTCCCTCTGCCCCTCCCCAGCTCGTTCTTTCTCTCTGTCTCTCAAAATAAATAAGTAAACTTAAAACCATGATCATAGATATAGCCCTTTGTTATTCAGTCTGTTTATATATCATTGTTAACTCTCATAAACCAAACCACCTAGCAAGGAAAGGAACATGGCACAGGCCCAGGAATGGCTGGCTGATTGGAAATGACCTTTTCCATTATACAATAATACAGAGTTGTAAAACAGTCTATCTTTATTTAAAATTTTGATTTTTTTCATCATTGACTTATTTGCATGGATTTTCATCTCTCAAAGACATTACACTAAAATATCACTTATGCCAAAAAAGTATCACTTATCCAAATCATTTGTTATGCACTGTGAGAATGCATTATTAATGATATTCATATTATTATTTGCAGTAAAATATCACTTAAATATTAAAATAGCATTTGCACATTGCATTAAAATATCGTGAAAGATAAAATTTTTATTGCTTTAAAATCATAAATATAATTTATCTTGATTATTGAGTTTAGGTGTCCCTTATCCCCTTAAATTTTGCACCTGGTGAGTGCCTCACTGACTTTACCCTGATCCTAGCCCTGCTGTCAGGATTGTTGTGAGAAATAGACATAATGTCTATGAAGTATCTAAAGCATTAGCTGCAGGGTGCCTTGGTGGGTCAGTCAGTTAAGCATCCAACTGTTGATTTCTGTCAGGTCATGATCTCATGGTCATGAGATTGAGCTCTGGGTCAGGCTCCTAGCTGGGCCTGGAGCCTGCTTGGGATTCTCTCTCTCTCTCTCTCTCTCTCTCTCCCTCTGCCTCTCTCTGTCAATAAAAAAAAAAAAAAAAAAGAAGAAGAAAGAAAGAAAGAAAGAAAGAAAGAATTAAATTAATTAATTAATTAATTAATAAGGCAAGCATTCATTGGTGCACAGTAAATGCTTAAAAATTAATAGTTGATGATGTGGAAGATGAGTTGGGTTAATAGTTGCAGGGGCCAAGGGCAGTCCACTCCAACATGGGCTACTTGACATGAAGATTATTTTGAGTTAAAAAGCAATCAAAAAGCAGATTCAGGAAAACCTCTTTACCTCCCCCTCAACTGCCTAAAAAGAATTTAGATAGAGGACCTGTTCCAGGAAGATAGCTATCACCATAGATGACTACCTTATGTTATAAAGTAGGTACTGTAGACAGGGAGGAACCTAGTAAGACATCTTTGACCGAAATTCTTTCTACCCCATTGTTTCTGAGTGGCCCAGCAAACACGATGACCAAATATTTACTTTTTCATTTTCCTGTGAATTCATTTCTTCCTTTTGAGGTCCTAGACCCATACCTGCTTCTCCTCTGTTTAGAATGACATATATACCACATTTTGCCTGACTGCCCTTTGGAATTTCCATGTCTGTGTGGATTCTCCATAGGTACTAAATTACGTTTGATTTTCCTTTTTTTTTTTTTTTTTTTTTTTTAAGTTTATGTATTTATTTTGAGACAGAATATGAGTCAGGGAGAGGCAGAGAGAGAGGGAAACAGGGAGAATCCCAAGCAGGCTCCCTGAGGCCAGTGCTCAGAGTCCTAGACGGGGCTCCAACCCATGAAACCCTGAAATCATGACCTGAGCCAAAATCACAAGTTAGACACTTAATGGACTGAGTCACCCAAGCGCCCCTAAATTTGATTTTCTTTTGTCTCATGTCATTTTGATTCTTGGTCTGGCTAGAAGCACCTTGAAGGGTACAGGAAATTCTTGCTCCCCAACATAGTACTGATCTTAAAGGGTTGTTGTGAAGGCTAAATAAAATAATATAAGTAAATTGCTTAGCGTGGGATTTGCTATAAAGCAAGTGCTCAGTAAGTACCAATTACTTTCCTTCCATCATTTTGGAAGGATTTTGGAAAAGCGAAGCATGTTAGTAACAGTGCTCTACCTGGTCAGAGAATGTGGTTTGGTTCAGGCTCTGTCATTAACAAGACAAAACAAATAAATTATTTGGGCCATCCCCCTTCTCACACTGAGAGATTGGTTCCTCATTCCTTAGAGATTTAGCTAATCTCTTGCATTCCTTTTGGACACAAAATTCTAAGATCTGCAAGCTAGCTGGTCTGAAAGGACATGAGGCTTCTATTTAGGAAAACAAATTTCCAGGGGAGTCTTACTGACCAAAGACAACCCAAATCTCAAAAAATTAATGTAGCAAGAAATTAAAATTTTCTTTTAATTTTATTTAAAAGATCTGAACATAATCATACTTTACTCTTGGAATTAAAACGTTGACCAAATGGATGTCTTGTCACCTTTATGTTAAGCAGGTTTTTTGGCTTATTAAATATCCTTTAGTTAACATTCATAGTTCCATATTATGATAAGAAAAGATAGGTAGGATTCATTAGGCAGAGGGGGAAAAATTAGAACCTGAGGTCCCTGGGTGGGGAAAAACACATACTTTGGAACAATGCTGGGAGTATCTGACCACAGAAACTCCCTCAGGCATAAGGTTCCTCTTAAGAATGTAACAGACCCACCTACTCCCCCTCAGGTTCTGCTCTGGAATTTGACTAAAGACCTAACTAAAAATAAGTAGTAGATCATAAAACTTATGACCCACAGGAATGATATGGCCATAGAGCACCCTTCATACAACGGAATCGAACCAATCAGGATGGACAACCCGGCACCTAGAGCTATCAAGCCAATAAGGGTAGGACCTAAGAAGGAACAAGTGGGTAGAGATGGGAGGGCTGACCAGAACCTTATAAAACAAGGACCCTTGCCTATAGCTGTGGGCATTCACTTTCGAATATCCTTTCTGATATTATATTCTAATAAACTTTTTCCTGCTGCTCATTTTGTGTCCTCCTCTTCCTTCTTCGAAGTGGCTATTCAATGAACCCCGGGTATTGAGGTAAAAAAGTCCTGCAACAATATGCTACAATGAGGATGAATCTTGAAAACGTTGTAAGTGAAAGAAGCTAGTCACCAAAGGCCACAAATCATACTATTCCATTCCCATGAAATATCCAGAATAGGGAAATCTATAGAGACAGAAGGTAGATCAGTGGTTGCTAGGGGCTGGAGGATGAAGGGAGATGGGGACACAGGAGTGCAATAACTAAAGGGTATCAGGTTCCTTTTGGAGGTCATGAAAATGTTCTAAAATTGACTGGTGAGGGTTGCATATATCTGTGTATGTAGTAAAAATATTGAATTGTACACTTTAAATGGGTGAATTACATGTATGTGAATTATATCTCAATACAACTGTTTTAAGAAATGGTTCCTATAATTTCCAACTTTTCAGAGTGAAAAGATGAAAAGTCTTTTGGAGGTAACTGGGCAGAAGTTTCTCTTTTTGTGTCAATATCAAAACAAGCTTCATTTTCTTTCTCCGATGGACCTCCATTTTGTACCACTGGAGGTTAAATAAAACTCCCATTTCAGTCAGCCTTTCTGAGGAGGGTTTGTGGCTGTTCCTGTGCAAAATAAACTACTCTTATTCTCAGGCTTAGGAACTACTTATAGCTGTTATCTTGTTTTATCTTTGCCAGAGAAAACTGTACTGGATAGACAAGCCGCCCTCTTGATTGGAAGGACATCTCCAACCTTTAACCACTGGCTGTATTTATTTAGGATACAAGAGACTAAACAGACATTTGTTTCCCTGGATTGACCTGTTTCATCTGAGTCCCAGTTGGAGACAAAAGTGTGATTCCTTCTGATTGATCACTGACAACCCCACTCCTTTTCTGATGAAGCTTCCAAGGGATACTTTTGCTTTATCTTCAAAAGGCCTACTGCCCTGGAGCATGCTGTTCTGGTGTCACACACAGTTTTCTAGCTTTTTAGTTTCTACCTGCTTTGGGGATGGATTTCATTTCCCATATTTCTGACTGGGGGAAAACTTCTACAAAAAGCAGAGGCTTAAAAAAAAAAAAAAAAAAAAAAAAAAAAAAAAAGGCAGAGGCTCCTGACTCAGATCCAAAGAGTTGTCAGTGAAAAGAGAAGATGGAACTGTAGACAGAAATAACCCACTGATGAAGCAATTGTACGTGTGGGCAAGGGGAGAGAAAGTTCTGAGATTCTACGAGAATCAATAAGCACAGGTAGGTTCCTATTAAGCCTCTCAATGTGGCTGGGTCAACTGATTAGAAAGAAAAGTATCAGTTTCTCTCACATTTATGGTTGGGGAATTGTAGTCCAGTAACCAAACCCAAGCGATGGGCGTGAAATTCCACCTAATTTAATCTTGATGCATGGTATGTAGTCAGGAAGTGAAACAAGTGTGGCCCTGACTCACACTTCTTTTTATTTCAAGTTTTGGGTTCCGGGGCTTGCTCAAGCAATCATTTCTCTTACCCCCCAGCATGACACAGACGTGCTAATACCTTCTTTAGAACTGAGGTCCACAGTCAGGCATACTGACTTGATGTTTCCTGAAAATATTTACTGAGACCAAGGTTAAGGGATACACTGTTGAGGATTCTGCATTCTGGGCAACGGGTACTCGTCAGTGTCTGGGACACAGCTCACCACATGTTAATTGGTGAAGCCAGCATGTTTCCAGCAACCCACACTAGAGCACATTTTAATGCTTGCCTGAAAACAATGTTCTGAAGTAATTTCCAAAAGTCCCAGAAATGAAAATCCCTTTAGGCCAGAAACTGCCTTGGAGAGATCAGAATATGAGTTGGACTCCTATTTTTAACAGAAGTAGAAGGGAGGGAGGGGAGTAATATCTACCTACCATGAAATTCTATTACATTTTTTAAATCTGGAAATTAATACTCTCTCTCTATAGATAGATAGATAGATAGATAGATAGATAGATAGATAGATAGATATAGAAATAGATATAGATATATAAAATAAATGAACTTTAATTAAAAACAAAAACACAAAAACCTGTTCGGAGCCAGATGGTGAAGTGTAGGGGCCAAGGGCAGGCTGCCTCCAAACAGGCCACGTTGGCATGAAGATTATCTTCAGGTACAAAACAACCAAAACCCAGCAGATTCTGAAAAAGCTCTTTACCTCTCCCCCTCAACGCCCTAAAAGGATTTAGATAGAAGACCTACTCCAGGAAGAGAGCTATCACCATAGATAACCCTTCTGTTATGAACTAGGTGTGGTAGATGGGGAGTAACCTAGCAAGGCCTCTTTGATCAAAGTTCTGTATGTCCTGGGTAGCTCAGTATGTTAAGTGTGAAACTCTTGATTTTGGCTCGGGTCAGCATCTCACAATCTCACGGTCGTGAGATGGAGCTCTGCTTTCAGCTCCGAACTCGGGTATGAAACCTGCTAAAGATTCTTTTTTCCTCTCCCTCACACTCCCTCTCTAAAATAAAAAAATAAAATAAAACAAAACAAGATAAAATAATAAAAATTCTCTGTGTCGCATTGTTTCTGACTGGTCCAGCAAACATGTTTACCAAACACTTAACTCTTTTTCATTTTCCTGTGAATTCATTTCTTGTGAATTCATTCCTAGACCCCTACCTTCTCCTTAGCTGAGAATGATAGATATGCTTCATCTTGCCTGTCTTTGGAACTTCCATGTCTGTGTGGAATTTGATTTTCTCCTATTAATCTGTCTCATGTCGATTTGATTCTTAGACCTGCTAGAAGCACTTTGAAGGGGACAGGAAATTCTTGCTCCCCAACAGAAACATTCACAGTTGACTAGGGCCAAACCTGGTGGAGTATCTCTTGTTTGTTTGTTTGTTTGTTTGTTTGTTTTTAAAATGTTTATTTATTTTTGAGAGAGAGAGAGAGAGAGAGAGAGAGAGAGAGAGACAGAACGTGAGCTGAGCTGGGGAGGGGCAGAGAGAAGGAGACACAGAATCTGAAGCAGCCTCCAGGGTCTGAGCTGTCAGCACAGAGCCTGACTTGGGGGCTTTCGAACTCACAAACTGTGAGGTCATGACCTGAGTCAGAGTTGGAGCTTAGCCTCTGAGCCACCCGCGCCCGTCTTGTTTATTTTTTACCCCAATAACTATAGGCAAGAAGTATATGAGCAAAATGCTCTCTTGGTTGGACATACCTGCTTCGAACCACCAGCATTTTTTAAGAATACAACTGAGAAAACAAAAGAGATACTAGATTTCCTCACTCTCTTCTCTTAATCATGTGCATAAATATGCACATTCACACTCCACCCCCTTACTCACCTTTGTCTCCCTGTCAGAGGAGTCTCTCTCTGTCTCTGTCTCTTTCTCTGTCTCTCTGTCTCTCTGTGTCTCTCTCTCTCTCACACACACACACACACACACCAAAAATAGAGTTATAAATTATCTGTAGAGGATTTCAAATCTGAGGAAATAATTCTCTGTTTTTTGGGCACTAAGCTATTTCCCCTAGGCAAATATCTACATAGTTTTATACAAATTTGCCTTAAGCCAAAATACTGACAGAAGAGTAACTTTAAAATATATTTATGACAACAGCCTTAATTTAGAAAAATGGTTATCAACTTTTTTCCTTGGACCACCTGCAGCTGAAAAACCAGAGGGTTTGTTAGAAGAAATGCAGACTTTAAGCTCTGGCCCCAGACCCACCGAGTCTGGATCTCTGAGGGTGGTCTGCATTTTAAACAAATTCCCAGGCGATTCTGGTGCACACTAGAGCTTGCTAGCGATTGCTTTATTCACTGGTAAAATTACGGCCAATATTCCTGCCGTGATATCACAAAGGTTAGAGCAAAACAAAGATTTCCAAAAGTGAATGACCTATATTCTCGGCATTTCAGAATCACATCTTAATAGTTGTTGATTTTTGGACGGCAAGCTAAAGAAGGGGAAAAACAAAAAGTCGATGTATTTGTGATGAATAATTTCCACTATCAGGTGCCTATTATTCAAACCCTCTCTCCTGGAAGTTGCAAGTTCATGGTTTTGCAGATACTGAGAAATCTAAATTTAGTTTACAGCTATAATTACGTTTTTTCCTTCTAGCTATAGAAGTTTATTGTGCTGTGTCTCTCCTTAGATTCTGTCATTCAGCAGTAAGTCTTCTAGAATCATTTAAAAAAGACTTTGCTGATGAGATAATGTTAAGTAAAAAGGCAGATCACAAAAACATTAAGTTCCAACTTTATGTATAGAGATACATAATGCGAGATTCAAAGAAAGTACCCACAAACTATCATCAGGCTTTTGTGTCAGGGTTAGTTCCACTCTCCTAAAACTATCTCTAAATTTATGTTCATTTTCTAAATTTAAAAATTATTATAAACACACACTTCTTAAAAGGTTGACTTCTCGGTGAAAAATATCATCATTAGCATAATTTTAATTTACTATTAAATCAGCTTCAAAAGCACAAATTGAGAAAAATTTGTTTATAAGCCTGAAATCCTAATACAGCTCGTTTAATTTTTCCATTTCCCTCCTAAACTTTATCTACAGACATACATACATGATTTTAACATAGCTGTTATCTTTGTTGACTTATAAATGTGAATTGTTTTGTCTACTTGCATTATTTTATAAACATGTTTGCACATTTCTGCATAGTTTCAGAATCTTAAAGGCTACGTTTTTTTAAAAATTGATACTTTATCCATTACTGTGTGTAGAAACATTTCTGCTATATCTAGTTTCAAGTTATTATAAATAACATAGTTAGAATCATCTTCCTAGATGAGTTTTTTTCTTTTATTTTCTTATTTTTTCAAGTTTTATTTATTTAAGTAATCTTGACATTCAGGGTAGGGCTTGCAGTCACAACCCTGAGATCAAGAGTCACATGGTCTTCTGGCTGAGCCAGACAGGCGCCCCAAGTTTTTTTCCTTTCAAAAGCCATTTCTTTAGAATAAATTCTCAGCAATGGTTTTAGTAGTTCAAATGGCATCAACATTTTTACGGATACTGTATGTAACACATTTCCCTTCAAAAAACTGTACCAATTTTTTTACCATAAACTATGTGAAAAAGAACTGGATTCCTAAGAAGGCTGAGAAGTGTTGAGTTTCTTTTTAAAAAGTATTTCACTTCAGGGAGTCCTGGGGGTTTCAGTCAGGTGAGCTTCCCACTCTTGATTTCGGCTCAGGTCATGATCCCAGGGTCGTGAAGCCTGCTTGGGATCCTCAATCTCTCTCTCTCTCTCTCTCTCTCTCTCTCTCTCTCTCTCTCTCTCTCTCGGGATTCTCAATCTCTCTCTCTCTCTCTCTCTGTCTCTCTCTGTCTCTCTCTGTCTCTCTCTCTCTCTCCCTCTGCTCTGCAGCTCTCTCCCCCTCATGCTCTCTCTCTCTCAAAAATTAATTAATTAATTAATTAATTAAAATAAAAATAAAACAGCATTTCACTTTATTTTTGTTATCTTGCTGTGTAAATTAGTTTTATTTATTTAGTAATCTCTACACTAAACGTGGGGCTCAAACTCATGACCCAGAGATCAAGAGTTGCATGCCCTTCCAACTGAGCCAGCCAGGTGCCCCTCTGTACATCACTGTTTTAATTTTTATTCATTATCATTAATAATTTTTAAGTTATCACTATGCTAGACACAATTCCAAGGGGTTTACATAATAAAACTATGTTTTCCTAAAAGATAATTTATATAAACCCTCAGTGTATGAAAGCTTATAAAAACCTATCCTCTATGTATTAGATATTATAATAAAACAAAACTTAAAATTTCTACAACATAAATGATTTTATTTCATAGAGGTGGAAAGGCACAGAAAACTTAACTATGAAAGAAAATAACCTTTAGATTTCCCAACACATTTATTTTTCATACGTCAGAAGAAGTTAATTCAAAGGAATAATAATTTCTTTCATTACTGAAAAAAAATTTTTCAGGATTAGAAAGTTCATTTAATCCATATCTTCTTTCCTTCACAATGACTAAATAAGATTCAAAAAGTCCACTGAAGGGAGTGGGCTGATAAAATGCAAAGTGACAATATAAAATAATATTTTTTAAATAATTAAGTAAACCATTCACTAAATGACCTACCTGTTTTCACCAAGCAGATCAAACCGAAGAAGAAGGATAATCTCAGCATATGGAAACTGGAGAGAGTGTGTGTCACATTCACAAGAGTAATTTCCTTTGCAGAGCCTTGGAGTTTCCACTGAGGGCTTTGCTCAGAGGAGCTCAGATAACTACACCAGAGGTGTGGTGACAACAGGAAGTTCCCGAGGGACTGCAGGCGGGTCCCAACCCTTTCAGGATATTTGACTCCTCCTCTTTTCAGTGGAAGGTCGAGTACTTTCTACCTTACACAATTTTATGCACATCTTTTTTTTTTTTTAATTTTATGCATATCTTAATATTATAATGTGTATTTGTAGAATGACGAGTTCAAAATAGTTTCATTCTTTGTGGGCGGTTTATTAGTGGCTTGGCTTGGTATGTTGAAATCAAGTGTGATCTGAGATATTTGCCTCCCTGTTCTTGTGAATGAAACAAATCAATGAGTATCCTGTTGGTCTGTGTCCACAAAACTACTTTTTATGTTAATTCACACACGCATTCCTCATCAGGCAGTCTTTATATTTTGTTAAGAACATTTCATTAAGTCCATTCATATACCTGTATTTGTCCAGATACGCTTCAGGTTAAAGGAACATTTTTATGGCATTATACATATTTTTATTTCTTCCTATCCAGAGCCGGTCTCTCCCTCACCCTTGCCTCCTACTTTCTAAAGGAAAATTAAATGCAAAAGCTTTAAATAGAGAGTTCTGCCAGAATCCATCCACTTCAGTGTTGGAAGTAACTGAATTTGTGTTCTCCTGGCTATGAGGTAATTTAATTACCTTTCTGGTGGAAGGACTTGTAGCAGTCGCTCAGGCTTATGGGGGGGGGGGGAGGGGAGCGGGGGGGGGCGGTGGTCTGATGAGCTGAAGCATGCATTTATAAAGAAAGACACAAACAATTTAAAGAATACATTGTGGGGCGCCTGGGTGGCTCAGTCGGTTAAGCGTCCGACTTCGGCTCAGGTCATGATCTCGCGGTCCGTGGGTTCAAGCCCCGCGTTGGGCTCCGTGCTGACAGCTCAGAGCCTGGAGCCTGTTTCAGATTCTGTGTCTCCCTCTTTCTCTGACCCTCCCCTGTTCATGCTCTTTCTCTGTCTCAAAAATAAATAAATGTTAAAAAAAAAAATTAAAAAAAAAAAAAAAAAGAATACATTGTTATCCAGGGCATCAGGCAAAAGCCACTAGTCATTTAGCATTGTCTACCTGAAATACACATTTATGAAGCGAAGTTATCTCTCATAGAAGTTTATCGGTTTTCTGTGTCTGCATCCCATTCGAATAGCAGGGGATTCCTTGCGGGAAGTAGATTCCAGCAGTGTTTCCCAAAGAATCAGTACATCAGATTTCCCCTGCTGGGGGGGGTGGGGGGTGGGGGGGGTTCAGAGTATTGCATATGGATTCTGTGTCACACCTCAGACCTAATGAAGGCCAAGACCCGCGCTAGCAGTGGTTCAAATCCCACATCTTCCACTCACTAGTTGTGTGGCTTGAAGCAAAACATTTCCATTCTTAACTTTTCTCAACTGTGAAATGAGGAAAACAAAAGCAGGTATCTCACAGGGCTGTTATTCGGATTAAATGAGCTAATATGAGTAAAGTTCTTAGCGTTACAGTCTGCTACCAAGGTAAGCTCACTCAGCACTTGGTAACTATGTTACTTAAGTGGTTACACAGTCTACACCTTTCCCTTCTGTCAGAAGGCAGTCTGCACAGTGCTGAGAAGAGGGGTCAGGTGCATTTTAGGAATGGAGGGCACCTGATAGCAGTGATGTTTTAGGTAAATGACTTTAGTCAGTACTGTAGTGTATTTTTTTTTTTTTTTGTCTCCTGCTGGAGAAATAAATTAGGGATACATAAATAGGAAAAACAAATAGGTGGCCTGCTAGCTTTTTTAGTTTTCCATTTGCAGTAAGTTTTACTGGTTTGGCAACAACTGCCCTCTGGAACAAATGGAGAATTGTTCCACATTCTCTTAGGAACCTGTTGTGGAATGCACTGTTGGGTCAGTGTACTTGTCTGATAAATATTTGTTGAGCTCCTATCAGTTTAGTACCACGCCAAGTCTTTATCTAGACAGAGCCAATGTACATTTTCCTGGAAACCAGCCAATTATGGGAATAAGAATAATTTCTGTTGGGAGGGCTTTTTGTGTTAGTATTGATTTTCCTGCCAGTAGGCACACAAGTTTTCCTACAACTTCCTAGCTGTCTGTGCTTTTCTACTTCCAGTGTTCAAAATAGCACAAGGTATCAACGGGAGGACCCATCCTCTCAAGAAGAGAGAGTTAGAAATATCAAATATGAAAAAACAGAAAGCATTTCAAAAGATGGAGGGAGAGGAAAGCGAGGGAGAATTGGAGAATAGGGAATCTTTGAGAGGTGAATTCGTTCTGTCGACTGCTTGTGGTGGGGGTTACAGCAATCTACACAGGT
This sequence comes from Felis catus, assembly GCF_018350175.1. Classification (NCBI taxonomy): domain Eukaryota; kingdom Metazoa; phylum Chordata; class Mammalia; order Carnivora; family Felidae; genus Felis; species Felis catus. The sequence goes on along the minus strand of NC_058376.1, from coordinate 81,731,379 downwards.
GATAAGATTGCATAGAACCGTGCGCGTGCGCGCTCACACACACACACACACACACACACACACACACACACACAAAGTGCATGTAAAACTGGTAAAATGTTGGGGCGCCTGGGTGGCGCAGTCGGTTAAGCGTCCGACTTCAGCCAGGTCACGATGTCGCGGTCCGTGAGTTCGAGCCCCGCGTCAGGCTCTGTGCTGACAGCTCAGAGCCCGGAGCCTGTTTCAGATTCTGTGTCTCCCTCTCTCTCTGCCCCTCCCCTGTTCATGCTCTGTCTCAAAAATAAATAAACGTTAAAAAAAAAATTAAAAAAAAATGGTAAAATGTAAATAAGATCTGTAGATTGTACTAATGTCAATTTATTGGCTTTCATAGTGCATTCTAGTTATGTAAGATGTTACAATTGGGGGAAACTGACTGGGGGTCCATGGGACATCCCTGTACTATTTTTGCAGCTTTCCGTGAATCTATAATTATTTCAAAATAAAAGTTTTTAGGGGTGCCTCCGTGGCTCCGTTGGTTAACTGTCCTACTCTTGGTTTCAGTTCAGGTCATGATCTCAGGGTTTGGTGACATCACAGAGCCTGCTTGGGATTCTCTGTCTCTCTCACTCTCTGCTCCTCCCCTGCTCACTCTCTATCTCTCTCTCTCAGATAAATGAACATTTAAAAAGTAACTAAAAGTTTTTCAAAGTTCCAAAAGATGGGGTAACTCATAACTATTTGAATGTTAACATTTACTCAAAGGTATCCTGAGGAAAACCATGTCTTTATTTCTCATCATCATCATCAATCTTCTTCATACGATGATTCTGAAAAATGATCACAACTCAAGAATAACACAGTTTGCCTCATTTCCAATTTAGTATTATGTATTGGCTTTTTTTCTTCTTCTTAACCTAGAAATCGCTCGCTACAGAGAGCAGATTAGAAAGGGGGCAGGCAAGCTTCCAAATGCGTGGACAGGAAAAACAGGTATGGAAGTGTAATGAACTGAAGGGAGGTGTTTTTATAACTCTCATTGGCTTCAGCTGTCAGGAAAGGTGACCTATGTCCTCTCTCACCCTGGTTTAATGCTCTAAGCTGGTATATGACTCACTATCACATAGAATTTTGTCCTTTCATCTGCTTCAGTGACCCCACAATCTCACTAGCTGTCCACGTTTGGAGAAATAAATGTTTCCTTGATTCATTTTCTACAAGGAGATCAGGGTACCTTTCCCCTAATCCATGTATTTGTTTCATGTCTTCATTCCTTCATTTATTGAACATTTCTCAAGCTTCTATTTAGAAAAATAATGAGGAAACAATAGGGGATGGCTCCTTCTCACAAGGAGACAGACATATCAATGATACTAGTAATACTGATATAGAGTTACGGATACACCTTCCATAGAACCGAGGAGGAAGCAGTAAGTTGCTGGGAATCCCAGGGGAGGGGCCGTGGAAAAAGCTTCACACAGGACATCCTCTTTGAGCTGGATTCTAAAGACTAGGTAGGAGCCTGTGAGGTGGAGAAAGTCGAGGAAAAGCAATTCAGGCAGAGGGAACAAACTTGGAGTTATAAAAGAAGGGTGGATTGCCAGTTTGGATGGATGCATAGGGAAATGATAAACTAACTTGAAGTCAGGGTAGGAGGCACTCTGCATGCCATGCTTAAGATAGTGGATTTTATCTTCAAGGCAGCAAGAACGTAAGTTTTTTTTCCTGTTCACTTCTTTGTATGTTAATATATTAGTATCATGTAATACAAATAAACATAATAAATAATATATGCCACAATAATATATAACAAATGTAAGAAATAATATAGAGAGAGAATAACACATTTAGGTTAGCTTATTAACTTTTTTTTTTTGTAGTTTATTACAAAACAGGAGTGAAAATGTCTGTATACTACTTTCCTGGCCTAAGAAGTATTCTTCATGGAATAGAGCTACCTTGTTTTAGAAACCATGACTTCCTGGGGCACCTGGGTGACTCAGTCAGTTAAGCTTCCGACTTCAGTTCAGGTCATGATCTAACAGTTCCTGGGTTGGAGCCCTGCTTCCGGCTCGGGGCTGACAGCTCAGAGCCTGGAGCCTGCTTTGGAGTCTGTGTCTCCCTCTCTCTCTGCCCCTCTCCTGCTGGCGCTCTGTCTCTCTCAGTCTTTCAAAAAATAAATAAACGTCAAAAAAAGAAAGAAAGAAACCATGATTTCCTTACAAACAATGTATCAAATAAAATAAATGCAAGTCCAGCGCTTTCAATAACTGCTTGTTTGCAGAGTGCTGCCCAGAGCATTTCAAGGATAGAAGGCTCTCTAGCAAGGCCTGTATGCACACTGGCAAGACAGAGGCAAATGCTTTTATTAGTTAAAAGTTCATTTCAAAAAATAAAAAATTTGGGGGTAGTGCCAATATTGAACATCCGTTGGTACCACGTATTTTATTTTATTATTAAAAAAATTTTTTTTTAATGTTTATTTATCTTTGAGAGAGAGAGCAACAGAGTGCAAGCTGGGGAGGGGCAGAGAGCAGGAGACACAGAATCAGAAGCAGGCTCCAGGCTCTGAGCTATTAGCACAGAGCCCGACATGGGGCTCAAACTCACGAACCATGAGATCATGACCTGAGCCGAAGTCAGACCCTTAACTGACTGAGCGACTCAGGAACGCTGGTAGCACATATGTTAGATTTGTTTGGATCTAAAATATTATTATTATTAGAACCAGATTTCTGTTTTTATGTTTACTTAGCTGGCTTCCCAAGCACTGGTCATGAGAATCTTGTACCCATAGTTGAAGTCAGATCACTCCAAACATCTGGAATTTGATTAAAATCAACCCAACCACTTTTAGGATATGGTAACAGAAAACCACAAATTCAATTTATACATTTACTTTCCTTAATAAATAAGAACACTATAAATTTACCTTCCTTAGCAACAACAGCCACAGCAGAGAACAAAACAACAACAAAAGACAACACAGAGATCACCCTGCATATAGATAGAAAAGGGACAGAATACAAGAGGAGGTGGCTTTTGGGAAGGCCTGAGAAGTGATCAGACCTTGAATGATAGTACGTTTGATGGCTTTGGAGAGGAGAAAAGGCGGATCCATGGAGAATGCAGAAAAGTGTAGGATGTGGAACTGACAAATTAAATGCCTTATTAGATAACTGAAGGAAGAAGAGGGAAGAGAAACATTAAGCACTTAGCCATGCTGGATACTGAAGTCAGTCCTTCACGTACGTAAGCACATTTAAGTGGCCCACAGATCTGACAGGCAGATTTGATTAACTCTATTTTATAGATTAGAAAATAGGCTCAGATACTTCTTCACAAGGCAGGCCAAACCTGAAGTTAATGTGAGCAACTTTTCTAATAAAATCTAGGACAAGGAACTACACTTGCTTTGGGATAATAAGGCCAAGGTTATTATTAGACTGAATAAGATCAAAGTCCTCATTATTAGGAGGATACGTTTTTCTTGAATACCAGAGTTGGTCCCCAGAAGGAAATTAATATTTAGGGTGATGAGCTATGTTGGATTTTAGGTACATTAAGCCCAAACCAACAGCATCTCACCTATGGGCTTCAATCTACTTCTATCAAATGGACCAGAGTTCGGGCAGGGGTCAGCAAAACCAAAGCTGACAATAAATCTTTTAATACTCTGAGAATGCTGGTAAAGGGAAAATGTGCAAGACTGAGCAATGAATTGGAGGGCTGGGTCTTATTGTTCTGTGGAGGAGAGGTAGGTTTTGAGGAAAATTGGGATGGACCCTGGAAAGGCTTGAAGGAGAGGATCTCAGCAAGAGGAAGAGGAGGAGGAGGAGGGGAGGGGAAGAGGGAAGAGAAGTTTTTTGTTGTTTTTTTGTCAACAAAGTTTTTGTTGTCATTTTGTTTTTCAGAAAATTGGGCAATCGTTTAGGATAGCCTAATGAAAACTTAAGCAATGAGGATGTGCCTCTCCAACAGTACACGGGTGCAAGTTATCCAAACCTCAATGTCCTTATTCCTCCATATGGCTTTGGTTTTCTCCTCTAGCCCTCTGGTGAAGAGTTCCTGAGTCCAGGAATGGGTGCAACAGTGGTGGGTTTGGAGTAAGCGTGGTCCCACTCCTTGACCACTGGATGGGCATCGGCCCATGCCTCTCCTGGGGATGATAGGACAGCGAGCGCACCAAGTGGCAAAATGTCAGGTGCAGGCGGTGGCTAGCAGTTGCTGCACTCGAGAGTTATTGCTTCCTGATGAGGCCCAGAGATTCGACTGAGGTAATTCCAAAGCCCTCCACTTTTCATAGAGGGGGTCTAACATTTCAGCATTAGGTATGTGCAGGTGCTATTAGTGAGGGAAGAAAAAAAAAATGTGTTGTACTGGAGTGGCCTGAGACTTGGTGTCAATCTTTCTTAAATCTTGGTGGCCCAAACCTGAGATACGCTGCTATTCTAAAACACCTTGCAGTTTTCCCATTTATGTTTTGAACAGAGACTGCTCTTTTGTCTCAGAAAATCCCTTTGCAATGCTTGAGTGTTCTTTTTGGTTCAGTGAAGGCAAAGGCCATCTTTTATAGTGGAATGGACCCATGGGACACAGCTCAAGTGCTGTGCATAATAATGCCATGGTAGACTATTTTTTAAGTTAACCGGGAGTCCAGCCTGAAATAGGTCGGAGTAGAGGTGGAGAGAAAATTCTCTTCTGTTGGTGGCTTGTAAAAGAGTGGAGAGATGACCTTGAGGGGAGTAAAGTCCTTCTGGGAGGCACTGAGCAATGGACTACGGATGATAATAGCCACTTCTAAATCTTCTGGTCTTTGCTTTCCAAATTACCCAGAGAGGGGCCACACAGCGGTCTTGTTCTACATTCCCATCATAGCTTAAAGCAAACTTTCACAATGTTCAGAGCCCATGATGGCCTGCAGATGAAGAAGGAGGATGTCCTCCAATTCCTTGCAGCAGGAACCCACTTAAGTGGCACTAACCTTGACTTCCAAATGGAACAGTGCACCTACAAAAGGAAAAGTGATGGGATCTACATCATAAATCTGAAGAGAACCTGAGAGAAGCTTCTGCTGGCAGCTTGTGCCATTGGAGCCTTGAAAACCCAGCTGATGTCAGTGTCATATCATCTGGGAATACTGGCCAGAGAGCTGTGCTGAAGTTTGCTGCTGCTACTGGAGCCACTCCCTGCTGCTGGCTGCTTCACCCCTGGAAACTTCACTAAGTAGATCCAGGCAGCCTTCCTGGAACCGAGACTTCTGGTGGTTACAGATCCCAGGGCTGACCACTAGCCTCTCACAGAGGCATCTTATGTTAACCTGCCTACCATCGCTCATGTAACACAAACTCTCCTATGTGCTATATAGACATTGCTATCGCTTACAACAAGAGAGCTCACTCAGTGGGTCTGATGTGGTGGATGCTGGCCTGGGAAGTTCTGCGCGTCTGTGGCACCATCAGGTCCTACCTGTCTCTTCTTCTACAGAGATCTTGAAGAGATTGAAAAGGAAGAACAGCTTCCTGAGTTCACTGCTACTCAACCTGAAGTTGCAGACTGAACTGAAGGTGTGCAGGTGCCCTCTATGCCTATTCAGCAGTCCTCTACTGAAGACCAGAGTGCTCAGCCTGCCAGTGAAGACTGTTCTGCAGCTCCCACTGCTGAGACCACTGAATGGATAGGAACAACACCGAGTGGTCTTAAGCTGCTTTTCTACAACGGCAAACAAAATGGAATAGGGTTGATGGAAATGAAACAGTTTCTTAAAAAAAAAAAACCCACAAAACTTCTGGTCTTTCTATTCTCAAACTTTCATTAACAGTCTGGTGTTGGGGTGCCTGGGTGGCTCAGTCGGTTGAGCGTCCGACTTCGGCTCAGGTCATGATCTCACAGCTCGTGAGTTCGAGCCCCGCGTCGGGCTCTGTGCTGATGGCTCGGAGCCTGGGGCCTGCTTCGCATTCTGTGTCTCCCTCTCTCTCTGCCCCTAACCCACTCACATTCTGTCTCTGTCTCTCTCAAGAAATAAATAAACATTAAAAAAAATTAAAAAAAAAAAACCCAGTCTGGTGTTAACTGTGTTTTGGAGAATTAAGGAAGGGGCCTATGTCCACATTTAGGATTTGGTTCCACTCTCTAGGAACTGCCTCCCATATGCCCAAGCCAGAGTGGTGATAGCCACAGGTGGTTCTGGAGCTCTAGGTGGTATCTTGCACCAGAATTCCAGAACACTTTATTGAGTACAGGATGAGGCTGTAATGGGGAGTGCCTGTGTTAAGTTCAAGGAAGCCTGAAGTCTGGCCTTAACTAAATCAGAGGTAAAGGTCAAGTGTAGTCAGGGATGGATTTGTGGGGCCAGAAAAGGATTCCAGCAATGTTTGGGGGAGGGGACTGGATATTCTTGTCCCTAAATAGGGTGGGACTTTTTTCTCTTATTGATAATTAACCAGAAGTATGACCTCTAGATAACAGGGAGAGTTAATTTGCACTCCCTGCCAGCCCAGGGGTGGAGACTAGCAGGTACTAGGCCACAGGTACCTCTTGTCTTTAAGTTTCTGTGAAGCCTTCTTTGAATTATGCCCTTCCCTATCCCTCTCCAAGGTGTAGTTTTCCTTTCTCTGGCTCCTACTGCATTTTGCACACAATTATCTTGTAATTTATAATCATGTCTCTTCCAGTAAACTCGCCTCACAGGCGAGGGACTGGCGCTGGTTCTCAGATCCCGGTTCCAATCCTGCTACGCCACTAGTTAGCTTTGTGACTTTAGGCAAATTACTTAATCGCTCTGTACTTGATTTCCTGATTTATTAAAAATGGGCACAAGACTCCTCACCATCGCCTGAGGTTGCTGGGAGAAACGAACATGACAGTACGTGGTAAAGTACTAGACCTTAGGTATATGCAAACCAAAGGGCACTTAGCAGGGTAAACATTTGTTCTGACCTACCTTTATTTTGTGCCCTCAACAAACATTTACTGAGTACCTACAGTATATTTCAGGCCTCCGGAGCGCGGGCTCCCAGGTGAGGAAGCCTCACTTGTTGTAGCCTGTGGGCCTTGTCCGGCGGGCCGTCTCGCGACTGGCTACGCCGAACAGAAAGCCCCGCCCACAGCCCTTTCGATCTCGCCAACGATTGGACCGAGACAGTTTCGCACGCATTCTGGTTGCTAGGTTCGGGATGTGGTACGGAGTGAAGCTGCGCGTGCGCAGATTGAGGACGAAGATGCTTTCCGGTCCGGCGGGAGGAGGTGACGTCAGGAGTGGTGGCCGGCGGGGGCCTCCTATAGCCCTCAGGACGTTTTATCTGTGGGCCCTCCAATCGCGTCATAAGTCGGCGACTGAGCCTTGGCGGTGGTGGCCGAGGCGGCGAAGGCGGCAGCGGCGGCGACAGCTCTGGGGTTTGCTTCTCGGGGTGTGTCGGCCGCCGCTGCTGCTTGGGCCTGGTATGTACAAATGGCTGGTTAGGATTCTCGGCACCATTTTCCGTTTCTGTGACCGGCCGGTGCCCCCTGCCCGGGCCCTCCTGAAGAGGCGGCGCTCGAACAGGTGAGAGGAGAGGGGGCCGAGCGCCAGCCTGGCTGTACTCCCTCCCCCACCCGGGGCTCGGCCCCGAGAGCGCTGATCCAGCCAGGCAGGCCCTGCTCTGCCGAAACAGTTGGCCAGGCCAAGGCGGTGGAGGTGCGAGTCGCGGGTATCCTGGTGACGTAGTCGCTCCCTCCACGCTGTGCGATGCGGCTGCTGCTGATGGAACGAGCTAGTTGTCTTTGGAGTGCACCGTGATGGTTAGGATCTTTGATGTTCTTGTCAGAGTCCGAGCTGATTGCTGTCAAATGGGGTTTTATTGTATCTTGCTACTCTTTCGTTAGTTGAAAAGTAACAATTGAAGGAATAGTGTCTGTGTTGTGGTTCACTGTTTACACAGCACACTCCCAAGTGTCATATGTAGGCAATAAGTGCAGCTAAAGGAAGGGAGATTCATAGCTTGACCAAAGCCGTTTTGACTACAAGAATTGTTCTCTTAGCACCAAAGAACAGCAGCTGTTTTGTTCTGAAACAGCTGTCAAACTGTGTGTGTGTGTGTGTGTGTGTGTGTGTGTGTGTGTGTGTGTGTGTGTTTTGCGAGGGAGGGAGGGAGGATGGTTCTGTGCTTTAGAGTTAGTATATGAGGGGGGAAAATTAGGTGTCTCATTTCTTTAAAAAGATCACTAGTTTGTGCTTAAAAAATTTGGGGGGAAACTAAAACTGTTCTTACTTAGTATCTGCCCCTTGGTTCGTCTCATTTCATAGTGTGTACCCCTTGCTTGAGAATTAATCTAGAGAATAAAAGACCATACCAATTCTCTACTCCCCCATCAACTTTTAGTGACCGTGTTAATTTCATTTTTTTATTAAGCCCAGGATTATTGAAGGATAGTTTCTTGGAGCTTGAGAGAGCAAGATGATTTAATACATGAGTCTGAAAATGCAGATCATTGATGAAATAGGCTGTTGGCTACATTCCATCATGTGTTCTAGAGAAACCAAGGTTTCAACTTAGTCTTTTCTACCTTTTTGTGAGGTTGATAAGAGGATCATTTGGGAGCATGTTGTAAAGTGCCTTAAATGATGCTTAATATATTATAAGGGTGGTATTTGTTTATTCTACCTCAGCGGCCTTGTGCTGAGGCTGGTGCATGATAGGTACTTGGTACATATTTATTGAATAAGAGAATATTAATTTCCTCTCCTTGTCCTTTCTTTCTGCTGTGAATCCCTGCCAGTGAGTGAAACAATGGTTTGGAGATCAAAACCCTGTTCTTCACCACACATCCTTTATCTAAAACAATTCGTCACAATGTAAGCCATGTTTCAGTCCAAATGAAGCCAGGAGGTCTTACTGGGATGTTCAAAGTTATTAACTGAATGGTATTCTCCTGGGATTTATTCTGTTAATTTTTTTTGGCAAAAATGATCAATTATAACTATCTTTAGAAAGATGATTATAGTATACCGTAAGCTTTTAACATTCTTGAGGTATATATAGGCCCCAAAACTTTCCTGAATTCCCCATTTTATTACCACTGTAATATAGTTTCCATGATAAAAATACAGTTAAATATAACACCTTTTCTGGCTAAGAACTATATTTTAAGGCTTCTTATATTGTCTGCTTCTAGTCAAGTAGAAGATGGCTTTTCTTGTGAGGGTGGGGAGATGTTGTCATCCTTCAAAAGGAAGTTATTTGTTGTTTGAAAATCATTGCTGGAGAGAAAAAGGATATACCAGTCCTAGGCTGTCACCTATGTTCATTTACTAGCCAAATGATTTCTGGCCAATTTCAAGTTTGTACTTTAGCCAGATTACAGATTATCATTTGATAGGGAGTTTTGGGTCTCTTTCAAATAGTTTAAACAAGAGTGTTAAGTCCTCAAATGGTGAAGGCCTACTACAGAGGAGTGTTTTCTCTTCAAACATCAGTTGAGTCTCATTTTTTGACAACGTGGATGGAGGGGGTGTGTTGTATGCATATTAGGTTTACTTATAGAAATGGATATGTGTGTGTATATGTAAATATATATATATATTTTTTTCTCTTTTTCTTTTCAGCACTTTGTTTTCTACAGTGGACACTGATGAAATACCAGCCAAAAGACCAAGATTAGGTATTGAATATGAATTTTAAAAATTAGTTTTTTTTAGTAGGAAAAGTATATGCATGGAACAAAATTCAAAAGGTAAAAAGTTTATGCTGTGAAAAGTAAGTCTCTTTCCTATCCCTTTTCTACTCAGTTATCTTTTCTAGGGACTGTTATCAGGGTCTTAAGTATCCTTCCAGATAGATAAGCCTGTGTGTTGAATGTGTATTTTAAAATTCTGAATCTTTCTATAAAAAAAGTTGCTTTTTATTTTTGAGGGAAAAACACTGTAAAAACTACTTCAAATTGAGTCATCTAAGTTCATAAAGCTGAGTGAATGAATCTAATGTGTTGCCCCAAATTGTTTACTTCTCTGGATCCAGAGGGCTAGACATAGCTTGATAGAAGAGAATAAAACTAGATTAAAGGAAAAAAGGCAAAATGGAGTGCTATAATAATATTTCCTCTGTCTCAAAAATGAATGTGAATTTTGATCTCCTCCAGATGTGGTAGTTAAGAGTAGAAATGTCTGTTAAGATTTCATTTAAACCCAGGGGCACCTGGATGGCTCAGTCTGTTGAGCGTCCAACTCTTGATTTGGGTTCAGGTCACGATCTCATGGTGATGAGTTCGAGCTCCACATCAGGCTTTGCGTTGACAGCACAGAGCCTGCTTGGGATTCTTTCTTTCTCTCTTTCTCTCTGCCCCTTTCCCTGCTGGTTCTCTTGCTGTCTCTCAAAATAAATAAAGAAAACTTAAAAAAAAAGATTTCATTTAAATCCAATGAGCAATTATTAAGCATGTCTTACTGCTAAGCAATGTGTTAGGTTCTACAGGAAATAGAAAAATGAGTAAGACAGGGTCTCTATTTTTAAGGACCTTATAATTGTGGAGGTATATAATTGTATAGTAGAGGGTATAAGGCAAGCATATAAATTATTACTAATGTCAGTAGGGATGTGATAAATGAAATAAGAAAGATAGTAACAAAATACTGTCCAATTTTCAGCTGATTAAAAGTCTCAGTAAATATTTGATGAAAGAGCTAGTGTGTAAGATGGATCTTAAAGGGTGGATGGGATATCAGCAGAGCAATAGGAAGGAAAAGCATTCTAAGCAGAGGGAACAGTATGGAAGAGTTGTGCAATTTAGGAAATAGTGAATAGAATTCAGGGGAGAAGTTGGCTAAAAAGAAGTATGTCAAATTAAAGAGGACTTTGAGTGCGAGGAATTTATATTAAATTCACTGGGACAGTGTTTCTCAAAGCACAAGATGGGTATCAGTTTAGGAAAGGATTTTAGGGGATACAGCATTTCATAGCATTAAGTAACATGTGAATTATGTTACATAGTAAAATGTTGTATCCTTTTCAGTTGTTTTTAATTTTCTGATTATTTCAAGCAGAATATCCTGATTTAATGCTAGTATGTTTTTATTACTTGCTATTACATGTGACTCTCCCTTCTTTTATTTTATTTATTTTTATTTTTATTTTTATTTTTTCAACGTTTATTTATTTTTGGGACAGAGAGAGACAGAGCATGAACGGGGGAGGGGCAGAGAGAGAGGGAGACACAGAATCGGAAACAGGCTCCAGGCTCTGAGCCATCAGCCCAGAGCCTGACGCGGGGCTTGAACTCACAGACCGCGAGATCGTGACCTGGCTGAAGTCAGACGCTTAACCGACTGCGCCACCCAGGCGCCCCAACTCTCCCTTCTTTTAATAGGCCCACCTAGAACTTAACATTTTTATGTTTTCATTTCTTTATAAGGCAAAGAATGTTTCTTTACATTTAGAGTAGTGGTATAAAATTACCTTTCAAATACATTTATTTAGCAAAAAACATGAGTCAATTTTAAACAAAAATATAAGTAAGTAACAGTTATTTATATAAATAAAAAACTTTGGCAGTGGTTACACCTGAAACCAACAAAACATTGTGTGTCAACTATACTTCAACAAAACAAGAAAAACAAAAGAACTGACGATATTATAGAAGGTTCCTTAAATAATAAGGGTAATCATCTATTTCATGGACTTCCATGTTAAAGATCTCTCCCTCCATGATTCCATGAAATATGTATTATAATTTCTGAATTGAAATTATAGATGGGAACCAAGGGGGAAGCAGTGGGTAGAGGATATAATACTTATTGGCAGAGTTTGTAAAGGTCTACAGCACTGCATCCAATAGACCTCTCTGTGATGATGTCTGTTGAACACTTGAAATGGGGCCAGTGTGCCTGAGGAACTGAATTTAATTTTAACTAAATATAAACTTAGGTAACTACATGTGGCCACTGGCAACTGTGTTGGATAATACAACTCTCTTAGTTGCTTTTGAGAGAGGAAGAAAGGAGGGTAAAAGAAAAGGGGAACCTTAGAATCTCAGACTTATGATCTTACAGATCAGAGGGGTTTTAAGAGGTCTAACCTAGTCTAGTGTGAAGAAAGTAAGGTGGTCTTATCCCCATTTTATAGGCCATCTACCTTCTTCCTCTCCTCCTCCTCCTTCTCCTCTCCTGTCCTCCTTTCTCCCCCCTCCTCTTTCTTTTTTGAGTCATTTAGATTTTTTTGGCCTAGTCTCTAGGAATACTCAGATTTTGGGGTGTCTGGGTAGCTCAGTCGAGGTCGAAGCATCTGACTTCAGCTCAGGTCATGATCTCATGGTTCCTGGGTTTGAGCTCCACGTCAGGCTCTGTGCTGACAGCTCAGAGCCTGGCGCCTGCTTCGGATTCTGTGTCTCCCTCTCTCTCCACACCTCCCCAGCTCATGCTCGCTCTCTCTCTCTCTCTCTCTCTCTCTCTCTCAAAAAATGCATAAACATTAAAAAAAAAAAAGGAATACTCAGATTCTGACAAATTTGTAGGAAAATAAGTATTACAATGCTTTTTAGCATCCATTATTTAACTATGTTAGTTATTACGAGTATACTATGCCCTCTGGGGCCTAAATGACAGTCTAGTGGTTAAGCATAAATCTCTAAAACTCTTACTCTTTCACTTAAGAAAACACAGCAGAGGGGTACCTGGGTGGCTCAGTCGGTTAAGCATCCGACTTCAGCTTAGGCCATGATCTCATGGTTTGTGAGTTTGAGCCCTGCATTGGGCTCTCTGCTGTCAATACAGAGCCCTCTTTGGATCCTCTGTCCTCCTTTCTCTCTCTGCCCCTCCCACGTGTGTGCTCTCTCTCTCTCAAATATCAATGAACATTAAAAAAAAAAAAGCCACAGCAGAATATAAGATACATTACTAGAGGGATAATCTGGATTTTTTTTTTTAAGTTTATTTATTTATTTTGACAGAGAGGGCATGTGTGCACTCACGAGTGGGGCAGGGGCGGAGAGCAAAGGAGAGAGAGAGAATCTCAAGCAGGCTCAGCACTGCTTGAGGCTCGAACCCAGGAGCCCGTGAGATCATGACCTGAACAGAAGTCGAATGCTTAACTGACTGAGCCATCCAGGTGCCCCATCTCCCTGTTGTTTAAGTTATTCCCCTATCTTTCTATGTCTGTTTTATATTTTATATGTTCTGGAGTGCTTGTTGTTTAAGAGCCACCATTTCAGTTTCAGGCTTTTTTTTCTCTAAAAAAATTTAGCAGAGTGTGGCTAAATTGATGGTCTCTTTCTCTCTCAAGCTAGTGGTTTAAAATACCTTAACTGGGAAATAGAAAGGAAATTGTAGACAACCAATCAACAGTGTAGGAAATGAGAAAGGGGTAGTGTCCTAAAAAGAGGAAGTGGGGCAAATACTGAAATTTACCCTTCCCCCTTATTTGTTTACTTACTTATTTTGTAATCTTTATTTTTGGTGGCAGGGAGGGGCATCAGATCTAACATGTCTTCTCCAGTAGAGGAATAGCCTTATTTCATCAGAGATGTTTAAGAGCTACATGTTTTTATACTTCACTAATTTCCACCTTGGAAGTAGCCAATGTATAATAGGCACTTAGTAAGTAGTTATTTAGGAGTGTATTCTTACCTTCCCAGGAAGTAAGAACAAACCAGTGAGTAAATTATAGTGCTTCCTGTCGGATTCTGCCACGTTTAGTGTCTATATGCTGCAGGTTAAGTTATGCCCCTATCTCTCTGGCTTATTTATTTTATATATTCTGAAGAACTCATTGCTTAAAAGTGGTCATTTCAGTGGGTGCCTAGGTGGCTCAGTTTGTTAAGTGTCTAACTCTCGTTTTGGCTCAGGTCATGATCTCATGGTTCTTGAGATTGAGCCCCTGTGTAGGGCTCTGCTGACAGCGCAGAGCCTACTTGGGATTCTCTCTCCCTCTTTTGTGCCCCCTCCCACTTGTGCATGCTCTCTCTCTGTCTCTAAATAAACATTTTTAAAAAGTTGTCATTTTAGGACTTTTTTTTATGAATTAGTATGTGATTTGCTGAAGTGATAATTTCATGTTTGTATAGCATCCCAGAAGAGATATTTTATTGAAAAACAAAAATTACGGGGCACCTGGCTGGCTCAGTTAGTAGAGCATGCGACTCTTGAACTTGAACTTGGGATTGTGAGTTCAAGTCCCATGTTGGGCCTAGAGCTTACTTAAAAAAAAAAAAAAAAAAAAAAAAAACCCAAAAAGCAACTCAAAAAACAAAACAAAAAAACCTCCAAATGCTGGAATGCTGGACTTTCAGTTATTCAGATAGGAGAAAAATTACTTTTACAGTTACCGTCTTATCTCAGTGATTGAAAGTAAGACTTCTAATAAAGATTGAGAGAGGCCTTTCTAAGACATACTCTTAGTTTTTTGCTAGAAGTGTATTACTCTATATGTGTATGTAATCTATACTATATTTTCTAGATTATTTCATTCACCAAGTGAAAACCAGTCTCTACAATGCTGCCAGCTTATTTGGATTCCCATTCCAGCTGACCACAAAGCCCATGGTAACTTCTGCTTGTAATGGAACACGGAATGTGGCCCCTTCAGGAGAGGTCAGTGGGGATAGGGTTCCACTGGGGCTACTGATTTTTGTACTTCATCATTAAAGTTAAATTTTAGAAATATTCTCTTTTTATGGGATATTTGGCTGGCTCAGTCAGAGAGCATGCAACTCTTGATCTTGGGGTCGTGTGTTCAAGCCCCACGTTAGATACGGAGATTACTTAAATAAATAACATTGTATTAAAAAAAAAAAGAAATATTCTCTTTTTAGGAATTAATGAGTAGAATGACTTTTTCCCAGAAACATTGATTCCAAAAACATTCTTTTTTTTTTTCCCCCAGAACCATTCTTTATTAGTGTTGATATAAAGGCCAAGAATTTAAAAGTTAAGAAATTATGCAGTTAAAAAATATTTATAAAGAGCCCAGCTACTAATACATCTGCTTTTCTTATTTAAGTACTATATGTAAAGAACCTAGAATTGTTATTTTGTACATAATTTTGTGAGTCTTCACCAGTTAAACCTTTGGTCTCACTAATGATGTCTCTTCTGTGAGCTAGCAAAATAATCACCAATAGAGTGATATTTTTTACATTAAGAACTTACTTAAATTCTAAAATTTAGATACTACAGAGGTGGTTCTATTTGATTTTAAGGTATTTTCGAATTCTTCATCTTGTGAACTGACAGGTTCTGGATCCTGGAACAACATGCTGAAACTGGGTGAGGTGGTCAAAAATCTTTCTGCTTTCCTCTACCTCCTTCTGCCTCTGTTTTCTGAGTTTTGAGAATATGAAAGGAAAACACTGATTTGGGTTGGGATAAGAACATAGACATATTCTCTCTCCCATTCTAAAAATGAAATAGCTTTCTTTTAGAATTGACATTGAATTTACTGGTTGTGTTTTCTATTTGTATTATCAGTGTCTTTAATGTGACTTAGTTCAAGGTTCATTCATAAAAAAAAACAAATAAAAACATTTCCTGAGAGCTTACTCCGTGCTAGGCATGCGTTAAGTTATCAAGAATAACAAAATAACAAAACAATAATTAAAACTTTTCATGACAAAATATAAAACAAATAACAAAATAATTAAACCCTGCCTTTGAGGAACATTATCTGATTGGGAAGCAACTTTAAGTTTCCAGTTCTCATATTTTTATGGATTACGAATCTCCATATTATTGTTGGAGCCCAAAGTTGAATTGTAATTATTGTACATACTGTATAAAATTCTATCATGGGGAAGAATAGGAAGAATCCAGACTCCTGAAAATGGCTGTGATCTCTGTCACACAGCATATGAAGTTAGAGAGAAAGAGAAAAAAGCTTTTAGAAAAGTTGTGGGTTCAGAGATCAAAAATAGAAGAAATTGAGGAAATGACAAAAACCTTACAGTAGTGCTACTCAAACTTTTTTAGTAAAGTATCTCTGGTAGAAGAGAAGAGCAAAGGGGAGTAAATGCATACTCCTGAGTCTGAGAATCTAGTTCCAAAAGACCTGGAACAAAAATGATACTTTTTTTTTGCAGTCTTTCATTTTAGAAGCAATACAAATTAGATTTTATAATCTATTCGTATCATTTGAATATATAAATATTAAAAGTTATTTATCTTTGGGGCATCTGGGTGTCTCAGTCGGTTAATTAAGCATCCTACTTCAGCTCAGGTCAGAATCTCACAGTTCATGAGTTTGAGCCCCTTATCGGGCTCTCTGTTGTCAACACAGAGCCTGGAGCCTGCTTCAGATCCCTTGCTCCCCCCACCCCCCACCACCTTCCCCTGCTTATGCTCTCTCTCTCAAAAATAAAATAAACATTAAAAAAAAACTATTAAAAAAGTTATTTATTATTAAGTTGGACATATGGAAGGGATGATACATTTGTCTTGTGCCTGAGGTACCAACACTATGTTTCTGTGTATTTGTGTAGCCTAGTCAGAGAAACACAGGTATTCCTGGGGCACCTTTCTTGTACAGTCTCTTATCTGAAACCCTTGAAGATGGGCTTGGGAATTAGAATCTTTCATATTTTAGATATGTTGTGTTTATTGAATATTGTTAACAATCCATTAGGATTGAACAGTGGTTCAAATCAGATTTTGCAAACAAATGAATTCAGGTCAGTGTAAGTTTTGCTGCTACAGACTTAAATGAAAAAACTTTCAGTTTTAAATCTCTTTACATTTTGGAGTCCTCAGAGACTCTACACCTCTATAGTAGCTCCAGCAGTGAGTGGGGCTGATGAAAGTGTGGTTACTTGTTTTTGAGGTATAGTAACCATCTCATAAGTGTTGGAAGCTTCCAGTGAACTGTAGTAGCCTATAGCAAGTTTTCATTTAAAAATAACTTCTGTTTAAAAATAATAATAGTAACTTCTGTTTTCTTGGGAAGAAGAAATGATTTGAACAACTCACTCAATTTGATTAGATTACAGGGAGTTTGTAATGCTGAGTTCCCCATGCTTCTTGATGGTCCCAGGATGCAAGTGAAACTTGAAGAGCTTGCCTGTGAATTTTTACGGTCTCTCTGAGGTCCAAGGCAAACTAAGCACTATTGCTTTTCCTTCAACTTTTACAATTTGTACTGGATCTCTGTGCTATATAGTAATAGAATTTGAAAGAATAGGGTATTTAGTTCTACAATGTAGTCTGCTCACAGATTTTCTAATGCAGACTGTTCACAGGTTTTTGGGTTGGGTTGTTGTTTTTTGTTTTTTTTTACAATTACAAATGCATTTTTAAAATAGGTAATAAATCTCCTAATGGAATAAGTGACTATCCAAAGATCAGAGTGACAGTAACCCGAGATCAGCCTCGCAGAGTCCTGCCTTCCTTTGGGTAAGTGTTAAATTCTGCCTTCCTGTAAATGGAAACTTATTCTTTTATGTAATCTTGTTAAGAAGTACTCCGAGTTTAGTAATTTGCCAGATATCATACAGCTGTTGAGAGAGTTGAATTCAGGTGTGTGTTACTCTTTCTATATCATCATATGCTTATAGCATCTGATGTTGAAAACCTTTTTAAAAAGATTTGTTGCTTACTTCTAAACTTTATTTTTTTATTAAGTTTTTTATTTTAATTCTAGTATAGTTAACATACAGTGTTAATGTTAGTTTTAGCTGTACCATAGAGTGAGTCAACATTTCTACACATTGCTCAATTCCCTGTCATAAGTGTACTCTTTAATCCCCATCACCTATTTCACCCATCCCCCCCCACCTCCCCTAAACTTAATTTTTTCCCTAAACTTTATTTTGGAAGCATAATATACATATAGAAAGTGCAGAAACCATGATAAGTTTCCGTATACTAAACACATAAGTTTTATGAAATGTTTTTATTAGTAATTTTCTTCTCCTTTCTGTGTTCTCACTTTGTTGAATAAATAGCTGATTGTAGGGTTAAGAGAGAAAATACAAATATCATTTTGTTGTTTCTCATTTAATTTCATTACTGTCAGAGATATACTGTAGTATAATTCCAGTTCTTTAAAATTTGTTAACATTTGTTTTATGACCTGAATATGGTCTGCCTGGATGATGTTCAATGTGCACTTGAAAAGAATATGTATTCTGTTATTTTTAGGTGGAATGTTCTAGATTGCCAGTTAGGTCAAGTTGACTGATAATGTTTTACAGTCTTACTGATTTTCTTTCTTCTTCTTCTTCTTCTTCTTCTTCTTCTTCTTCTTCTTCTTCTTCTTCTTTTTATATTCGCTAACATTTATTGTAGAACAACATTTAATTTCCTTGCAGAGTAAACACATTCCTAGGAGACATTGTATGGCACACTATGTCTTCCAAAATTATATGTACAAATTGTGATTGATATGTTTCCACTCTAAAATTACGATTATGTGCATATAGTCTACACTGTTGTTGTAGAGAGTTACCATAAGCATCAACCGGGGTCTTACTGATTTTGTACCTACCTTTTTATGGATTGATGACTGAGGAGTGTTGATGTTTTCTACTATAATTATGGATGTGTCTATTTTTCCATCTAGATATGTCAGTTTTTGCTTCATGTATTTTGTCTTTATGTATTTTAAAACTCTACAGGGGCATCTGGGTGGCTCAGTCAGTTGAGCATCTGACTCTTGATTTCGGCTCAGGTCATGATCTCATGGTTTATGAGATTGAGTCCTGTGTCAGGCTCTGTGCTGACATCGAAGAGCCTGCTTGAGATTCTCTCCCTCTCTCTCTGCCCCTCCCCCTCTTGCACCAGTTATTACCATTTACCTCATTTGCTTCATCATGCTCTGTCATATATACCTAATATTTTTTTCTGAAGCTTTTGAGAGTAAGTCTTAGGCTCATGCTCCTTTAATCATAAGCTCATGAGCGTGTTTATTTCTTAAGAGTGAGCACATTCACTTACATAATCACAGATTAACAAAACCAGAAAATGTAACACTGGTACAATACTATTCTATAATCTCATTAAAATCTTTCCATTATAGAGATTATTTTTTTTTCTGGTCAAGGATTCAGTGCAGGATCATGTATTACATTTAATTTTCATGGCTTTTTGATCTCCTTTAATCTGGAACAATTCCTTAGCCTTTCTTTGTCCTTGATGACATGGATATTTTTACAGAGTAGAAGACATTTCTTTTGTAGAACGTTCTTTAATTTTGTCTGATGTTTACTTATTATTTGTTCAAGATCATGCAGTGTGTTTTTGTTTGTTTGGTTTTTTTCATTTTGTAAAAATACTACATCAGTGGTTTATCTTCTTTAAAATATCTCATCAAGAGGGGTATGATACCAGTTTGACGCATTACTGATGACATCAGGAGAAGCAGGCTCTGTCAGCAGCAACAAGGACTGGGTGGGGGCTTCATGGCTTCCATTTCTTTAGCATTCATTAATTCAGCATTCAGTGGATATTTACTGAGTGCCTTTTGGCTTAGGTCCTGTACTAGGGTACAGTGGTAAAAGGATGTCATCTCTGTTTTCATGGAATTTGAAGTTTAGTGTGGGATAGACACAGTAAACAGGGAGTCACACGAATCAGTAATGCCACTGGTGCAGGTGACTAAAGCGAGAGTGTAGTGTCTGAGGAGGGTATGTGTAGTAACACAGCTAAATCCAGAGTTGTGGTTGGACATGTGAGCATGAGGAAGAAGGCAGAGGCTTCCGTGTGGCAGCCCTGTTGGCTGCAAACAGACATTCCAGGGCGGAATGCTGGGGTGCCCTCCACTTTAGAGACAGATTTAACTGTTGTGAGTGGTAGTTTTCTGGTTTGCCAGGAGCAGGCTCAACCTAGGACAGACAGCTTAATCACAGGATGGTTTGGGAGATTAAATAATGGCAATTTAAACAGTTTGGCGATAATTTTTTCTTTTCTTTTTTTCTGTCTCGCAGTTTTACTTTGAACTCAGAAGGGTATAGTAGAAGACCCGGTGGCCGTCGCCACAGCAAAGGCCCTTCAGAAAGTTCTTTAACCTGGAAGCCTCAGGAACAGGTTGTAACAGAGATGATTTCTGAAGAGGGTGGCAAGGGTCTGAGGCGTCCCCACTGTACTGTGGAGGAGGTAAGCCGTTTTAGCCTGATCTCTTTTAAAAAATATTTTATGAATTTTTAGGGGAATAAATAGTGTGTGTACTGGAGTACAAAATTCAAAAGGTACGAAAAGGATGTAAATTTCCCAGTCTCCCTTTTAGTGCGCGGCCCTACCACCATGTCTGATGCTAAACAAGTAACCACTGATACTTCTGGAGGCTTCTATATGTATATAAGTTAGTCAGTTTTCAGATTCTTTTTCACTGTGGGACAGAAAAAGGAATCATGCTAGAAGGAGAGGAGATTGTATTCCTTTGCACTGTTTGAATTATTTTAACTTGTTTCTTTCATGAGGTGTAATAACTGTGGCTAAGTAAGAGAAGTAAATGGTGAACACGTCTGCTTTTTCCTTCCCTTTTCAGGGTACTTAGCATGATGTCTTCATCAACAGTCTTCTTTTTACTTCCCTCTTGAAATCTTCGCTTATTCTAGGAAAATTTAGAATTATTCTTGTATCCATGGCATTTCTCAGGACCATCACCTAGTGCAATTTGCTGGATGGTTTTCCGAGCCACTTAGTTCAATTTGTCTAAGAATTACTTATTTGAGGCCCAGGTGTTGTGCTAGTTGTCAGCAATTCAATTCAAATTCAATTCAGTTCAATTCAAAAATTGAATAAAATGTAGCCCCCATCCTCTCAGAGCTTGTGCCTGACTAGGTGAATCAACAGAGGCAAGCAGAGGGAGGAAGGGATGGAAGTAGGCTTCAGTACCTCTTAGGTGAGAAGTCAGAGATGAGACTGAGCAAATATGTAGGAGGTGCACACAGGATATATTCTAGAAATATTAGAAGGTAATATTAGCAAGGACATTTTCATTGGTTAAGTGTAATACAAAGCTAGAGAGAAGAGCCTGAGTCTCAGATTTCAGTCTTGGTCACTGACCAAGATACCCAGTGTGTGTAGGGGGTAAGTTGATGACTTCAGTTTTGGGACATTGTTTAAAGTGCCTGTGAAACCGCAAGACCTGTCTGTAGACTCTTGGATATAGGTGATGGGAGTTATAAGAAGAAGGCAGGGTTAGAGACACATTTCTGTATCTTCTGTGTATCGGTGTTCAATAAATCAAGGGAGAGATGACTCAGGGAGAGAATGTAGTGTGAGAAGAGATGACAGGCAGACTGCCTGTATTTGAGGGCAGGCAGAAGGAGAAATAATTGGCAGTGGAGACTAAGAAGATAAGAAGAAATCAGGAGTGTATAGTCTAGGAAGGCAAGGTGAGGTCAGCAGGGTGAGATGCCAGAGAGAGTGGTCGAGTAACATGAGGGCTGAAGAAGTGTCTGCTGGGTCTGGCCATGGAAGTCATTGGTGACTTAGTGAGACCATATTCACTGTGGAAGCTGAATGTTCTAAATATGCAGGTGGATTATTTCCGTTGAGTTTTTTGTGGTTGACAAAAAACTGCTGTCAAAAACCTAGATGCCATCTGAGTCAAGCAGGTAACACAAATGAGTGAGGTGGGCTGGAGTGAATGGCCCATCTAAGGAGAATAGCCCTACACAGCTCCACATTGTTGATTCAGTTTTTTGAAACAGGCCAGATGTTTGGATTTTTCTTTTCAGATTTATAAAGTTGGGAACTCAAAGAGATTTTTAAAATGCTGACAAAAAAAACATGTTTGTGGGTGGCATTTGACCTCTTAGTTTCTGTTTAGGATTTAATGATAGGTTTAATGTTACAGTACTTAACTAACATGCTTTCTTTTACTTAGGGTGTTCAGAAAGAGGAAAGGGAGAAATACCGAAGGTTATTGGAGCGACTTAAAGAAGGTGGTCATGGAAACTCTGTTCCTTCTGTAACTTCAACTTATCACAGGTAGAAATGAGCTAACAAAATAAATGCTTTGCCAGACATCTTTTTCCTTATTTTTGGAGAGGAGATTGGTGAGAAGGGCTTTGTTGAAAAAAGAGGTTAGCTTTGAGAGAATTAGCCTTGTTATATGCCTGAACGTTGTATCTAGTAATGAGACACACGGCAGCGGTTTTGCAAAACAGAATTTTCTGTCAGCTTTAGACTCTTTTGTTCACATGAACTCTTGAAACTCTGATATAGAAAAGTAGAATTACAGGTTGAAGTCAGGTTCTTACTGAGCAGAGAGGTTTTTCGAACACTCCAGCACACACATTTCCCACAATCTCTTGTCTTTCTCTGTCCCTTTCTCCCTCCTTCCCCTTTTCAGCCCAGTTCTCCCTCCCACCCCAGCTTCTCTGTCAGATATACACACAGTCCCAGTGGCATGTTAGTGAATGCATTTTTGCACAATTGGAAGTCCTCCACTTCAGAGACAAGATTCAAGTCACCCCAGGTCATAGAAAGTTTTCCTTATAAGGCTTCTTGTTTGTTAATTAAATATTCTAGTGCTTTGGGCAAATAGATGACAGTGGCAGAAGGAGCTGATGTCTGGCCTTATATTAGCCTGTAAAAAAGGGACAAAAAATATATGAGCTCAGGATTGAGGCACAGGTGATAATTCTAACAAGTGGTGTGAGAATACACGGTGGGGGTGGGGAAGATCCTGGAAATTATGTAACGGCAAGTTGAAGGTGAAAAAGTCACAGGACTGTCTAGCTTGTTGAATGTACAAATAGCAGAAGATTATTTGTCTAGGAATTTTAACTTTTGCTGTGAGCTTTTTTTTTTATTCTCTTAGGCAGAATGTTAATATTTTCTCCGTTTTGATTAGCCACTGTTGGAAGCAGCAGTATGCTTCCTGAGCTTTTGCTTTTATCATGTTGGCAAAATCCTCAAACTATTTTGCCGTTTACAGTCCTGCTTTTATTTTATGGTTTCAGGGTCCATTTCATTATATCATTTAAAATTTTTCATCTTTTAACCTGAGTTTTATCACACTGAGATTTTTTTAGTCAGGGTGGTGCTGGGGATTGAGAACGTCCAATTTTACAGAGAAACTGGAGGTTAGGTAACTTGGCTGAGGTATTAGAATCAGGATTACACTCCTTGTATCCAAGTCCCAGATGTTACTATGTTGCATCCTCTCATAATTTTGAAGTTACAGGGTAATCAATAACTCCTATTTCGAGAAGCTTGTCAGTCGGAGATCATGAATATTTATGGTGGACTTTCCTTTTGTATTTGACCTTCTTCACTTTTTATGTTTCTAAGCTCTCAAAGAAGTCACATGGACACATTAAAGACCAAAGGCTGGGGGGAAGAGCAAAGTCACGGAGTCAAAACAACTCAGTTTGTTCCAAAACAATGTGAGTTCCCAGATTTAGCCCTATCTCCATGTATTGACCTTAGTTCATGTGCATACGAAATTGAGAAATGATGTGCTAGTGAAAGATGGTGTACCAAACTTTAAAACATTGTTGACCCAGGGCATTGACTTGGTTTTATTCAGTACAAGTACTTTAGTAAAAAAGCGATTTCAAGATGAAGTAGATTCATAAAATACCTCTTGATTGTTATTCTTAGCTTCTACACAGCAAGTATTTTGTGAGCCTAGAGTTAGTTTCTTAATATTTATTTTGTTAATTTCTTCATATTTCTCCACTGGCTGTTCACTAACGGCACTAAATGATAAGTGAATGTCTTGATACTTTGGAAACTGCGTAAGTTGAAATTCTAGCTATATGGTTGGTTAATAAAGGAAACATTAATCTTTTCTTTGTCATCTTCGCAGATAGAGTTGTTGAAACAAGGGGACCTCTATGCTCAGTGAGAAGTGAGAAGAGGTACATGGTTCAGTTCATTCTAAGTTTTCTTTTGATGGATTATTTTCTTTGTAAGCTATTTTTGTGAATAACTATGTCTAAAGACTTATGAACTCTACTCAGCTCTGGTAGCTGGTTAGCATATATGGGTACACGGGTAGCTGTTGTGTCTAATGCCCACCCTAGCTCAGAGGGTGCTCTTCTCTTCTGGGCTTTAGGGGTTGGGAGATGCAGGCAGGTACCACTTGGATAGGAGTGTGGTTGTGGTAGGCATCTTTAGGCATTAGCACCTCTAGTATAAGAACAGTGAAGGCAGTTCTGTGTGCCCTTAGTATTTTGGATGATAGTTCCTTGATAACAGAGTTTGGGGTAGACTATGGGCCATTGTCCAAATCTGGTCCACCTGCCTATTTTTTTAAGTAAAGTTTTATTGGAACACATTCATGCTAATTCATTTACATGTTGTCTGGCTGCTTTTAAGCTATGATGGAAGTTGAGAAAATGTGACAAAAATTCTAAGACTTGGGGCACCTGGCTGGCTCAGTGGTAAAGCATGTGGCTCTTGATCTTGGGGTCCTCAGAGTCGTGAGTTTGAGCCCCATGGTGGACATAGAGATTACTTAAAAAACCCACAAGACTTGCAAAGCCTAAAATATTTACTATCTGATCCTTTTTCAGAAACTTTGCTGACTCTTGGTTTAGAGGACTATATAAACTCAAGGCAGTTTTTATTTACAAATTATTAAGTCTTATTTCTAAAACTAGTGTATCATTTACAGGTTAAAATTAATCCAGTCTAGAGGTGCTTGGGTGGCTTAGTCGGCTAAGTGTCCGACTCTTGATTTCGGCTCAGGTCATGATCTCATGGTTTGTGGGTTTGAGCCCAGTGTCGCGCTCTGCGCTGACAGCATGGAACCTGCTTGGGATTCTCCCTCTCCCTCTTCCTCTGCCCGTTCCCCGCTTATTCTCTCTCTCTCTCTCTCTCTCTCTCTCTCTCTCTCTCTCTCTCAAAATAAATGAATAAACATTAAAAAGTATATATCCAGTCTACACTCTCCCAATTTTTTTCCTCAGGTGTTGTTCAAAGGGGAAAATTTCTGATACAGAGAGGACAGTTGGACTCAGACTTGAAAATGAAGGTGTAAGTGGAAACCCTAGTTCAATTTTATATCATTTTACTCTTTCAGCTGATTCACGTTAAAGTTTTGGTGCTCATGACAAGTAAGAAAGATGAAAAATATTACTTTGATTTCTAATTTTGTTGTTTTCTTTGAAAAAGCAGCAGGCATTGAAGATACACAACTTCTGGCTTCCTTCTGAATTCCTGGGGTTTTACCTCTGTATGGTAGCCACCTTTTTTTGTGAGAGAGACCAACTTGCCTCCATCCCAACCCTTATCTGTGTTGCCTGGCTTCTTTTGGAGAATTTTTAAAAACCATATGTCTCTAGGAAAAATAGGTTCAGGATTTCTTTTCAGAGTCAAGATCTCAGATTTATTTGAAAATATTAGCAGTCTTAGGCTTAATTGGATTTAATGTTTTTCTATGTAAGTATTGGAACAAAAAGTGTTCCAGTGATCCCCATACCAACACTAACATTTTAAACAATAGTAGTAGAGTGCTTTGCTAAACACTCTGTATCCAAAAGAAATACATTACTAAATTAAATGCGAGCTTGAAGTTTTGGATTACTTCACATTTTAGATACATGGAAATGCCAGAGTTTAGGACACTGATTTATGTGAAGTACCAGTATAATCAAGTTTTTCTTCTCCCATTAGACCTTTTTGTAAGAATTAGTCTGAAGGCTAAGTCATTCGTTAAGTTCTAGGTCTCAGAACTTCCCCATCCCCGGTAATTTGGAGCGAAGCCTTTTGTATTGAGTTAGCATTTATCACCTATGGAGCACAAACTGAAAGAAGAGAGGAACTAAGCCTGAGAGAGGAAAGAGAGGGAGCATATTTGGAACCTGGCTAAAAACTACATCCTGCTGGGGTGCCTGGGTGGCTCAGTCGCTTAAGCATCCAACTTCAGCTCAGGTCATGATCTGGTGGTCCATAGGTTCGAGTCCCTCGTTGGGCTCTGTGCGGACACCTCTGAGCCTGGAGCCTGTTTTGGATTCTGTGTCTCCCTCTCTCTCTGCCCCTCCCTGGCTCACACTCTCTCTCTTTCTCTCAAAAATAAATAAACATTAAAAACAAAACAAAACAAAACAAACAAAAGAAACCAACTATCTCTTGCTTCTATTCTTGCTGAACCTGAAGGCTTTGCTGCCCGGGAATGTGGGGAGGGGCCACCAGCTGCTAGTTTCCTAGGACCAGTATACCTGGCAGTCAGCTAGAGTGAAGAGTACAGGCTAAGCATGCTGAGACTAGTGTGGTCCTAGTCTGAAACTCTATTTGTAACTCAGTTTCTTAATTTTAAAAGTTGGTCGACTAGATAACTGAAATTTAGTATTAAACATTACATAGGGTCACAATATGGAAGGGTATTGTCAGAGTTTCTGGAATGTTGGCAGAGTTCTATTTGTTGACCCAAATGGTGCTTACATAGGTGTTAATTTTACAAAAAATTAAGTGGTACATAAATGTACATTTTTCTATATGAGTAATTATTTTTCTTAAAAGATGAAATAGAACAAGTTTACTTATTATAAGGATTGTAATGCTTTATTCTGAGTGATGGGATTATGGGTCTTTTTTTTTTTTTTTTTTTTTTTTGCTTTTTTTAAACATTTCAGAATGTCCTATAACCGTCTTATTTTTCCACTGGCATAAGAGAGCTGAAAATACTTTCCTTGCTGCCTCCAGGGAAAGTGATGAGTGTTCTGTTTCATGGTTTGTAATTGAGGTGTCCTGTGAACCTTAGGTCTTGAACATTTTTTTTGTTTCATCTTGCAGAGATAGATACACAAAATCTCCTTATTTGGGAGATTTGCTTTCTCTCTTCTTTCAGGACAATGGCACTGTTTTATGTTTCATGTGTTATGTATGTTTATATGTGTAAATATCAAACATGTCAATAGAATATAGAAACTTTTT
Organism: Felis catus; assembly: GCF_018350175.1. Lineage (NCBI taxonomy): Eukaryota > Metazoa > Chordata > Mammalia > Carnivora > Felidae > Felis > Felis catus. Next base: position 81,704,612 of record NC_058376.1, on the reverse strand, counting down.
TGATCAGAGGAGGGGACACCAACTGGAACCTGACCTATCCGAAGAGGTGTCGGCCCGACTCCGCCTGGGCAATGGGAGCAATGGCTTACTCAGGAGGAAAATGTCAATACTTGAGACAAAAGAAAAACATTGCTCGGGCAAAGAGAGGGATAAAAGGATGGATGATCTTCTTGAACTTACAGAGGTATTACTTCTTGTGTTGGTCAGAATAAGAGGTGTGTTTTTAAGTAGCCCCAGTTATTCAAGACTTGAACAAATGTTTTGTTTTGAGGCGTTTCTCCAGGCTAGGGATGAGTGTATGAAACAAATCAGGCCTAAGGGCTGTCCAGTCACTGGTTACATTGATCATTAGTGATCTGTGAAGGTGGCCTAAAGGATCAGATTAATGTTCAGCAAATGTGAGCAGACATATGTGTCACATATCTCGGAATATAATGGGTTCTTTGTAGATTTTTTTCCCTAACCTTCAAATATTTTGGGTTACATAGTATGAGTTTAGCATTAGAAATGAGTCCATTGTATTTTTTAAAAGTGATTAGTGAAAAACTAAGGAAATGAAAATAGTTGTAAATTCTCATTTTAAAGGTGAGCCCACATTGTGGCTTATTTTCCAATGTTGTATTGGTAGGTGGTAGTCAGTCCTAAGCAGTGAGTATCTGTTGAGCACCTACTGTATGTTGGACATGCAAGTGGAGAGATCCATAAAATAGCACAATTGTGTGTAGTGGGAGAAGCAGGATTTAAAATACTTGAATGAAAATAATTTCTGTTGGGTTTATAGATTCAGTCTCAGTAGCTTGAATATGCGTTTATCTGTGTAATTCTTCAGAGTAAAGCCATCTATTCAATGAGGACTCAGTTGCTGGACCAGTGCCTTGTTTTCCAGTTTCTCCCTGTTTGCTTATTTCCTTCATTTCCAAACTGCATAGTATCATCTCTTACGGGTCCTAATTTTATTACTTTGCTATGTTTAAATAAAAGTTTAGTAGGTAAATAAGGAAAGTGTCAAAATACTTTAAGAGTATTGTGAAAGGAGCAAAGACTAGAAAGTTAGACACCCCTGGGTTCCAGGCTGGGCTCTTAATAACTGTGAACATGTAACCTAGGTTCTCTGAGCTTTACTTCTTATGTAAAATGGTGATAATACTTTCCCCACAAGGGATTAATGATGTGCTTCAGCATCTGGTACCATGTTTGGCTCAGAGTGCTCAGTAAATGATAGTGAGATCATTGAAATTATAAATATAAATGTTATTACCAAATTATTGTTTCCAGAAGCTAGTAATTGAACTAACATTTTTTATAACCATTAGTAAGTCTACTTTGTATTACAGAGATGAAAAGCTTTTTTAAATTTCAGACTTTTGAAATCTGACTGTTGGTTCTATTTAAAATACAACCTCTGGACTTTCTAATTCAGGACATGGAAAAGGAGATCAGTAATGCCCTGGGTCATGGCCCACAGGATGAGATCCTAAGTAGTGCTTTCAAGTTGCGAATCACTCGAGGAGATATACAGACCTTGAAGAACTATCATTGGCTCAATGATGAAGTAAGTTGTCTCTCCCTCTCCTCCCTGTTCTGTCATTATGCTTAACCGTTACTGTCCACAGCCAAAGTGATTTCTACCCAGTTATAATAACACACTTTTAGTTTCATTTAAAACAGAAACACTTCATGGGGTGCCTGGGTGGCTCAGTTGGTTAAGTGTCCTACTTCAGCTCCGGTCATGATATCACAGTCTGTGGGTTCGAGCCCCGCCTTGGGCTCTGTGCTGACAGCTCAGAGCCTGGAGCCTGCTTCAGATTCTGTGTCTCCCTCTCTGTCTCTGCCCCTTCCCTGCTCATGCTCTATCTCTGTTTCTCCCTCAAAAATAAATAAACATTAAAGCAAAACAAAACAGGGGCACCAGTGAGTTTGAGCCCCACATCAGCACATCAGGCTGTGTGCTGACAGTGTGCAGCCTGCTTGTGATTCTCTCTGTCTGTCTGTCTCTCTCTGCCCCTCTCCTCCTCTCAAAACAATAAAAAAAATAAATAAGTAAAAAACCAGAAACATTTCAAACCTTAAAATGGTAGTCAATTCTGATTGTTTGTTGCCTTTAATTAATAATGGTTCCCTCTTCTGCATCGGTGCTTTGTTTCATCCACCACTTCATTTACTAGCAGTTTTCAGTACATTTTTTTTTTTTTACAGATTGATTTATTTGTTTTTAAGTAAACCCTATGACCAACATGGTGTTTAACTCACAACCCTGAGATCAAGAGTCAACATGCTCTATAGACTAAGCCAGCCAGTGACATTTTGATAAACCTTGGGTGTAGCTGATGAGTTGAAGGAAGCAGCAAGTGATACTTCATTTTAGATGAATTCTTATAAGAGCCATTTTATCTTTTCAATGATAAATAGACTGATCATTGTGCATAAATGTATATGTAAAATGTCTTTTTTCTTTATTTGTGCAATAACTGCAAAAATTTGCCTAATTGTCGTCTTGTATCCTTACATACTTAGCTAAAATGAGTTTTTACTTCTTGCATGTTTTCTAGCTTTCCTTTCCCTAACTCCCCAAAGTCCCTGCATTTTCCCCCTTTGCCTTCCTCCTCTCTCCACCAATGACTAATGACCCATAAACACATTCTTGTAAAACTAGAATTTTTGTTTTACATTATAAATGTTATATATTTATTATAGAACATTAGGAAAATACAGGAAAGGTAAAAGAAAAATATCATTCAAAAGTGCCACCAAAGATAAACAAAATGTTAATGTTTAGGTATATTTTCTTCCTGTTAATATTTTTATATATAGTAAAATTTATAAATAGTAAGATTCAGTTCTGTTTCATATTTTGCATATTATTGTGTGTGATATAGTTACATACACCTTTTCATTATTGCAGACTTTCTCCTTGAGTTCCTTCCCATGGCTCTCTTACTCACATGGTTCAAAAGTACAATTTCACTCCTTCTTAGTCCCTCCCATTTTGCCCGGATTATCTTTTATTTTCCATTTTCTGCAGTAAACGGCCCTTTCATCCCCATCTCTAGTACCTTCTTTTCTTGGAGCTTCTTATCTCCAATTCATCCTAATTCAGTTAGGTAGAAATGTAGTTTGGGTAATGTACTTGCTATGTTCTGATGTTTACTCCCTTGGTATTACAGGTCATTAATTTTTACATGAATCTTCTGGTGGAAAGAAACAAAAAACAAGGGTATCCAGCACTTCATGCGTTCAGTACTTTTTTCTATCCCAAATTAAAGTCTGGTGGTTACCAAGCAGTGAAAAGATGGACCAAAGGGGTCAATCTCTTTGAACAGGAACTTATTCTGGTGCCTATTCATCGGAAGGTACATTGGAGCCTGGTGGTAAGTTGAGAGGGGTAATTGTTGGAGTTTATATAATGGCTGTGTTCCCTTCCCTCTCCTTCCTTCCCCTTCCCTCCCCTCCTCTCTTCTTGTAAATGTTTATATATTGGGGTACCTGGATGGTTCAGTCGGTCAAGCGTTCCACTCTTGATTTGGGCTCAGGTCATGATCGAGCCCCATGTCAGGCTCTGTGCTGATAGTGTGGAGCTTGCTTGGCATTCTGTCTCTCCCTGTCTCTCTGCCCCCCACTCCCACTCCCACTATCTCTCTTGAAATAAACTTTAAAACAAAAAATAAATAAATAAATAATAAATGTTTATTTACTTATTTTTGAGAGAGAGAATCCCAAGAGGCTCCATGCTGTCAGCACAGAGCCTGATGTGGGGCTTGAACCCACAAATCATGAGATCTTGACCTGAGCTGAAACTGAGAGTCAGATGCTTAACTGATTGAGCCACCCAGGCACCTCTGTAATAGCTGTTTTCTTGGATAATGAAGTCTACCCTTTTCTGTCCAGTTAAAGTCCAGTAGTACATATAAAGTGTACTCTGTAGAGTCCTTTTTTGTTCTTGAGTTGAACAGCTTAGAAAACTAGATGGCATACAGGAAGACAGGAAAGGGTTTTAGTAACACATATGTGCTCTTTATTTGATTTCCTTAGTTTTGTTTACAAGAAGGTACAGATATATTATAGAAAAGTACAGATATAAAGCAAAAAGCAAAAAAAAAAAAAAATCTCTTCATTTTGAGAAGACCACTAATGTTTTGGTAAATTTCTAGGCTTTTTTCCAGGAATTGAAATATATAACTTTATAGAAATGAAGCTCATATCATCTGTGATATTTTATAAAAAATGTGTCTTAGACATCCATTTATGTTGATATGTGTATTGACTTTTTAAAAGAGGCTTTATTTTTAGAAATAAAATTCTCCTGTTGTGGTTAAGATGTATCTAGATGTTGTAATTTTCCATTATAGGTGATAGACCTACGAAAAAGGTGTCTCAAATATCTGGATTCTATGGGACAAAAGGGCCACAGGATCTGTGAGATTCTCCTGTAAGTAAAGGCTAAAAAACTTCACTGTTGGGTCATTATGCTCTTGTTAGGTGGTCTATCTTCTATCCAATCCTAGGAGGCTCTGTTGGGTGATGGTCTAATGTTAAGTGAAGGCTATCTTCTCGGTTATTCAGGAATTGACTTGAATTCATCTTCTTGTCAAAAAAGAACCTAATATCTCATCTTAACTGAGAAGTTTTATTTAGTAGCATCATTAGAAACAAGTTTATCATGTGTTATATCTTATTAGAATCCTGTGATTTGAATTAGGTTTCTTTGGGATTGATACATTCTTCTGAATGTTCTAAAGAACTGTTAGCTAGGGAGTCTTTTTTTTATTATTATTTTTTATTTTAGAGAGAGAGAGCACGAGTGAGGGAGAGGGACAGAGGGAGAAAGAGAGAGAGTCTTAAGCAGGCTCCATGCTCAGCTTGGAGCCCAATGGGGACTCGATCCCACGACCTTGGGACCATGACCTGAGCTGGAATCAAGAGTCGGACACTCAGCTGACTGAGCCACCCAGGCACCCCTAGCTAGAGAGTCTTATTTCTCTGATTCTTAAACCCAGTCATGTCCCTGTGCTTTCCATGATGGTTGGGTTCATCTCAGAACCAAGAGGTAACTTTTAAATTCAAGCATATGGATATGGTTTGTAGGCAACTATTTCAAACAGTAATTGCTAGAAACCTGCCTTTAAACCATAGCCACTTACTAGCTGTGTAACGTGCTGACATGATTTTCACAGTGAGGAAGTAGTTCAGTAAGAGCAGTCTATTTTGAACCCCTGTGGCTCACCAGACGCAAATGGGGGTTCTTGTTTGTAATTTTAGTAAAGATACTTGGATAATTTTCATAAGGATACTTAAGTAAGGAGCCTTTTAAATGAACAAGGAAATTTGTTATTAACAACAGTTCAATTCTCTCTTTTTCAATATTATTTTAGTGTAAAAGATCCTTTATAGGTATTTATCTTGAATAGAAAGTTTAAACAGAAGAGAAAAAAGATTTAAAAAAATCAGAAGATACACCAAATTGTTTATAAAGCAGTTATTTCCTCCTAGTCTGTTTTGTTTAGGATGTATATAAAATGTGCACACATACGTACATGTGCACATACACATATGTAGTATCACATACATAGAAATGTTCTCACTGAAATCATACAGCAAAGTGAGCTGCTGTTACAGTTACAAAAAAGTTACAAAAAAATCATACTTCTGTTACATTCACTCTTCTTCTTTCTCTGCCCCCCCCCCCACTTCCTGTGGGTATCCGAGTTCCTCTCCCTTTCCTGATGCTCCTGGTTCAGCTTTTCTGAACTTTTTTTGCATTATTAGTTCCCCTGCCCAGAGAAAAATTTAATTCCTCCATGGCAAGACAAAATAGTGCTAAGGAATAAGAATTTTTGTTTTGTTGGGTTTAGAGGGCTACAGACCATTGAAATATGTAAGATTTTTGCCTTCCCAGAACCAATTTCTACAGCTTGGGGCTGGTAATGCTCCCACTGAGAGTGCATGCCCTAGCAAACCCATGCTGGTTTACTTTACATGCAGCTTAGGGTGAGAACCCAGATGCCTGGGTTGAATTTGATGACCCTTAGGAGATCTGGATAAAATTAAATCACTTTTTTTTTTTTTGTAAATAGTTTTTTTTTTTTTTTTAATGTTTATTTTGAGAGAGAGAGTGCACACGTGCACGCAAGAAGGGGAGGAGCAGAGAAGGAGACACAGAATCTCAGTCAGGCTCTGCACCATTAGCGCAGAGCCTGATGTGGGGCTTGAACCCCCGAACCACAAGGTCATGACCTGAGTTGAGATCAGGAATCAGATGCTTAACCAACTATGCCACCCAGGTGCCCCTTAAATCACTCTTAATACTTAAGTATATATCTCTTAGGAACAAGGAAGTTTCCTTACATAATCACAATGTCATTATCACACTTAAGAAAATTAGCAATCGGTCATATGTAACATATGGTTCATGTTCTGGTTTCTTCAGGTATGTTTTATAGTTTTTTCCAAATCCAGGAAGCCAGTCAGGTTCACACATGGACTTAATGTCTTTTTAGTCTAATTTAAAATAGTCTTCCTTTTTTTGTTTTTCATGGCAATGACATTTTTTTTTTTGTTTTTTTCTTTTTGTTTTTCTTTTTGTTTTGAGTCTAGGCCCGTTGTTTTTAATCTATTTATTTATAATTGAAGTATAGTTGACACATAATGGTACATTAGTTTTAGGTGTATAGCTTAGTGATTTGACATCTCTATAGCTATGCTGTGCTTACCACAAGTATATAGGTACCTTCTGGTTTATCTTTCTGTTTAACTTCCAGCATAGGTAACATACAGTGTTTTATTAGTTTCAGGTGTGCACTACAGCCAGCCTACTGATTCGACAATTATAGAACATTATTTGTGCACATCACGATACGTGTCCTCTTAATCCCCTTCACCTGCTTCACCCATCCCCCACCACATTTTATGTCTATTGTTAAGTGAGAAAAAGCGAGTTGTAAAATGAAGTCCTTTTAAAAATAGGATAAAGTGTATGTTTTTACATTGTGTGTTAGGGGTGGAGAGCTAGAAGAATACACAGCAAACTATTAACAGTAATTACTTCTGGAGTGGCTATTATAAGGTCTTTTGCATATGACATTTTACAGGTTTTAATTTTCTAAAGCATGTACAGTTTTTATAAGGAAAAACTTCAATTTAAAAACCGGAAGCAATCACATTTTTAAAAAAGCTAATGGAGATGGATTTGTGAATAGCATGTCTGTTAACATCGTTTGTAATGTCCTTTGTAATCAGAATGGTAAGTCTCCACAGGGATTCATCAATATATTCCTTCTTTGTTGTTTTTTTAGTCAGTATTTACAGGATGAAAGTAAGACCAAAAGAAATATTGATCTAAATCTTTTAGAGTGGACCCACTACAGCATGAAGCCACATGTAAGTAATGATCCGTCTGTATCTGAAGTGCTTTCTTGCATTTAGTGACAGAGGCCTGTTAGTAGACTTGGCTTCCTCCCTCCCCTCACTCACTCATACCCTTAGGCATGCATTCTCCTGAAGTGTACTCTTAAGAATTATTACCTACTTCTAAATCTTGAGAAAGGCAAGATTTAACTAAGATGCCTGCTTCTTAGCCTTATTTCTTGTTTAAGTCGTAAACGTTAACTGCATGCTAGTATGTTTCTCAGAAAAGCAAATAGGTTAAAGTCAGCCACTTTTCTTGTTTGGTGCTAATGAAGGTTTAAAGTTCTTGTTACTTCTCTGAGAATTTTGTTTATTTAGATCTTAAGGGTCCCGTGCCACAGGTTCTCAAAAGAGTCAAGTACGCTGTTTGTGAATATGCTTTGTATTATACTTGCCAGATTTGAATCTCATTCGGGGTTGGAGATTGCATACATTTTGAGTCCTAATGGCTTCTTTTAAAAGTAAGCCACATGAATTCAACTTTAGCCCTCACCTGTGTATAATGGCTCACCTGTCCCACAGGATTTTCCTTTCTAAGTTGAATGATTTAAAGGTTGAGCTTTGAAATTTCCTGAGGAGAGATATAAGGAGATATAAGGAGAGTCTGTTAGGACGAATGCCACGTTCTGGTGTGGGGAACGTGATAAAGGAAACAACTTCTCTTCCTTTGCGTATCGGTGTCCGTAGTTCTCCACTCTGAGAGCTGCTGTGCTCAGGAGAAAAGCACGAGCTACCTACCATGTGCGTGGGTGTCACACATGTTCAGACAGTCTTCTTTTTTCACAATAATCCTCTGTATTTCTTTGAATAAAAGTTAGCTGTTGTCATCTAGAATGTTTTCCAGCAGGGGCTCAGACTCTCTCTTATTATTGTCTTGTGCTCCGCTGAGCCGGCAGCCAAAGTGTGTAGGGTCTGGCCAAGATCAGGGCAGCAGAGGCCTGGGGAGTGTGTGAATTTACCTCACTTAGATCGGTTTATGATGCCTTTAGCACTGCTTGCAGGAAGCTGGGCTCTTGCTTAGGACAAAATTGAGCCATCGGAGCAAGATCTTGGTTAGTTAAAGCCTATCAAGAAGCTTTTTTCTTTCTCCTGCTTGTTGTGGGGGTTGAAAGTTTTCATCCTATTTTCTTGGCTAGAGAAGCTAAACCGTGCAGTCTTCAAGTAGGTTCGTTGTGTTGTATGTGTGTTTCTGATTGTGCCACATTTAGCCCTTTTCAGAAAAAAGTTTTTTTAATGTTTATTTTTGAGAGAGGGAGAGACCGAGTGTGAGTGGCAGGGAGGACAGAGAGAGACACACACAGAATCCAAAGCAGACTCCAGGCCCCAAGCTGCCAGCACAGAGCCCGACACGGGGCTCAAACCCACAGACTGTGAGGTCACGACCTGAGCCAAAGTCGGAAGCTTAACCGACTGAGCTACACCCAGGTGCTCCTCACATTTAGCCCTTTTCAAAAGTTATAAAGTGCTTCTGAAACCGTTCTGACTAGAATTCCTGTTCCTAGTAGTAAACTTTCTTTCAGTTTGGTTTCTTGATAGGAGAGCTGAGAGAAGGAATTCTCACTTTGCTTTTTTTTTTCTTTCCAAAAAAATATTTTCTGTGTGGGTCACATACTTCATGTCATGGTTAGGGTTTTTATACAACATAAAGACTGTGTTTGTGTAGTACCTTTAACGTACACCTTTATAATATTGTTTATCCACGGGAATATTTGTAAGAAGTCAAAGGAGTTTGTGTGTGATGAAATTTTATGCCTTTTTCTCCCTTTTTTTTTTTTTTTTTGTAATTTTAGGAGATTCCTCAACAGTTAAATGGGAGTGATTGTGGAATGTTTACTTGTAAATATGCAGATTATATCTCTAGGGACAAACCTATCACATTTACTCAGGTGAGTGAAGATCCCTCCTCACCTACTTACTTGTTTCTAAACCAGATAAACTTAGAGCATGTTACCAGTGCCTGGGTCACATTAAGGTCTTAATAATGGTGGCTGTGCCACTATTATTATTGCCGTAACCCTTGGGCATGGCCCTGCACTTGCTGGTCTCAGGGTTTGTCACTGCCACTGCTCTTATGTTTAGTCTTTGGTGACCAGTGAGACAATTTGCATATGTCTGGACTCTGGAGCTCTCTAATTCCTGAGTATTACTGATATTTCTAGCTAAAGGAGGAGGCATGTAAGGTTTTTCCCTCTGGAAAATCAGGCCTCGTGAGAATTTAAGCCACAGGTGTAAGCTGTAACTACAAATACTGCTTTTTCCCTTCTGTGCTGGTTATTTGGGGTTCTCCATTTGGGCGGGGATTATTAGAGTGTGTTGGGAACTCTTGAGAATTAATCTGTAATAGTGGATTCTCAACCTTTGTGTAACTGAAGACAACCCCCTGTAAGACACATTTTTCCTAAAGAGACCTCATTTTGATAAATGTTGTCTACAAACTGTACTTATTGAATAGGACTAATAACCCTCTTTCATGCTTCTAGGGCTCCCATGCTGAATTAAGACAATTCTAGTCTAAAATAAAGGCACTTATTAATTGGTTAGTTTGAGTAGTTTTACTAAGAATAAATGTGTAATTTTTTACTACAGGTTTCGAGCTATTTAAAATAACTTACGCATCCATGTGTTAAGGTGTGTTAGGCCCCTGTAGGTAGGAAAGCCCTAGTTTATAATAAAGTGGTGTATTCATCTTATTATAATGAGACATCAGGAGTACCTCAAGGGTGTGAACTTCTGATTTCACTAAAAAGAGGACTAGTTGAATTACAGGTGATTTGGATTTGTCTTGCGTGCTGCTGCTTTTGAAAATTGGCTCCTGCAGTGATGATCTTAAAGCAGAATATTAAGGCATTCTGTTCTTTGATGCTTCTGAATACAGGGAGTTATTTGCTCTCTGAGACATGAGGTCTGAAGGGCTGAAGCTGCCATTTGAACAGAATTGACAGTGTACAACATTTGGTACACAGAAATTTTTTAATGTTTTTTCCTTTATTTAAATAAAGTTCGTGTTTCTCAAAAAAGCAGAAGATACTCATTTTAGAATGTTCTGAAAATGTACGTAAGTAGAAAAGTTTGGTCTTATGCCACCACTTGGGTGTTTCCATTTTGGCACATGTTTTTGTGTTATGAGGTAGTTGTTGGAGTCTACGTGTAATTCTGCATCCTGCTCAGATTTTCCTTAGCATGTACAGATGCTTATGATACATGCAATATAATAGCATTATGGCCTCATTTTTTTTGGCTTTGTAAGTCTGAACCATGACATGAGAGAGTCAAGGCTATAGAAAGGACATGGGTTATTTACTTGATTACACTTGCAGGTTGACGCTGTGCACGGTAATGTGTAACATACGTGTCGTTTGTGGGTCCTCTGCAGCACCAGATGCCTCTCTTCCGGAAGAAGATGGTGTGGGAAATCCTTCATCAGCAGTTGCTGTGAGAATGCCCCGCCCGGTCCCTCTAGCTGCTGGTGGTTCTTTCACGGAGGACGGATGTTTCCATATACCTCATGCATCGTGGGTTCAACAGTCCCCGCATCGCCCCTGCTGGCTCACAGGTACTGGGCTGTACGACGCGCACGCAGGCCTCTCCCTGCACCCTGGGCCCGACTTGGTGCGTGGACCCTGTGTGTGAGCCTGTGCCTGCTCAGAGCCCTGGACTATTCAACCCACACAAGAACAAACGCTAATTAATACTTTTTTTTTTAAGATTTTTTTTTTTTTCCCTATGAATGTGGGAAATGCAGGATTTATTCTATGATTTGTTTTTTGTGTGTTTGTTCACGTGTGTTCATTCGCTCACTCATTTACAAACATAATGGCAGTGGCTGTTTGCTGCTGCTCCACAGTTAACTCTGAATTACCTGTTTGAACTATTTATTTTTGAAAGGAATGTTAATCAAGCTCCACTCCCAGCTGAAGATCAGGAGGGGAATCAGTGGGGGGAGGAAGGAAGTGTTAATTAACTTCCCGAAGGCTGGAGCAGAAACTGCCAACTTGAAGCTGGAGCTCTCGTTCTTGAGGCTTGGAAGTGCCGGAGAGGAGAAACCTTCTCCTTGGGTAGGGCTCTCATTGCCTTGCAGAGGACGTCTGACACTACGGCCTTGGCCTGGGGGTGTGGAAGAGTGGAACGGTGGCCTAGGAACTCTGGCGATCCAGGAGTCTTCAGAAGAGTGGTGGTCATCCTAAAGAGACTGCTCTTTCTGGGAATGAGCTGACTTGGCTACTCTTGAAACTGGATTTGAAGTAACTATAAACCCTAAAGCTTAATTTTCATCCCAGATCTGGTTGAGTATAAACCTCAGAATTGTAAGGGCTGGCCTGGGCTGTTTATTTCAAGAGATACTATTCAATGTAAAAGCTATTTTTCCTCAAAGTTTGTTTTTTTTTCTATATATAAAGCCGAAATTAAGTTTTGTACTCATTAGGATTTACATCCCCCCCCATTCCACCCCCACGGAAATTTGGAAGAAAATTTAGTACTTGGCTGTGAGGCTGCCAGTTATACAATAATCTATTTTGCATATGAAAGTTTGTATTTAACTTTTTTGTTCATTAAAAACTTTACAGTGGTTACGCATTTTTAATTTCAGAAAGTTTAGAGTTGGTCAGAACATATTTTGCAAGATCTAGTGCCTAGTGTTGCTTTTTCCGATGTAATAAAGGTTGTCTGGCAGAACCTGAAAAGGATATGCTGAGATGATTTCTAACCCTTCCCTTGCTTAAACCTCCCACACTTGCCCTGGTGCACAAAAGCAAGGGGGTGTAAAACCGGGAATATTGGCCACGTGTTCGCGAATCCGCGTGTCTGTCATCCGGAGGGCGCGGCCGCTGGTGGCGGAGGCAGGGTCCGGTTTCCCTTGAGGGGAAGTCTTGGGATGGGACCTGGGGCTGCACTGAACTTGATGTGCCTACTTGACGGGCACACCACAGGCCGTGTGCTCGATGGTGATGAAAAGAGTGAGCTGCTCGTGCCTCAAGCTTAGGCTGCACAGAGCCCTTTCCTGAGGCTGCTGGAGCTGTACCGGTGAGTCTTGGGATCAGGCGGCTGACACAGCCAAAAAGCCGAGAGATTGGGTCAGCCTTATACTAAAAACCTGGTGCCCGCTCGGCTGTCTTAGGTTTCACCTGAGAATTGAGCACTTTTGTTGAGATCCGTTCTGTGTTGGGTACATCCTGTGAGGAGTGGCGGTTTGTAGTCTGTCCCGGTGAGTGACGCAGTCGTGTTACACGAGTATCCCAGGGGCTTCTTCGAGCAGCTTTCACTGAGCTTTCCACTGATGTGTACTCTTCAGGATGGCTCTTAATAATCTCCCAGGACATCATGAGATCAGTAAGAGCGGAGCGTTAAGCTAGAGAATAGCATTCTAGTTTACCCTGAGTTCCTGGATTTAATAGGAGATCCCACAGGCCGTGCTTCTCTAGGCACTGACCTCTCTTGGTGCAGAGAAACTTGTTGGTAATAGAATTTTTATATCTAGACAGCTTATGAGAAAAGCAGTCAGGTGATAAAATCAACAGCTGATCTTAGCGGTAGCAAATAATCAACATAAAGCCAGCGAGATGTATATTTTTTTAACTGCAGTAGTTTGGGGATCTGAAAAAAAGGTAGAGTGGACCACCGTTCGTTTTTAGTAGGCAGTCTCTCCTAAAGATTCGTAAAGATGGGAAAAACACAAAAACCATTGGTAAGCGTCTTTCATGTTTGAGCTTATACCAGAGCTGGGATGTGGTGGGAGGGACACGGAGCTGGGGCATTTGGAAGATGTTCTGGAGACCCCCAGAGTCTACCTCAGTTGCCTAAGACTGTCAGAACTTCTGATCCTTTCCTCTCCTGAAATCCTAAGCACAACTTGGGGAGTGCACGTCGAGTGGTGGATGTTTGCTGCACTGTAAGGAGTTGCTGGGTGCTGGGACCGTGGTGTGGGTGTAAGAGAATGTGTCCTTAGAGATCTATTGAACCTCAGATACAAATAAATAAGATCAATTTAAGTCTGTGATAACCTTAGTACTATAGTTAAGCTACATAGTTTAAATTGGCTTTTGTGAACTAATTGGAAACCTGATCTCTAGTTACTTTGAGGAAAAACTCTAAGCACCTAATATTCAAACACACTTTTGGTACTTGTTTGTAAGTCTGGGATCTAGCTGGCTATACTGCTTTGATAACTTCTTTTTCTTTTAATTCACCTAACATATACAAGGAAATGTTTGGGTGTATTGAAATAGGTATTGATTTTATCTATTTACCAATAGATGAATAAGTATTTTATCAAATCAGTAGGTGTTGATTTTAACTTATTTACCAATAAATTCATGTCTTTAATTCAGTGGCTTTCAATTTTTTTAAGGCAAAAAATTTTTTGGCATTTTTTATTGTGACCAGTACACACGTGTGTGTGTGTGTGTGTGTGTGTGTGTGTATGTGATTATATATATTTATGTGATTATATATATATATTTATGTGATTATATATATATTTATGTGATTATATATATATATTTTATGTGATTATATGTGGACACAGAAGTTTCACAAAGACATTACCCTTACTAAACTCTTGAGTTTTATTTCAGTTTTTAAAAAAGTGTAGTTTGTGACCACCAAGCTGATTTCTCAACACCTGGTAGGAATCCAGTTTAAAAAACATGGCTCTAAGTCACCTGACGGCAGGATGCGAATTATATTTAAAACTATAAAGCTTGAGACCACAAAAATATGATAAGTTTGGGACTATTTTGAGATGAACCAATCTAAGGCTAGGAAAAATGGGCCAGAAGCTTTTAGATTCTCGATGTAAGTATGTAAATAGCCCTTTTTCTTCGGGTTTGTACGTTGGCATTTCCTAAAATATGTTAAATACAAGTCCTATTACTACTATGTAGGATGTAAAAGAAGAGGTTCTGTGGCCCAAAGAATGTGTGTGACCCATGTCTTTTCCTCCTGGAATGCCTAGCAAACAACAGATTAATGTCTTAACCTCACATTTCTGAAAACTTGGACATTGAACCCTTCTTTGACACCTGTGGAACTGTTCTATGGAACACATTTTGGAAAGTGCCAGGAGAAGTAATATAAAGTTCTTAGAACTTTCAACAATACATTGGCAAGGGAAGCACTGTCTCCCCCACCCCCCCACTGCCTCTTTAGGGCATATGGTGATCATAAAGTCTATAGCCACACTTGTATTTTTCTTTAATTGTATCAGTAATAGGTGTTCATAGTAGAAAATGAAATGCTGATAAAAGGTAAAGAATAAGAATTCTGCAAACTCACCATTCAGAGTTAATAACTGAATATTAACATTTTGGTATATATCCTGGCCTTTGGTATATTTCCCCTTCTGATATGTGTAAATAAGGGTGTGAGTTGTACATGTTCACACGTATATTTTATTAACAAATAATGGAATCATACTCTATATGGCTATATAACCCCTTTTCTACTTAATTTATCTTGAACATATTTTCAGGTCAATAAATATTGACATCATTTAGTTGCTGCATAGTGTTCTAGAATATGGCTATAACATAATTTACTTTATCCAGTTTTGTTGCACCATCTGGCACCATGTGTGGGTTATTCTCTTAGGAGAAATTCCTAATTAAAATTTTGGAGTTAAGCTTAGGTGTGTTTTAAAAAGGCACCTGTTGGTGTTTTGACTTATTTCTGCTTGCACAAGATGATGATCTGTGTCTCCACTGATTTTTTTTTTTTTTAAGTTTATTTTGAAAGAGCGAGCAGGGCAGGGGCGGAGAGAGAGGGAGAGAGAGAGAATTGCAAGCAGGCTTCACATTGTCAGCACAGAGCCCAAAACAGGGCTCGATCCCACAAACCATGAGATCATGACCTGAGCTGAAATCAAGAATCAAAGGCTTAACGGACTGAGTCACCCAGTTGCCCCTCCACTGATTTAAGTCTTGTAATATTTTTCATGTGTAGATCTTCTGGATAAGTTCATTCTGAGACATTTACTGTAATTTTAGTGGACAATTTTACGTTTTTTCCAACTACTTTACAAAAAACTTTTTACTACTGGAATCCTAAGACCTACACACTCATCACCCCTTTTTCAGCAATTATTAAAATATGACTAATCTTGATTTACTTTTTCATAGGGGAGGGAAGAGTCTGGAGTATTTTAAAGCAAAACCCTAACATCTCATTGTACCTAACCACTTAAGGATGTCTCCCTAATAATTAAAAAAAAAAAAAAAAACAAAAACAAAAAACTGTGTCATTTTCACATCTAACAAAATAAGGATTTGCTAATATCATCTAATACTCAGTTCATATTCAAATTTTCCTGATCCTTTAACAAATGTTTTATTATGTTCTTCTAATGAGGATATACAGTGGGCTGAATTGTGTTCCCCCAAATGATAGGCCCATATCCTAATCCTTGGAACCTGTGAATATTACCTTCTGTGGCAAAAGATGACTAAGTTAAAGGACTTGAGAAAAGGAATTTATCTTGGATTATCTGGGTGGGTCCTAAGTGCAATCAGAGGGCTTATAAGAGATTGAGTTTTTTGTTTTTTGATTTTTGAATGTTTATTTTTGAGAGAGAGAACACAAGCAGGGGAGGGGCAGAGAGAGGAAAACACAGAATCTGAAGCAGGCTCCAGGCTCCGAGCTGTCAGCAAAGAGCCTGACGCGGGGCTCGAACTCACAAGAGATCATGACCTGAGCCGAAGTCAGATGCTTAACCAATTAAACTACCCAGGCGCCCCAAGAGACTGAGTTTTGAGACAGAAGAAGAGGAGGTATTAAGATGGGCCTAGGCAGTGTTTATATTTTATGCCCACTTTTGTGGGAAAAAAATTGTTTACACATCTCTAAAACAAAATCTGGAAAAAGATACCAAGTGTTAATAATGGTGGTCTGGATAGGCTGTTAGTTTCTACTTTGTAAACCTGTTTTTGGAGTTTAAGGAAAAAAAAAAAAAAAGGCAATAAGACTACAGAAGCCTCTAGAGACTGAGGTGATGCTACCACAAGCCAAGGAAGCCTGGAGCCACCAAAGCTGGAAGAGCCTTTCACAGAACAATGCCCTGCTGACACCTAGCTTTTGGACTTCTGGCCCCAGAACTGTGAGAGAATAAATTTGTGGTAGTTACAGTGGTATCAGAAATCTAATGAAGGTTCCAGATAAGATGTATACATTGTCTTTGATTATGATAGCTCTTGAGACTCTTATTCAACAACAGTCTCCCTCCTTGTACTATTACTTATTAGAGAAACTGGGTTTTCCTGTGGAAGATCCCACATTCCAGATTTGGCTTATAGCTCCTTGGTGGTGTTTGACAATTTCCTCCAAGCACTTGTATTTCATATAAACTGGTTAAGTTTAATCTAGAGGCCTGATTGGATTCAGGTTGAATTGGATAAGGACACTTCATTAGTGTCCTGTTGTACTGAACCTTGTGGCACAAAATGTCTGGTGCTTAGCGGTGCTAAGGTTGTGAGCTGTGAGGTCAGGCTGTAAGGGTTCCTATCCGTCTTTCTCGTCTTGGTTTTAAATTTAATTGACGACCCATTATTTCTTGAAGAGGCCCAAAATGGTACTTTTCAAATTCTATCATTGCCTCTGTGTTCACTGAATTCTTGAATTCTTCTGTCAAAGAAACTTATTAACTATTTGGTTACCCTGAGATGCATTTCATACAGGAAAGAATGTATGTTTTGACTCATTGTTACTCTTTGATGTTCAAATTGCCTTATTTTAGGTTTCCGTGTCCTTGTGACAGAATCCCACAAGCCTGATTGTGATGGCTTTCTTGCTTAACTGGTATGATAAAGGCTCATCTTACACATCTCCTGCTCCAGACCTGGAATTGGCCATTTGTTGAAGGATTTCTTTTAGTGAGAAATGTTAGAGACCAGAATTTGGGCACTATTGATGCTGATTACTACTGGGTTAACTTGTGTTTCTAGGCCTTTACTTTTTCTTCAAAGGGAAAAAATGTTCTACTGATTTCCAATTCCAAGGTAAGAGTATCAGATTTTTCTTGATTTTATATTGTAATCTTGAAACTCTTGGTTGCTAACAACATCAACCATAATTGTTTTACCCCGTAGTATACTTAAATAATTTCAAAATATCAATACCAGCATAACAACTAACTAGGCCACTAAATACAGCTTAAGATTTCTTTGCAATTCTTTTATTTTTAGGCCATGTCTCACTAGAGATTCACGGTGAAAATACCCTCTTAAAATCACTTTTTTCTTCCAGTAATTATGCCATCAACTTGATACACAGTTGGATTAATTCGTTCTTGGTGTTGAGAGATTGCTTTTTGCTTTGTTTTTTAATTATGTAAACCAAACATTAGTCCAAGAGCAAAACTATGTAAGATACATTCACAGTTTACTTGCTTCACCCCATTCACTTTCCTTGTCGAGATAACTCGTAAGCTTTCTTTTCTTTAAGTAGGCCTCATGCCCAGCACAAAGCCCAACGTGGGGCTTGAACTCATGACCCTGAGATCAAGATCTGAGCTGAGATCAAGAGTCAGATGCTTAATTGACTGAGCCACCCAGGTGCCTTTAGATAACCTGTCATCTCTTAATCTTCGTTTTTTTGAAAATATAGCTAGACATATATGCATTCATAATTCTTTCCTTTTTTACACTAGTAAAAATACCATGTTAAAAATACTTAAGCTTGGGGTGGTTAAGCGTCCAGTTCTTGATTTTGGCTCACAGTTCCCATGAGTTTGAGCCCCACAGCAGGCTCTGCGCTGACAGCACGGATCCTGCTTGGGATTCTCTCTCCCCCACCTCTCTCTGCCCTTCCCCTGCTAGCACGGTCTCTCACTCTCTCTCAAAACCAATACAACATTAAAAAATAACCACATGCTTGATTTTTCAAAAAACTTCAATTTATTTTACAAAATAAGTTACCCCTCATTCTTCAGTTTTTTTTATAGCTTCATAATAATCCATTGTTTCAGGAGGCTGTGCCTCATTACCAGTCCCCTCATGATGGATGTTTAGGCTATCTTTTTTTGGTACAAATAGTGCTGCAGTGCAGGTGCCTTGTGCATGTCACTTTCTGTTTTCGCTGACCTCTCTTTGGGATAGATTCCTAGAAGTGGAATTGCTGGGTCAAATACCTAGCATATGTAATTTGCCAAATTTCCCTTTTCAGGGGTAGGTAGCATCGTGTGTGTCACCTCGTAGTCTTATCTACAAAGCCTCAGATATTTACTATTTACAGAAAAGGGTTGCCAACCCCCTTATTGCAATCCTTAAGGTCTGGCCAGCCAGCAGAGAGCCCATGGGGGGAGGTCGTGGAGGTAGTTTTCAATGGGCCAGGGTAGCAGTGGCCCGGATCTCGTGCTCAGTCATGTGTTCACACAGTCTGCCAGGGAAGGGCGACTAGGAGACAGTGGGGTTGGGTGCCTACGAAGAGGAAACCATGGATTTTGGTTCTGCAGCCAGCACCCTGTCACAATTATCAATTTTGTCCTGTTTATGACACTTTGGCTCCCCCCCCCCCACACCCTTTCCCCATATATATATTTCATACATTTTTGGTCTTTGTTAACGTAAGTTTTGGGATTTTATTATTACTGTATTTTGCTGCCTCTTCAAGGGTAATGTTGATACTGAAATTGTTTTAAACTTAGTTATAATTGTAGATTTGCAACAATTTAAGCATTTCTAGTTTAATTGGTTTCGATGCTTTTAGTCTTTTTTAAACATGGGTTTTATTTGGCTTTAGTTGGAAACCTTTTCACATATTTTTAAAGACATAGGAATATTATCTGAGCCCCTGCAAACAGAACTTTTTTGAAGTTTTCACCCTTGAAAGATGACTGGGTATTCAAATTCTCGAGTCACGGCCCTTTTTCTTCTCAAAACCTGCTTTCTGGCACTCTGTAGTGGAGCAGAGAGAGCTGAAACTAGCTTGATTTTTGCTTGTTATTTTGTTTTGTAAATCATTCTTTTGGGGTCTGTATCCTATTAGAATTTTAGTACTATCCAAAAATATATGCCAGAATCTATCTAGGTCCAAATCTCTTTGTCTGGTTGTATAAAGATACTGCTTTGTTGCTGTAACAAAGATCATAAAGTAGCAGTGGCTTAAAACCCAGTTTTCTCTCTCAGGTACCGATTTGAGCCTAAGCCCTCCAGTCTGATGTAGCAGCATCATAATGTCAAGAGCTTTCCTTCACACTTGGCTGCCACTTTGCATTTTAAGGTGGCCTTTCCTACTCCATCCCCGCTCTCACCTCCACATTTGCATTCCGCCCCACGGGAAGTGGGAAGTGGCAGGTACATCCTGGAGATGGCAGGTATGCATTGTTTTTCTCTCTTTTAAGAAAGTGGTTCCATGAAAACCAGACCATGGCATGCATTGAAGGCTGTACGTATAAGCTATACGGAACCACTGTAGTTCTGTAGAGCTTATAATTATTGTCAGTTTCCCTTTGCTTTTTGTTTAGTTGGTTTTCTGTTTTTGGTGCTCTTTTCATCATTTTTGATATTTAACCGATTGAGCCACCCAGGCACCCGATCATCTTGTTCGATATTTAACTAGAAACCATGAGAAGAAACATTGATGGCTGGTAACCAGAAGGCTTTTTTTTTTTTTTAATGTTTATTTTTGAGAGAGAGAAAGAGAGACAGAGTGTGATGGGGAGGAGCAGAGAGGGAGAGAGAGGGAGACACCGAATCTGAAGCAGGCTCCAGGCTCTGAACTGTCAGCCGAGCCTGATGCAGAGCTCAAACTCATGGTGAGATCATGACCTGGGCCGAAGTTGGATGCTTGACCGACTCAGGCACCCAGGCGCCCCACCAGAAGCCATTTTTTACTTGGAAGGACTTTGTTATGCTTAAACTTTTAAAGTTTATTTATTTTGAGAGACGGAGAGAGAGTGTGTGTGTAGGAGGGTGAGGGACAGAGAGCAGGAGAGAGAGAGAGCGAGAGAGAATCTGAAGCAGGGTCCACACTGGCAGCACAGAGCCCAACACAGGGCTCAACCCATGAACCATAAGATCATGACCTCTGAGCTGAAACGAAGAGTTGGATACTTAACCAACTGAGCCACCCAGGTGCCCCTAAACTTTTATTTTATACATAAGGATACAGGTCTCCAAGGTTATACCGCTAGAGTACAGGCAAGCAGGGAGAAAATTTCTGGGCCTGAGCTTTCTCTGATGAAGCAGTGAGACCCCAGTAAAGGGAGCTATGGTAGGCGAGTCCCAGTCCCCCCCCTTCAGGACAGCCCTTGGTGACGCTGAGCTCTGCCCTGTCCCGCTCCCTCCACAGCCTCTTGCTGTTTCTTGAGCAAGGCCTCCCATGCCTACCACCAGTTCTGTGGCACTTGAAGGTGGATGATGCAGGGGCCGGTTGTATTTCTCCACAAGATGGTGTTGAAGAGCTGAGAGAAAGCAAGTCCTAGAGATGAGGCCTGAAGGAGCTGGGAGAAGGCAGGACCAGGCAGTTGTCTGCAGACAGTAGGGAGGTTGTTTTCAGGAAGGCAGAGCAGGCACTGTGTGTGGGTGGTCGCTGGGAGAGATTTCTGATCATGGAAGGAAGAGCTGTGAGGGGCCGAGCGAGGGCAGACCTGCCTGCTGCCCCCTCCCCCATGGTGCCTTCAGCTATTAGAGAGATTTGAGGATTTTCTCTGACTCATGTTCTACATTAGTCAAGAGGACTGAGTGATCTCTAAGGTCCTTTGCCATGACTACTGTTCTGTGAATCCAGGGTTAAAGGATAGGTTTTACTGACTTCACAGAGGGTGACCGGAAGCAGTTTCGTAACTATGGGAGAAGCAGGGACATTCATGAGTCATAGAAGTCACTGAATCTTTCATATCGGAAACTGTTGAAATTACAGATAGACTGATAGGGATCAGACTGTTTAGTTTTTCATTCATAGTTTGATCACTAGAGGTTATTGGGGACAAATGAATATATTCTTCACTTTATGGTCAGCTGTATCTGAGATGAGAGGCAGTACCCTAAAATGGAAACAAACCAAGTGCCTGGGGATGTATCACTGAATCACTGCTTTCACAAAAGACTACAGAGGGTACTGAGATCAAGGTAGAATATAATTTTGTTCTACGAGGTATCCTGCTCTTGCCTGCTGTTTCTGAGAGAGGAAGAGTTATTAAGAGCAATCCCGGCTTCTAGAAAGACAGTGACTCTGTGGCTGATGGGAGCTAGAATAGAAGATTAACCTGCACATGGGGAAAGTTTTAAATTCCGATTCAGCAGCACCTTAAGGGGAATGTAGAAAGGAAATAAAAGGCAGCAGTGACAACTGACTGAAGGGTATGCTAATAGTATTACTAGACACGTGTGCTTAGCAGGCCAAAGAAACCTCCGGAGGCCTTAAGACAGAGATCTGGATGCGCGTACACCAGGCTAGGCTAGTCTCTCAAAATATACACTGTGGGCTTCTTTCATCAATTGTTAGCCTGGGGCCACCGCTGTTGCCGGCATCTTTCCCCAGAGGTGTAGGAATAAGATGAGGCCCAATTCTTTTTCATACTCTTCGCGTCCTCATCCCACCAGTCTGCTGAGTCACTGAGTCGCTCACATCCTCACTTGGTGCCAGGTTATTCCCTTAGAAGTCCGTGTTTTCTCCCCTCCTCACCTCCTGTCTTGTCAGGATGCCTTCCTTCTGTCCTAGGCTAATCACTTCCTTTGATTCTTTGTCAAAACCCCTCCAAACTTTTCTTTGGGTTCTTCTTTTCCTGTTTTTAGGTTCCCCCTCCATGCCGGACCCCTCTGCTAATTTGCAACCAATCTCTGGCATCCTGTTCCAGAGCTCCATGCGGGAGGAAACAAGAACACCTAGAAGCCTAGAGGGAAATGTAACCAGGGCAGAAGGGATGTTCAAGGCTACTCACCCAGTCTAGGGAGATGCTAGTACCTTCAAAACCACTATGGGTCATGGGTTTTAAAGAGGTTCGATTCAAGGCAATGGAGTGGGGGGAGTGCTTTTCGAGTGCAGGCTAATGAAGAAACCCCTCTGTTATTGACTAAGTCTCCATTTAACAACTGTCCTTTATTTTGCATAAAATCATGCAATTAGGACTTTCTGGGATGTCAGGACGTCTTGTCAAGACAGGAAGTCTGGGATTCAAAGAAATGGACACAAAGTTTGCAACAGTCTGAGCTCACGCCCATTTGGCGAGCATTTACTTCATTAGGGTCCAGTACATACCCGCAAAGCTGTTATTTACAGGAAGGTGGGACATTTCATCCAGCACTGGGGTTCTCAGAAAATGGGTTGTGGGGAGAACGTTTTTGCTTAGGAACCAGGCCAGCTGTCTCCTTCCCGTCTTCTGCCTCTCCATGTGACCTCCCCTTCATTTCTGTAACCCCAGGACAACTTCCGGGTGCTTTGTACCGGGGCAGGGCAGGCATCACCTCCGGACTTCTTTCCCTGTCTTTCTCTCACGTGTTCGGGGACGATTGTGCAAACGGGCAGTTTAGGAACTAGAGTTAAAACTCAGATTGTGCCACCTGCAATTTTAAAGGCCAAGGAATGCAACCAGAGAAGTAGAGCTAAGAGTGCATTTTGGAGGTTCCTGTGTCTTCTCTCACCCTGATTTCTCATCTTGATGGAATGGTTACCAGGCCCGTGGGCCTATATTTAAAGCCCTTTAAATGTGCTGTTTCTCTGTTCATCTAAGAAAGACCCCTTAACCCAGGGCACAGCTTTCAGAAATAACCCTGTGGCTTCTCTCGCACTGTCAACCTGTGGTTGATTTCTCCCTCTGAGAGGGCAGTGGGCTGGAGTCTGAAATGGAGGAGGAGGGATGGTGGAGCCACAGGAATGGACAGTCTGTTCCTGCCTGTATGCGTGCCAGCCATAGCAGGGAGAGGATCAGCTGGCATCGTTGTGCCAGAAACTTTAAAAGTACAAACAGCATCACAGAAATTGGAATTCTGAGACAGTGAGGAATGGGGACAGGACATCAGTGAGGAACAAATTTTAAGTGATTCGAGAGCCCTCGAAGTTTGTTGCAAGGGGGACGTGGCTATTCTGCAGTCCCATCAGCTCCCCTCCACCTGTCCTTGCTGTGCCCTGAACAATCACCCCCAAAAGCCTGACTGACCCCCACTGGCAGTCACGTTTCACCGCAATTCCTAAGATTGCTTGGACTGCTAGCATCCATTTCTAGTAGACGCCACAGGTCTAGGAACGAAGGCTCATAAACGGAGCAGGGCCGTTCCCTCCGACCTTTTCACAACACGTTCATGTGTCCAGTACAGCGCACCCCCCGCCCTCCAATCCAACGTTACCCCTGCCTGTCTGATCTCCTGGAGTACTTACAATTTAGGTTTCTGGGGAGGGATGACTACCTCTTCCCTTGAATTGTCAGCCATTTTATGCTCTTGCACTCCCCCACATAAAAATCAACTCCGTGTTGGCCAGGTTTACAGTTCCCTAAAGCTAGGGGCTGGCCTTACCTACCTTGACACGCAGCCAGTCCGTCCCTCCAGTTCCATGGCTGTCAACCTCTAGCATACACAGGAATCACCCAGAGGGCTTGCTGAAGCAGACTGAGGGGCCCCTCCGAATTCCTGATTCAAGGTGGACCCCAAAATCTGCATTTCCAGCAAGTTCCCAGGTGATACTGATGTTGCCAGTTGGGGGCCACACTTTAAGCACCACTGACTTAGTTTAGCTTCTTCCAGAAAGTGCCCTGGAGAAGCCTGCCTCCTCAGTATGGCTGCCCATTCCCCTAAGTCCTTCAGAGCTGGAATTCTGCTGACACTTCGGGACAGGCAATGCTTAGTAAAATAAGAGACCAAGACACCAGGATCTTGTTAGCTGGATATATTTCATTTTTTTTTTTGTTTGTTTGTTTTTGTTTTTTGTTTTTGTCACAGAACACTGTTTGCAGTAGAGGAAACTGGCATTGCAGTCTGGTGGTAAAATGGCTTGTTCACATAAACCAGTACATGTTCATCCTTTAGCGCAAAAAGCCCTAATGGCGCGTACCCTATTGAAATTCAGGACATCTCCAATATTTTCTCTCTCTGTTTTTCTTTGTCATCTTTTTTTTTTTTGTTTTTTTGTTTTTTAATAAACATTTTCAAGGTTTGTCCAAAAGAAGGCCATATAGGTTCTTGGCTAGCGGAAGACAATTCAGAACAGCTGTTGCACACTTGGACTGTCACCTTCTCCAGGCTGGCAGTTGATATCTTATTTTTTTTCCAACTCATTTTTATTAAAAAAATAAAAAAATGCTCCAACTATCAGTTTTACAAAATCTCTAAGGGAAACACAAGAGCAAGGTGCTGAGGTAAAAAACACCTGAGGTAGCTTTTTTTGTGTGTTTTTCTCGTTTAAAAAAATCTGTAAATTTAACGCCCTGGGCCAACGACCTCGTGTAAATTGCTATTTTCCTCCATTTTTTTTTTTTTTTTAAAGAAAGAAATCATTTCGCTGAATATTGATGGCTTATACACCAAAATGTAAAAAGACAAAATACATTCTTTCTTTGTGGAATTTTTCTTTGTTTGGTTGGTTGGTTTGATGGGTTCCTGTTTTCTTCTTCCAAAATGCTAGGACAAGTACCATTGACTCTTGTTCTTTTGAGTAACCAAGTGTAAGTTGAGGCTGGTTTGTGTGTTTCGCTTTTGTTCCTTTTGTGTGATGTGATACTCAGAGCACTGCTTTGCCTGGGGGGTGCGTAGATACTGGGAATTGAGAAAGAGGGATGAGGGAATTAAAAAGAATGGGGATGGAAAAGAAGGGGAGGGAGAGAAGGTAGGGGAGAGATAAACAGAGAGAGACAGAGAATTATATAGCAGTATGCAAAAAACCAGTTTAAAACCTGTGAAGCAAAGAGAAATGGGTGTGTGAGCTAGACAGGGATGAAGAGAGACAGAGTTTCCTCTTCAGAGAGACGGTATCCCTTCTGTTGACATACACAGGTGGTCCAGAACTGCTGTGAGTGTCCTTCCGAGATTCCCCTCGGGTGAATTTGTGTGGGTGGTCTCGAAGCTCCTTACTAAACCATTAGACCTCCCAAAGAACGACTTGATTCTTTAAAGTCTAGAAAAGCCTGCTTTCTCTTTAAAAAGAAAAAAAAAATTAATAATTGATTAAAACTTGGAGTTAGTTGAGTTATTTGATATATTATTTCTAAAATATATTAACGCTGCAGGCACCCTGTGTAACCCACAGGCCACATATCTTAACATCTTTTCCCTTCTAATATGTACACACATGTACAGAGACAATTTCCACAAAAAGAAAAGGGTGTGAATTTTGCTTTGCTTTGAACACGTTCACCTATGTTAGTTCAACTAAAAGGGATAGCGTTGTAGGAGGTAAGGAGAGATCCGAGTGGATGGTGCAGTGGATGGCTGGGAAGCCTGCAGAGGCCCTGGGGGAGGCAGGAGGCCGGGCAGACACCCGGTCTGACCTCCCACCATCCTCCTGGCCCCTGGGATTCTCAGGGCCTCTGCAGAGTCCCCGGTGCCTCCGCAGACTTCTCATTCCTCAGGATGGTCTTTGGTTTGCTCCCGAGCTGGCTGGCTGTGTTTGGTCTCATTCTGTCAGGTGTTGGAAGGGCTACATTCATCCGTTGTTTTGCTGGTGCCTGTGGGAGCCTCACTTGCTGCGCTGTGAGGCGACTCCCTGAGGATATTTCTGCTCCTGCTGCTTCACCTGTTGTACAATTTCCCTGATCTTGCGCTGTGCAGTCTGCAGCAAGGGAGAGGAGGGGACAGGGGAGAAAAAGGAACCCGGTTCTCAGGACAAGCAGTGGGGGTCGGGGGGTGGGAGGGTGGGGTTGGGACTTGGGGAAAGGAAGTAGGAAGCTCAGAAAACTGTTGTCTACCCGCTGAGGCCCTCACTCCAGGGGCTTTTTCTGCCTAAAGTGGCAGGGTTCCCTCCACCCCTACTTCAAGGCAACTGGGTGTGGAATGAGGAGATGGGAGCCCAGAAGCTTCCAAGTGGCTGATGGACAGATAAGCCAAGCAGAGCCAGGGAACCAGTGAGGAGGGGGCCTCATGGAGGTCAGACAGCAATCCCCCTCCCACTATACACATGGCAGCTTTAACCCTTCCCTCCCCCCACCCCCACCTTTCTGGAGTCACTAGGAAGAACACGAGTGTGATGCTGGGAAAGATGGACAAGAAATGGGACGAGGAAGAAGTGAGAAACTGGCCCAGACACTCTATCCTGCACTAGAGAAAACACGTGAGCCCAAACCTGACCCCTCACCCCACCCTAGTACTCCAGTGCAGGGAGAACCCTGAGGCTGCACGCCTGTGAGAACCTGGCAGTTAACACACATTCCCAGGGCACCTGAGGAGCTGGGACACAACGGCAGAAGAGGGAGGTGTGGCCGGGGCTCTGGCTGGAGGAAGGGGCACGGGAGAGCAGCTGTGTGCAAGTACCTTGCCCACACAGGTCCCCTGGCATGGCTTTGGGAGAGCAAGTGGAACGCTCAGACAAGGCTTTAGTGTAAGCTTTGACCGCCCTCACTGGTTTAGGGCAAGGACTGGGACTGCTCTATCCCCATACCCAAACAACAAAAAGCATCAAAAAGAGGGGTGCCTGGGTGGCTCAGTCAATTAAGCATCCGACTCTTACTTTCAGCTCAGGTCATGATCTCTTGGTTCATGAGTTCAAACCCTTTGTTGGGCTCTGCGCCAATGGTGTAGAGCCTGCTTGGGATTCCCTCTCTCTGCCCCTCCCCCCCCCCCCCCACACACATGGATTCTCTCTCTCTCTCAATAAATAAATGTATGTTATGTATATAATACGTATGTATATAAATGTATGTATACAAAGGCGTCAAAAATAACCAGGAGTACATGATGCCGAGTCACTGGTCCTTCTGAATGAAACAGAAGTGGCCCTGTGCTCTGACGGGGCATGTCATGGTGAGATGGAGAAGGACAGCAGAGAAATGAAGGTCTCCAGCAATGAGCATGTTTAACTTTTAACAGAATTCTGGCACTCAAAGCCTGACTGGGGCACCCTGAGGCAGGGTCCTTGCCTGGTATGTAGTTCCCACCAGGGGAACGTGGTGACTGAGGCCTGAGGAGACGGCAGAGGAAGGGGAGACCTTATGCTTTAGCATTTCAGGGGGCTTGAGATGTGCTTGGCTTGACTTCAAAGTGCTAGCCTCTTCCTCAAGCTCCCCTAGCATGCCTGGGGGAGAGCAGGGCTGAGAAGGTGTGGAACAATTTCCCCTGCCCTGTAGAGCCAGGTAGAGGTTCCATCTGTCGTGGGGTGTGTGTGCAGGGCACGGCCAACCCAACAGGCCACCAGTAGCTCAGAACTGAAAAGAGACTGGCACGAGAGACCAGACCCTCACAGCACAGGTACCTGGCTAGCAAAGAAGTGCCCGATAATTCTGACGATCACTTCCTCATTTTCATCCGGTGTTTGGTCACGAGGCACGATGACTTCTGCACTGGTTAAGTTCTGCAGTTCGTTCACCTGTGAAGGGAGAAAAGCAGGGTCAGGGGGCAGTGGGAGAGGGGCGTGCTGGAGGGCAAGGCAGCTAGAGGCTATTCTCCTTTCCTTCAGTCTAGAACATGTCCGGGGGCTTCCCAGTCCCTGATCACATGGGATCAATGGGAGGCCCAGGGAGGGTCCAGCCTCCGACTGCCTGGAGCTCCTTTTGGGGCTGAATTCTTATTCTGGAGTCTCCGCGGTGTGGTTCCTGCACATGCTCGCAGTGACCCAGGCTCTCCCAGCACCAAGGAAGGAAAATCACCAAAGTAAACTTTCCTTTCTAATCAGACCTTGCTCTGATGCCTGCTCTTCATTTTCATCCCTGCCTCCGAGTCCTACTTATGCTGCTTCAGCCGCTGGATTGTTACCTTTTCTCCCTGCCACTCCAGTTCCTTGCCGGTCACCTGCGGGAAGTGGCCAGCCCGTGCTGCTCTCCCTCACCTGCAGCCCACCTCCTGCACTCCGGTGCTCCTCCTCACCAGCCTCAACAAGCCAACACTGCCTGGGGTTCACCCCAGGCCCTGGCAGGGTGCTGAACACACAGGTGGGGTCTGCAAGGCCCGGTGGACAGCTCACAGTCTCTGGGGGGCAGTGTTGGCTTGATGAACAGAATTCACTGACAGGTTCTAAAACGACCAAATAGGAGATCAAAGGGCTCAGGAGTCTAATCCCCCATGGGCCATTTGCTCTCTCTTGCCTAGGGCCTCCCAAGCGGCCTAGAGCTGATACTGGTCACATTCCTGGATGTGGGGAGTAATCCGCAAACCATTCAACTTTCTTCTTTTGTATAAAGGTGACTCACTGTATGTAGAACTTGACTTTGAGTCCTTAGTAAGAATTTCTGTGTAAAGAAAATAGCAGGCGTGTGCACGTGCACACACATACAACTCTAGAGATCCCTCAAATTCCTGCCACTCAAGACTGTCGCCTTGCTAGTGTGCATGGGCTCTCGGGGTCATATCCCCACCACGTAAGTCACGTTCTAGATCACTTCCGTGTCTGACAGAACTATCTGCTCATTCCTACAGGCTTCAGAACTGATCCTCTGGCACTTTTCAAATTACTTTGTGTTGCTGCCACCTTCATGTTGAAAACCTTCATTGCTTTTTGTTTTTTGTTTTAAAGTATTTCCTTTTTTACCCACCACGCGGTTGCTAACCTAGCTCCCTTGTAACAGGTGGGCAGGTTTGGGAAAGAGCCAGAAGACAGAATCTGCAGGATGGAAAGTTTGAAAAGTGAGGGGAGAGTGTAGGACACCAGACCCTGCAGGCCTCTGAACATGAATTTAGAGATGACGACAGTCTGCTAAGTAGGTATACACTGGGTGGAGCTCTATTCCCTAGTGTTTTCCTGCTGTTCTGTGTGGGTTTAAAGGGGTCAGGAGGCAGCCTCCTCCTCTTCAGGGAGGACCTTCACTTCCCAGCATGTAGCTGAGATGTCCTATTTCTAGGCACAGAACCCTGGTGTTTTTGGTGGCCTGGCCCAGTACCACGGATTCGGGGCCCTCGGCTCTGGAAGAATGTCCTTCCAGAGCCAGTGGGGGTCTCAAGGAAATCGGGTCAGGCTGGGGCAGGGAATGGGCCCAGGAGATGAAGCCAGCTCAGAGCAAACTTACGGTTTTGCCGCCCTTGCCGATCACCCGGCCAGCTGTAGAAGAGGGCACTCTGATGTGCGCTTCCAGCTTCACCTCTTCTTTGGGGTTAAAGAAGTTTTCTTCCTTCAGTTTCCCAAAGATCCGCCCCTGGGCCTGAGAGAGCAAGGCGTGACCGCTTCGCCGTGCTGCTGCCCGAACCGGCCGGGGAGCCCAGGCCTGCACACCCCCAGCCCCGAATTCACTGGGGCCACCACGGGGGAGCTGTGTACTCTGCTTCCCTCCTTCAGAGACCTGGCTGTTCCTGCCACACTCAAGGAACGTACCTGACCGCTGCCTCTTGGAAGCTTGTGTGTGGGGCCGGGGGTGGTGGTGATGGGGCAGAACTAGGTCTCAGTTCCCTTATCCACAGCACCTAAGAACGCCTGGCTGAATGAACCTGTCCGGGGGACTCTTAACTTCCTCCCATCATGGTATGTTTAGACCCCGGGTTACAAAAGGATGGAGGCGAGGTAGGTGGTGACTGGGGATGCTTTCTGATGTCTTAACTCCAACCAGGGAAGATGAGACGTTACGGTTTAATACAAAAAAACAAAAAAACTTTAACAATTGAGATATAATTCTTACAGCCTAAAATTCATCATTTTGAAGTATACAGTCCAGGAGTTTTCTGTGTATTCACTACATTAAGCAGCCAGTACCACTATTCAGGACATCTCCATCCCAGTCCCCCGGAGCAAAACTTCATACCTAACAGGCAGTCCCCACTCATCCCTTCCCCAGCCCCTACTTTCTATCTCTGGATTTACCTTTGCTGGACATTTCGTATAAAGGGACTCTCATAATATGCGGCCTTTTGTGTCTGTCTTCTTTCACTTCATGCAGGGTTTTCTAGGTTTATCCATGCTGTAGCATACATCAGAATTTTGCTCCTTTTCATGGCTAATTTCTTACTGAGTGCATAGATCACATTTTGTTTATCCACTCGTGAGCTGAAGGGCTATTTTTCTTAAATGTTTTCACATGTGTTAATGTTTTCTCAAATTTTCAGTATTTTTAATGATAAGGACTATACTTTTATAAATATGTTTCTTTTAGAAAACTCAATTTATAACTTTCCCAGGGGAGAAAAAAGGGCAAAACCAAAATGCATCCGACCAAACTCCCAACAAGCTACTGCTCCTTCCCCTTACACCCCATGGTTATGCCCCCACAGCTTGAAGGGTATAAAATACTAAAGGAGTCTGAGACACTTATCCTCAAAACTGTGGCTAAGGGGTCAGAGATAGCCCAGAGGAGTGTCATTTGAACTAGGCACTGACAATCTACATTTCCATGAGAGAGAAGGGAAGGAGTGCTCCAGGAGGCAGAGCTCCAGGGAACAACCTGGAGGTAGGCAAGACAGCATGAGTCTGAGACTAGTGAGCAGAAGCAGGAAGAAACATCGAGGCTGGGCCTCGCAAAGAAGTCTTGAACATGCCTCTGAGATGGCCGCCACCTGCTAAAGGCCCTTAGCTACTGCAGGGCTGAGGTGGCCCCTGGCACTGACCTTGAACTGGGCTTCAGGTGGGCCGGTGATGATGACCATTCTTTCGCTGACATCTGGGCCTTCCGCCGGGGCAATCTGCAGTTTACAAGGCAAGAGGAAAATGCTGCTGCCGGGCTGTGGTCCCCAGTCCCCTCTCACATACTAGTAAGGGATTATGGTGTGGTTTCTGCCTTTGCAACTGCTGCTTTCACTCTGGGTCTTAGGAAGATACCGCCATAGTGCCCAGTATCAAATTTGGGTCTTTGACCATCCAGGCAGACTTGGAAGCAGTGCAAGGAGTTCCTGCCCGTCCCTGCCCCGAGCACCTGCAATGACTGGCCTCCTTTTACCGAGCCAAGGGAGTCAAGAGCTCTAGGAGGAAGAAGGAGGTGTAGGCTCAACCAGCCCACCCAGGGCCCCGAGGGGGTAAGGGCTAAGTCCACAGAGGCACTACTGGGGAGCCAACTTGCAGGAAAGGTGCCCCTGGTTCTAGTTCTCAGCTCACAGAGGCAACTGGCTGCAAGGGAGAGTTGAGCTAGAGCATGAGTGGCCAGGACCAGCTCCTCCACGGCACAGGAACCAAGTGTGACAGCACCAGAGCAAGGATGAGGTCACCCTGGTCCCAGTGTCTGCTCTGCAAATCCCTCCCCTCCCCGGCCTCCATGTCCTCATCTGTGAAATTTGGAGGTGAAATCTGGCAAGCTCAATGCTGCCTTCTATTTGTGAGTCTATCTGCTCTATACAAATAGAATCACAAATTCTGAGTTCTCTTGTAACACAACTCAATGACAGACCAAGCAAGCATGACTTTTGTTGTTGTTGTCGTTAGACTCATTTTATATTCTTTATATTTTATATTCTTTATACCCTGCCTTATTCTGAAAATCATTAAGGTAGCTTTGAAAATGAAAACAGTGTAGCAAAACTAAAGTTAATTTAAAAT
Source organism: Felis catus (assembly GCF_018350175.1). Lineage (NCBI taxonomy): Eukaryota > Metazoa > Chordata > Mammalia > Carnivora > Felidae > Felis > Felis catus. The sequence continues at coordinate 81,672,695 of NC_058376.1, read as the reverse complement.
GAGTTAAGGGTACACCATTTAGGAATGAGTCAAGCGTGAGGTTAGTACAACTGTCTGACATTCACCAGCTAAGACCAGCAGTCCAAGAGCTACTCGTGTGCTCCTGCAGCTTTGGAATGACATTCCACCGGCAAACTCCCTCGAGAGCATCAGGAAGGAGAACGCTGTTTTACCACTGAAACAAACAGGACCCAGAGGGGAGGTGACTGCCGAGATCCCAGGGTGAGCAGGGGCTGGAGTAGGGCTCAGGAGATTTGTGTGGCATTCTGAAGCCTGCCGGATGCTCTGCAGGGCAGAGTGACGGGAGCCCAGCTGTTGTCTGTAACCAAGGCATCTTGGGGTGTTATCTTCCCGACCTCACCTCAGCCCAGCCCCTGCCAGCACTCAGCTCCCACATATAAGTGTACAGCTCTCTCCCTGCCCTGGGAGCATCTCCCTGTGCCTGTAGCTGTGGTCTCTGAAGACAGGCAAAGCAGGAATGGAGGGTTCTTTAGAGTGAGATTATCCATTTTGCTTTAGAGAAAATGCTTTCAGTCCTGTTGAAAATAACAAAGCCAGGTCTGATTTTTTAAAAGTAGAAAGCTTCTCTCACCAATACTTGGCTTCTGTGGTTTTCTCTCCTTTACTGCTATGGAGACAGGCAGGGATCGGGAAAGAAGGCAGCGGCTGGAGAAGCAGGATGTTGTGTGCAGCATAAAGGATGATGGGGTACTGCCAGCCTGCAGAGCCCGTTCTGTTCCCCTGATCCTGCCCTGCTGTGTCTGCCCATCAGAGGCCATGAGTCAGGTGATACACCCCTGCTCAACCTTGCTGGGACATAGAAGGATGGTGGGGACGCCGTGGAGTGGAGCCCAAGGGATTGCCCTCTCTCTTAGTTTCCCGAAGGCCAGCTGGGAGTGACTCTGGTATAGCACTCAGGTTGCTGAGGTGGAAAAAACACTGGACCAGAGATCAGATCACCTGGTCAAATGTCGGCTCTTGTATTCTTTGTGACCTTCAACACTCAGTGAAACCCTCTGGGCCCTGTTCCTCACGGGCAACAGTAAGTGGGAAGCAAGTGCTCCGGCCAGTCCCAGTGGTGCTCAGCACACTATAGGGCAGCACAACCGATGAGGTCAGGGCCGGTCCTGCCACTTGTGTGCCTTGGCCTGGTCCCTGGGCCTCTCTAAGTCCCACTTTTCCCAGGGAAAAAGAGAGGATTTCATGTCATAATCCCTTGAGCCCCTTTGAGTTGAAATCATCTCCTTCTGTCTCCTGCACGGTATCTCAGGCCACATGACTGGACACAGGGAAAGGCCCTTGGGGGCAGCCGGCCCAGTGGTCCTCCACGCTGTACCTGTCCTGCCACGGCTGCCGGCATGTGGGCTGGGGTCTTAGCTGCAACAAGCCTGTTAGAAGCCATGGCCCCCCGTGTGCTGCGCTGCAGTCCGCCCGCACCTCAGGGCTCCCGCCTAGACTCTGCGCTTGGCAGGTAACAGAGCTGAGGCCTGAGACGGGAAATGATTTGCCCAAATAATACTCTTTGATGATCTCGCTGCAATTCTTGTGCTGTACTACTCAGAATGTTTTGTTTTTGCTTTTTCTCCAGCACACTTGCTGTGGGAGAAATTCCAGCTCTTCTTGTGGAGAAAGCGCAAGCATTCTTTCTCTCCAAGTCATGAGACTTCTCGCTCGGAATTCCGGGTTGTCCCATGGTAGCAAATTATTTTACGTAACAACGGAAACTCTGTTTTCAAAAGAGTTTCATGAGGCTTGGGACGTGCTCAGCATTCTGCCTGTGAGTCAGAGCCGATAGCTGGGCTTGGAGCAGGACCAGGGTCGAATAATCCTTCCCTTTCAGCTTCTCGGGCGCTTCTTCACATGGCGCTCGAAGGGGCAGGATGTGGGTCTGTAACTACACTCACCACCATTTCCATAAATCAAGGGGCCTTCCTTCCTGAGCCGCTCTGTGTAGTCCCAGGACTGCCTGTCCGGCTGTGATACCAGCTTTTGTTTACCTACAATTTTATCACTTTTCAAAGAGTTTTTCATCCAAACTACTTTCTTAAGAATTTGTGAAGCAGAGAGACTAATTAAAGCGTCAAAGCACTGATAACAGCGAAGTGAAAATGATGCTCTGCTGAAGTCCGCTCCCTTAGGTTGGGGAAAAAACCCTCAGCCTTTTTCTTTCCTCCCTCCCTCCCTTCCTTTTTTCCTTCCTTCCTTCCTTCCTTTTTTTTTTTTTTTGCTTTATCTTCTTAAGAAGAAGACTATGGTAGCCCAAACAGGACTGGGTTGGCCTGTCTGTTACTAGAAATTTTTCTAATTCAGTTGTTAGTTGAGCAAGAAAGGAATGAGAGAGGTAAAGATGAGAGCAGATAGGATTAATCTTGGGGGCCAATTTGCCAGATCCTGTGGGAGTCTGTCCCCAGAAGGAGTCAGCGTTGCTCAGGACTAGCAGAAGGAACAAGGCACATGGGGTGGGAAGGTGGTGATGGAAGAAGGCGGGAAACAGGTGGCTGTGGAGAGCAGCTTTACCTTGATGGAGGCCCCAGCGAATCGAGCCAGCTGTTTAATGTGCGCCCCCTTCTTCCCAATGATGGCACCTACAGCCTGGGTCGGGATGAAGAGATTCACAATCTCCTGCTCTGGGTACTGGAAGGGCAGCACAAGACAAGACATCATTCCCACTGGGTTGTTCCATCAGGCACTCAGCAGGTACCTAGCATCTACGACGAGCCGTGTGCTGTGGGAGCCCTAATACCCAAGGAAACGGTCAAAATGGTGCATGGGATGCTCCTGCGGCCTAGGAGCTGCAGGTGTGAGGCCTGAGGAACAAACCTGGGCACAGGGAGCACTACATGACAATTGAAATGGGAACTCCTCTTGAGCAGCTCTGAATTTGCTGGATTCAGAAAGCTGTCTGTTCACAGGCTTTCTGTCATATGCAAATGTGATAGGTACTGCGCGCTCCTGTGTCTTTATCCAAGAAATCAATACTGTTATTAAATATACATGGCCTGAGGACAGGGTCCTGAGGCACTTTGTTAGAAGAACAGGAAACAACTCTGCACACCCTGTAGCCATGACTGGTATCTTCACCAGAGTGACATCAGGTTGGAAAGAAGATAAGTAAACCTGCCGTGACCATGCCACATGGTGACAGCCCAAAGAGACCAGGGGTCGTCCCCATAGGGGTCTGTGGGAATGACATGACCCCATTTGTTCAAAGACCTTTAGAAATGCTCTTCTTTGCTAAATACTATCTCCTAATTTTATCTCTTGACCATTCGTATGTACCCATTTCCTGCCACCTGTGGATTTGTAAGCATCGGCAGGAGTGCTGACTGTTGGGGTAGTTTGGTGTCACTCACAAGAAGCCTTGGACACATAGGACCCAGCACTCACGCCAGGACGTTCGCTGGTCAGTCCACCACAGCCTATGTAGTACCCGCCAAAGGAGAGGGAAAAGTGGCCGACGGGCTGAACCGAGGGGCACTTACGGAGTGGTGATGCGGGAACGGCCCAAACTGGTGAGGGGGGTACAAGCTGGAGAAGTATCCGGAGTGAGTCTGCAGCATGAAAGAAATAGTCGGTCAGCGGCTGCCTACAGGGACATTCTCCACACTCAGGGAGGCAAGATTCCCGCACACAGCACAGGCTCTGCGTACTGTCACCTGGCTCCACCTGGCCCCTGGCAGCTCAGATCCCTGCTCCACTTCTCCCACCGCAGCACTGAATGCCTGGCTGAATGTTTATCACGGTTAAGCTGCACCATGCTTTAGGCCCCTGGGAACTTACCACCATGGGAGTAACTCTTTGGACCTGCCCTCCCTCAGACAGGCAGGCCCAGTGGCTTCTATTTTCTGGGAAGCCACGGACTGTGGATTAAAAGGCACAGAGACAGTAGGACAAAATCTAGAGTTATTCACGGCCAGCAAATGTGCTCCTGGGAAGCCAGGTCTGTGAGCTCCCTCAGAGAGTTTTGAAAGGAATGGAGAGATTGAGAATGGAGGGATTGAAAATGAGGCTGAGAGAGGAGTGATAATGAGTGAATAAATAGCATCATGTGTGAGTGTGAGGGAGGGCCGGGAGGGAACAGGAAGACAAATGTGGATAGAAAACAAAAGAGCTATTACAATAACATTTAAAAAGCAGCTGCTTTTGGGACACCTGGGTGGCTCAGTCGGTTAAGCATCTGACTCTTGATCTCAGCTTATGTCATGATCTCACGGTTTGTGCGTTCGAGCCCTACGTCGAGCTCCACGCTGACCGTGCAGAGACTGCTTGAGATTCTCTCTCTCTCCCTCTCTCTGCCCCTCCTCTGCTCTCTCTTTCAAAAATAAATAAACTTATGGGGTGCCTGGGTGGCTCAGTCGGTTAAGCGCCCGACTTCAGCTCAGGCCATGATCTCATGGTTTGTGGGTTCGAGCCCCGTGTCGGGCTCTATGCTGACAGCATGGAGGCTGGAGCCTGCCTCAGATTCTGTGTCTCCCTCTCTCTCTGCCCCTCCCCCACTCTGTCTCAAAAATAAATGTTAAAAAAATTTAAAAAATAAAAATAAATGAACTTAAAAAAAAAGTAGCTGCTTTTTGTTGAATATCTAATATACAAGGCACTGTGGTAGGTAATTTATTCACAAACTCTTCATCCTCATAACAGGCCTGCAAGACAGAAATAGGTCTGATATCATACATTCGTACAGGCAGGACACTGACAGAATCTGCAGTTTAGTTAACTGCACTTTGCATAAGGCCACATAAATGCCGGCACACCTGTTACAGGAAAGGAGGTGAATGGCTCAGAGCACCATGGGGTCAATGTCTGCGGACCCGCCCTGCAAGATGACCTCCTAGGCTTCTTACAGGGGTCTAGTGTTTGTTGGAGGGCCCTTGAACAAATCCCGTTGTGTTCTCAGTCTCCCAGATCTCCAGATGGACTCTGAGTTCCATATCACAACTTCATCTTATAACACTAGGGACCAAATGAAAGGGTTTCCCTTTCTGAGCTTGGAGAGTGGACTTCTGGCCTCAGGAAAGAGGAGACATGGACACTGCGGGAGGGGCTTCCCCCACTGTGGGCCTAGGTGATCACAGGGCTGTGCTTAGGAACTACTGTGTAGACGCAAGCCTTTGCTCTCAGGTTTTGGAAGGAAGCTGTAGTGACACCTCACACCCACAAGAGGGTGCTATGAGACCAGCATTGCCTTGGCACCTTCCACTTCTGACTGGAAGCTGAGTGAAGAGGGCTTACCTGGTCCTGCTTCTTCCTTGAAGGGCATTCAGCTCCAGACCCTTCCTGCAGGTCCCTGTCCTGAGCCACGTAGGGTGAGGGGAGAATTTCTGTGGCTTTCTGTTCAAAGTTCTACCTTGGGGAAAGTATGCTTCCCCTTGCTCCCCCTCCATTTCCTCTTGCAGGACATCCTTTCTTTCAGGCCTCAGAGCAGCAATAATTCTTTTGAATTGTGACTTGCCTTTTCCTCCACAAACTCACATGAGACCAAGAATAGACCAGCCACAGTGTGACTCCTATTCTGGGTTTGAATACTCCCAACATAAACACTGTATCAAATTTAGACCTACCACTTGGGTTAGGAGAGAGAATTAGCTATAAAAGTATAAAAAGGACTAATTCCCCACTCCTCCTTGTGTTCACGAGCTACTACAGTGGGAAAACTTGTGGGGAAAGAATCCCAAACTTGGCAGTCAGGAGCTCGTTTCTAGCAGAGGTGCTGGCTTTATGTACGTTAAGTTGGTTTTCGGAATCAGAATACTCATAAGACCTGAGTCTGAATCATCAGCTCCATACAAGCTGGAATAATTTATTCAACTCTTCTGAGCCTCATCCACAAATGGATTAAAATAACATGTCTAGATCTAGAAAATAAAATATCTAGATCTTTTAGAAATTAGATCTTCTAATATGTTGTGAGGGTTCCTTCAATCGTTTGTTCATTCATTTATGAAAAAGATATCTGAGCACCTATCATACACAAAGCACTGTTCTAGGTGCTGGGGACACAGCTATTAAGACAGAAAAGGTCCCTGCTACCATGGGACTTATGTCCTATTGGGGAGACAGACAAGTATTGTGAAAGAAACGAACAGGACGACGTGAGGAAGCAAAGCTGTGGAGATTAGGGTTGGGATGCCAAATTTAGCTGGAGCGGCCCAGGAAGACTCTCTGAGGAGGTGACCTCTGAGTTGGGCTCCATGGAGGAGAAGGAACTGCACACAAGGCACTGGGGAAGGAAACATTGTAAGCAAGATTCTTAGAGGTGCTGAGCTAGGACAGGAGTTGGCCTTTGGAAAAACAGAAAAGGGGCCGGTAGGGTAAAAGCTGCAAACGATGGGGGGCAGGCAGTCTGAGATCACACGGGGCTTGTGGGCCTTGGTCTGAACTTGGATCCGACCCTATGAAGTACCATGGATGCCCCTGAAGGACGTTACGCGGCACTGAGTGGGGTCACAGGAGTGGAAGGATCTATCATTGGGTACTGTAGTGCTGAATTGTTAGTGTTAAAAGACTACTTACTTATAATGAAATGTATGCTTAAAGCACACGATTTCCCAACCTTCTATGGATGGAGTCTACAATCTCAACTGGAGGAAGGTTTTCAAAACATGCTTCATCACAACCGTCAGAGAAATCACCCGCTGATGACTTGAATAAATGTTCTCTTTAATGGGAAAACAGGTTGCAGCCATCTGATGAACCAAGGGCCCAAGGAGGGGGAGGTCGGCAAGGAAGCTCACCCAACCCAACACGGCAATCGGTCTCACTGTCCCAGTTTGAGAGTCCCTAGTTATTTTACAAAGGAGAAGCTCTTTTACTTATTACTATTATTTTTAATTACTATTTTTTAGACGCCTCCTTCCCCATGTATTGCTCCCACAGACCCTCCATCTGAAGGTTTAGAAGCCACGAGGAACCACATGAGCTCTTTTTGGTCTTAGGCTGCATCCCAAGATAAGAATTCCAATGCCAGAGAGATGAGGGGGCGGTGAAAAAGCTCCTTCATCTTTAAGAAGCATTATGACACTAGGGAGTGGGGGAGGGGTGTTACAGTAAAGGTGACCCTGCCAAGTGTGTCCCCACCCCCTGCCAACAGAGGCTGCAAGGTGAGTGGTCATTATTATCCACCGGTTTGTGTTGTATTCTCAGTTTGAGGGAAACTGGTGTCTGCTCTTCCTTTATGCTTCACTCTGCTGGGGGGGGGGGGCGGGGTAGGTAGAGGAGTATATATCAAATGCATTAGTAAAAATTAAAAAAGCAATTATAAACAGTTGGACCTGCTTTTCCTGGAAGAACTGCAGAGTCTTTAGTCCCAAGCTGCTATGTATGACCATAATCATGATGTATGATTTAGGTGACAAACTGAAGCATGAAGAAATCACGGGCTGGGAAGAGTGAGGGCTGGGAAATGAGCAGTGGCCAGAGCAAGTGTCAGGCACACAAATTTCAAATACTGAAACAGCTGTACTGTGAAGAAAGACTGACGCCACATTGCAAAGATGGTGGATGCTCTCCCTAGGAACCAGGAATGTGGGCGTGGGCATGGGCCTGGGGGGATGGAGTGGACTCGGCCAGAGGGGTCAGTGTCATGGGCAGAGCCTCTCCTAGATTCAGAAGGTACACCATTCTACGCCAGCTTGTCAAAGGGCCTCTCCACAATGGCTGCTTATCCACCTCTATGTGTTCTCAAGGGACGACCTCAGGAGCTGAGGAAAACTAGAAACTGTTAAGTTAGCAAGAGACAAAGCCAAGATTGAGCACAGATCTGTATCTGACTCTGCAGCCCAAGATCTCAACTACCACCCCCAATGCTGCCCCACCTGGAACATTCTGAATTCACTGGTTCAGGTGGGGCCCATGGCATGTTATGAAAAAACTCCCCTAAGGATTCCAATATGCCTTCTGTTGAGTTTATTTAAGTATACGAATGGACAATTAAAATTATTAGATGTGTATGAAGAATCAGGAGCATGGAAGAAGGGAGCAAAGCCGAGCAAGGCAAACAAATGACCCAAGTGAATTCATTCAGAAAACAGAACTTTTTAAAAAAATTTGATTTGACTTCATTCATCTGTAAGTATACTGCTATGAGAAAAGATCAATCAGAGACCTAGATTGATTTGGAATGGAAAAACTCCACAAAGGCTGTATAAATAGCAGAAAAGACACTCCTAAAAAGTCCATCAGTGCATCAGAAGATTAACGCATGCAAAACAAAAAGAAGGAACTGGATATGAGAACGGAGAAGAGCTACAATCCATAAAGTGGGAATTTCAGAAGGACAAAATGAAATGGAGGGAGGGTGGGAGGGAGAAGTAATACTAACATGAAGTACAGAAGCAAAAGATTTTCCTGAACCAAAGAAAAACCTGAATCTTCAGATCAAAGGGCAGAGACTCACATTTCTGAACTCAAGTGTAAAGGCAAAATACTAAAAAAAGGCAAAAACAAAACAAAACAAACCAAAAAACTCTTACAGACAGAAGGAAAAAAAAGCAATCTACAAAATAAATCAGGCTGGTAGCACATTTATCTGAAAAAAAAAATACTAAAAGTAATGTTTTCAGAGTTGTAGAGGAACTATTACTCTAGAAATTCTAGACACCCAGTTGAACTTTCATTCATGTGAAGGGAAAAGAAAAGAAGGGCATTTTCAGATCTAGAAAGGTTTAGAATTTATATTACATAAGTTTAATTGCTGAAAAAAGTTGTATAAGGAAGCATTCCTGACAAACAAACAAAAAAGCCCCCAAATAACTCAAAAAATGAGAGGATATGGAGCACAAGAAACCATCTGCAGTGGACAAAGTAACCAGTTACAGTTTAGTTAATTCTAAACCACAGGTTATGAGACTGTGTATTCATTAGGAAAAGAAGCCAAACAGTTTGGAATAAAATTCCAGATTATTTCTAGAGTGCTATGACCAAAATACATGAAATAAAACTTATTAGAATAAAGAATCTGACAAAACCATAATCATGGTGGGAGAAGAGCAAACTCCTCCCATAATAAGTCATACAGATAAAAATAATCAGATAGAGGATATGAGCCACCAATCAGAAGCTTGCTTTTATAGCTATAAACACAACTTTGAGCCCATCAGAGAAGGTGCATCCTTCCAAATGCCCACGAATTAAAAAACTGACCATGCATGAGTAAGGTCACAAAAATCGGAAACGCTGCAATAACACTGTCTGAATACCAAGTATAGAAAAGAACTGCAAGATAACAAAAAAGAACCCATCAACTACTTAGAAATTAAAAACAAACAAACAAACCAACAAAGCCCTGGCAAATGTGGTTAAGGAAAAAAAGAAAACACAAATATATGATGCTAGGAATTACAAAAGAGTAATACACAAGTTGGGAGACTTAAAAGGCAATAGTCCACTTTGTACAATGTTATGCCAACACATGTGAAAGCTAGATGAAACAAATACTTTTATGGACAAATAAAAACCAATAAAACCAAGTCAATAATTTATAATAAACTGAAAAGTTTATAAATGATTTTTCTCCAAAAGGTGGTAGGCCCAGATGTTTTATGGATAAAATCTTCAAGGAACAGAAAAGTTACATATTCTTTAATTTTCCCAAGCATATTAAAAGTTGGTCATGGGGCGCCTGGGTGGCGCAGTCGGTTAAGCGTCCGACTTCAGCCAGGTCACGATCTCACGGTCCGGGAGTTCGAGCCCCGCGTCAGGCTCTGGGCTGATGGCTCGGAGCCTGGAGCCTGTTTCCGATTCTGTGTCTCCCTCTCTCTCTGCCCCTCCCCTGTTCATGCTCTGTCTCTCTCTGTCCCAAAAATAAATAAACGTTGAAAAAAAAAATTAAAAAAAAAAAAAAGTTGGTCATCTCTCCTATTCATTGTTTTAGGAAAAAAAATAATCCTGCTGTTAAAGCTGTCGAAGAGAGTATACAACTACAGTAATTATAGCATAGACAAAGAGATGAATGGAGCAGAGTCCAGGAAGATAACGAAGTGGGAATTTAGTGTATGAGACACCTGGAGTTTCAAACTAAGTGATTAAATGGCACATTATTCAAGAAGTGATTTGGGGAAAAGTGGCTATCCATCTGGAAAAAAAAAAAAAAAAAGATCTTTTTGTCAAAGTTTAAGTCAAGATAAATTCCCTACGAATTACAGATACAAATAACAATCCTCAAAATCCAACAATTAAAAATTATTATAAGAAAACATGGGAGAATACCTTTACAGTGTTGGATGGGACATGTTTTCTTTAGCATGACACCAAAGGCCAAAATACAAAACATCACTGATTTAACTACCTTACTTCTTAAAATTTCTACATGAATTCTGGTGAAGAGAAATCTGTGAGAATTTAAATTGCATATACCTTTTGATGCAATAGTTCTAGTCTTAGATAATTTAGTTTTGGGTAATACACATTGTGCAAAGACTTATGAAAAAGAATATTCATTTTGACCCTACGTGTAGTAGAGAAAACCTGGAAACAATTCAAATGTCTAAAAATAGTGTGCTGGTTAGAAAAATTATAGTAAATTCATATAATGGTATACTACGTAGACATTAAAGAGAATTAGGTTTAATTGTGAAAAAATGCCCATAATAAGTGAAACAAAAACAAAACCCTTGTAATTCTGTGTGTATGACATGATTCCACTTATAGTTTTGAATAATATGATTGTATATATGCTTAGAAAACATTTTTGAAAAATGGAAACATAAAGGTGCTATACTTTGGGGGAGTGGTTACTGGGTAAAATTTGGGTAAGAGAAGGCAGGCCAAGGGACATGTTTATGATTTACTTCATACAACAGTTTGTCCAAAATATATTTAAAATTATTATGGCACAAGACACGACAAATAAAGCAAAGAGAAATAACAAGCTGGTGAAAAATACTTACAGTATGACAAGTGGATAATGGCCTTAATATGTAATTAGCTGTTACAAATCAGTAACAAAAAGACGGAAAATAAAGATGATGACAATAGCACTAATTTTACACAGAAATAATTATGTGCAGGTTTTAACTTACTCAAAAACCCTTACAACAACACCATGATATATACAATTACCACCCCCATCTTATAGATAGGGACACTGAGATGCAAAGAGGTTAAGGCATTTGTCCGAGGTTAAAAACAGCAAGTGATAGTAGAGAGATTCAAATGCAAGTGGTCTGGCTCCAGAACCTATACTGCCTTTCAAAAGACTGATGGGCGAAGGATACAGAAAGACAATTCATTAGAGGGGGAAAAATGGCCAGTAAAAACTGTTGAGCCTCATAATAACAAAAGAAAGGTATGAAGTATCAGACTGCAAGGGATAATCACATGGGTTATGAGAGTATGGGAGAAAAAATCTGTATCACACATTGGTGAGAGGGAAAAGTAGTATACATCCTCCATGTATTGAAATCTATGTATTATGTATCAACATTTACGTATTTTATAATTATATATCATGTAGAAAATTTATATATTCTTTGGCTCAGCAATTCTATTTCAAGGAATTTATTCTGAGGAAATAATTGGATAAAAGAGCCAACGTACAAGGATTTCCACAGCAGAGTGAATGCCTTGAATATATATATTTTAGGTACATGTAGCATGTATTTAACATTTAGAAATTATATGTACACACACTCATATGTGCAAACACTGGTTATTTCTACATTGAGAAAAAACTTGCACTTTCTACATTTCTGTATTATTTCTTTTTTATTTTAAATTTATTTTAACATATATTTATTTTTGAGAGACAGAGAGAGAGCATGAGCAGGAGAGGGGCGGAGAGGGGCAGAGAGGGGGAGACACAGAATCCAAAGCAGGCTCCAGGCTCTGAGCTGTCAGCACAGAGCCCAACACAGGGCTCAAACTCACAAACCGCGAGATCATGACCTGAGCCGAAGTCGGACGCTTAACCGACTGAGCCACCCAGGCACCCCTGTATTATTTGCTTCTTAAATGCTATGTACATATTACTTTTATAACCAGAGAATAGTAAGTTTTCATACATACACATATGCTTTCAAAATTGAAGAGGTTAGAGACCAACCTTGGCACGTGTAAGCTCCATGTATAGAGGTACAGAGACTTCCTGACCTTTGGATCCCAAGAGCAAAAGTACTGGTGTTTTGTGATACATAAAAGGAAAGAAATACCCAAGGTTTCTGAAAATCTGAAAGCCTACATGACAAGAAAATAATAGAAGTATTTAAAACATGCCTATCACTCCCACCCCACTCTGTCCTCAGGATGCCTGGGCCCATCAACCTGCAATGCACACTCTGCAGGTGTGGCTTTGGGGACCTGTCCTAGGTCCTGCACAGGTAGGCAGTGATGGCCACCTCCATTCCCTGGCTCTGCACTTCAACAGCCGCCCCAGGGAAGGAGAGTCACAGAAAGTTGGGGCAACTATGTGCTGTGGTTAGAATCTAATCTTGATCTATGTGATCAAGATCAGAACCACATGGCTTTTAGCTTCATAAAGAAAGTAAAATCTATTTGATGAAGAACAGGAACTATGTATTTTATTTAGTAAAATGGTTATTGTACTGTTTTAGTGAAAATCTCAGATGAAAAGGAGCTTTCCAACTGGCAAACCTTATTTTCAAGTTTAGAAAATATCCTGCTATCACATGAGAGCTTTTCCCCTGGTTTTATTTCAAGGGTCTGTGAACTCTTTCTGTAAAGGGCCAAATATATATTTTAGGTTTCTAACTGCATCTACTCAACTCCACCATCATAGCAAAAAAAGCAAATAGACAATATATAAACAAAGGGTCATGGCTATGTTCCAATAAAATTTTATTGACAGGGGTGCCTGGGTGGCTCAGTGGGTTGAGTGTCCGACTTTGGTTCAGCTCACAGTCTCACGGTTCATGAGTTCAAGACCTGCACCGGGCTCACTGCTGTCAGTGCAGAGCCCGCTTTGGATCCTCTGTCCCCCCTTCTCTCTGCCCCTACCCTGCTCATGTGTGTGCTCTCTCTCTCTCAAAAGTAAATGAAACATAAAAAAAAATTTTTTTTTATTTACAAAAATAAGTGGTGGGGGAGTCTGGCCCTTGTGCCAAATCTCAGAGTAAGGGTTTGCTCACCCCCTCAGATTACCAATTTTAGAAGTGGCCTGTTTTAACATACCTTTCCCCCACTGTTTACCTCAAGTTCTGAGGTTATCTTCTGTAGGCAGTAGACACAGCCTTTCTCCTAAGAAAAGGGGATGTGTCTCAACACCACTGAAATGTCCCAAGCTTGGTCATTGTTAAATCTCACAGCAAAGACTTGGGGACAGGCACCTGTCATCACTGTTCTAAGTCCCTGGAGCAGACACATGACTGTCACAGCTGCCACAATCCTTCTTGTCACATCCCAGATCCCACTTATCCTGGCTCTCATCTCCACACACATGGCTCAATACTGGGCCCCATCCTTTAGTTTAAGAGAAAATGGATGTAACTCTAAAGAAATGGTATGAAGATTTAGAAATGGCTCAGAAGATCTGTACATAAACAAGACTGCAGAATGTGTACATTCTTGTGACTAAAAATGTGGGTGTCAGTTCATGTCTGTATATTCTTGGCAGAAGAGCACAGTGGTTTCAGCCTCTCTACAAATAATCCAAAGAGCTACTAGGAATGCTCACGCTGCAATGCCTACACTAGAGACCACCTCTCAAAAGAAAAGAGTGGCCAAGGTAGTGTTCATCAACCTAATTCTTCCCACTAAAAAGTATGAACGTTGGAGGAAAGAAAGTTTGCTTAAAAAAATAAGCAATACGTATACAGAAGAATTAGGAGTGAAAAAAAAAGCTGTCAAGTATCCTGAACCCCAATTTGATAATGTATTGATCTATAATGCTTGTAAATGGAAGCAACAATTAGAAAACTTGCGAACATTCACATTTCTTCTTTTGTTGTTAATTAGGACTCAGTAAATACTTATTGAGAACCTACTAAATGCCAGGCATTGTGCTGTTTAGAAACAAATGTTGTGTATTATTTTCTTTTAAAAACTGTCTATTAATAAAATATGATGCATTTGAGTTGTAGACACAGGCAAGAGATATATGTAATATATATATGTGTGTATATATATATATGTACATATATATATATATTCAAGAGTCATCCAGGTACCCTATTATTTTAATAAATGAACAATACTCATGATTCTTATTTGAATTAAGAAATTCAAATTTCCTTTTTTATAATAGGCTTCTAGTTAGTGAATTTGCTAGCACTGTAGTTTCTTTCCTAGGTATGACATATACTATGTTTCAGAGCACGTACTTAGAGGATTTTTAATAATATTTATCTGTCCATTAGGAAGAAGTACTAAGAAATGTTGGATTTATCCTACAATCACTTATGAGCACAGCCTCCAAATTAAAGCTTTAGCTCTGATTCAACATAGCAGAGTAACGCTGCTGCCTGGGGGTGCCCAGAACATGAGCAAACCTCTGGGTGCTGAGCTACTTACAGCGAAAGGGTGGTAAGGGGGAGCGGGGGGAGCTCCTCGGGGCCCTGTTGGTGGAGGCAGCACGGACAGTCCTGTTGAAAAGATGCCAAGTGCGCTGAGGTTCAACCCCGGGATCAGATTGGCTTGTTGCTGGGAACAGAAATGGAGAAAAAGATGAGGGGAGGAGACCAGAGAGGCCCAGCTTGCCTGAGTCAACCTCCATCTTTTGTCCGGTCTCCTAATCAGCTCTGCCCTGGCCTCACGGACCCCCTTGTTGCTGGGGTGGGCTCTCCAAACCTCAAGCTGACCTGCAAAGCTTCTCTGAGAGTGTCTACACATCTTAACACAGCCAACAACGCTCCTCTGGGGGACCCAGGCCACCATATCTTCTCTCCTGCTAACCACTCATCCCCACCCTGCCCAGTCCCACTCCTCTCTCCCCTCTGGGCCTCTGCACACATTATCCATCATGCAGGGAAACTGCTTCTCTTCCTCCTGACCTAAGTCCTACTTGCCATGTGGGTTTCACCTGAGCTTAGGTGTCTCCTCACTCCAAAGGTCTCCACTCCAGTGACCTTTCTGTGTGCCCCCACCAACATTCCTGTGTTTCCTTCAAATAATATTTGAAATCTCATCACATGGTATTTGACTTGCCTGTGTAGTTGCCCCTTCCCTTTTAGATCATAACTTCCTCATGGACAGAGACTATATTCCTCAGTGTTGTGTGCTCAGTGCCTGGTACATAGTAAGTACTCAATAAATACTTGTGGAATGAATATGTTTAAAAAATATTGAGTTAATATGTTTTTCCAACTCTATCCAGAGAAAGATCAGATCTTTCACTAGGATACTATAACACACGTAAACTCCATTCTCAGGTTCAGGATGGTTCACAACTTTGAATTTTTCACCATTTAGTTGCAAGTGTTATGATTATCTCTCTTGCTTACTTATTTCACATTTCAACATGGGGATGCTCACCTAGGCAGGGGGTGGGTATTAACTGCACAGGGATGCAGTCATCTGGGCTGTGTCCACCCTGCCCCTTCATCTCCCTGAACACTAAGCAGTTCTCTAACATTTTCTGTTTTCTTATCTGTGACTAACTTGCCTTCTTTTAGGATGTTTGGAATAGGAGAGCTGGGTTCTTTAACCTTTACCCCATTTGATATATAAGATCCAGTAATTTTGTTAATCATCTGTCAACGCGTGACTTTGGTACAGATATGAATGAATCTAAACGATACGCTAAGTGGAGATACTTAGAGCACCCAGACCCTTTTGTAGCTTTTCTGGATGACATTATATGATGTCAAGAGTCCAAAAGAAGACAGTGATGTCATCTGAGGATACTTCCACAGACAAATACACACAAACGGGGAGAAAGTGACAATGTGATCTTGTACTCATCATGTCCCATATGTGATGTGGGCTGCTAAGGGGGTGCTGGGGCGAGGAGGGGATAGTGTTCTGACCTGAGCTGGAGGGTCCTTAGAAAGAGGTGCACTGATGGCACTGGCTTTAGCCTATGTAACTCTTTGTCAACATTTACTCCTCTATGAAACATCACCAGGTCTGGGATTTGCTTCCAGGTCATTCAGGGAGGCTGGGAAAGCACATGGAGGCTTAGGTGAAACAAAGCAGGCCATGAGTTGATAACCGCTGAAGATGGACTATAGGCATATGACGACTTATTGCAGTATCCTTTCCTCTTTTATGTCAGAATATCATTATAATAAAAAACAGTGAAACAAATGACTCCTCTGAGTTGGGCTTGGGCTTTGCTGACAGGCGAGATTTTTAAGATTTCTGAAGGTCAGACTGGTGTCTCCCCATTGTAAAGTGAGAATCAGTTAGCAGTAACAGGAAGGACAAGCCCAAATCCAGACGTCTGCCGGAACAATCAGGGACAGCCAAGGTGATTGACATTTCCCGGGTGATCCAGAAGTGCACATCAGTAAGACAGGGATGAAAATCAGAGTTTACTTTTGAAGCATTTTTAAATTTAAAAAGTAACAGGACAACATGACAGAAAGTTTGTAAAGTAGAAAAAAATCCAACTTTCCTAATATACCAGCTGTTTTTATTTTTGTAGGTAGCCTTCCATTTTGCTCCATACTATTTTACATAATTATAACCCTAGTTAAATACACTTCTATCTGCTCTTTTCTTAATTAATATCGTAAGTAATTCATCATTTTATAATCCTCAAAGTTAAGCTTTTAATAGCTTCACACTATTTTGTCCAGTGCATTTATCATAATTTACTAGTTGGTTTCCTGCTTGTTTTAATGCTCTTGCCCCAGGAAGGCAGGAATAACTCTGCAGATCTATTCTAAGGCACTTCCTCAGCAGCTGAATGACAACTATTCTTAGAGAGGCTTGTGTCCTGCCTGAAAACACATGTGAAAACCAGTAGAGAAGAAAGCATTGGCACTTACATTAACAGCCAGCATATCATTTTCAAAGGCCTCACGGAGCTTCTTCATAATCTCTACCTCTGCATTGGCACAGGCCTCGACTGTGCCCTTCACAGTGATGGTTCTTTCGGGGTTGTATATGCTCAAATCCTGCAAGCTGGCCACCGGGAAAAAAGAGAGATTTCCTTTTTTCAAAAGGAAAAATAAAATCCCAGAAGGATCACAAACAAGTCTTGGTGGAGGACGTGGGGAGAAAACTGGATTCCCTCACCACACACTGTCGCATCAAATACTTGCCATCTGATCTCGCGTCTTAGAGGTGACTTAGCTCATATCCATAGTAGAAAATGTCTGACTGTAACTATTTATGTATTTGTTTTGATGGTGTTAGATATATTTATATCGTTTATAATTATGTTCCCATTTTAAGGAAAAGTAGATGAAGGAGTTGGGCATATCAAAATGCTCAAGTTCTCCATTTTGGGCACAATTAATCTGAATGGGTGGCTTACGATGAGATTGTTATCTTGGTCCCTGTCTCATGTTCAATTTTCTTCAAATTTCTGCCTTCTTTTCCAATAAGTCTTCCAACTAAGCCATTGTGGGCCAAGATCTTCAGAGGAATCTCTTCGGCTCTAAAAGAGACAAACAACAATTTAACACTTATGGTGGGCACATTGGTCGTCTCCTAATAGCTATTAAACCACTTTTGTTCCCTTTACAAAGGGGAGCCATTTTGTTTAGGTATCAAATGGTGATCCCAGAGTACATGAGTTCTGATTAACATAAGCCAAATCATAATAATTATATTCCCTTGTTGAGACTGATTGGAAGTGGGTGCCATGAGGCAAATCTAGCCAGGGAAGTAAGAGGAGAAGTCTGTTACAGGACTTTAGGAAGGTTTCCTTGCTCTTAAAAAACACAAGGAAGAACACCAGCCAGATGGCAGAGTAGGAAGCCACAGGTTCTCCTAATCCCACAGAGACATCAAGTTAACAACAGAGAGACTAGAACACCTCTGTGAGAATTCTAGAGATCAGCTGAGAAGCTATAGCACCTTGGCCACCAAGAAAGAATTCTAGCAAAAGGAGTAGGAAAATTTACAGTGTTTGGTATGCCTGTACATGCTCCTTCCTCTATGCAGCATAGCTAGGAGCAAATGGGAGGAAATATCCCTTATCAGGAATCCTCCCATGGGATGGAAACCAAAGACTTGACCATATATTCAACATATGTCTTATCTAGGAGCCACCAAGGGGTCGGTTTCTGTCTTGCTGACTTGGAGCACTTAGGAGACTGGTGCTAGAGTTTTGGAAGGCACTGAAAACAGAGGTGAGCAGTATGTTAGAGCTGCAGTTCTACAGTCAGAAACCAGGGGAAGAAAGAGATGAGAAAAGGTTTGAGAATCCCTAAGACCATAAGCAGGGCTGGTAAGTGAAGGTCTTCCCCTGAATGAAACCAGTACACAAAGACTGAGAGATGGTTGTTTTTTCAAATGTTCAAATCCCAGCAAAATATTAAAGGACATACAAAGAAACAGGGAAACATGGCCTAATCAAAGGATCAAAATTTAACTCCAGAAAACAACCCTAAAGAAATGCAGATCTATGAGCTACCTGATAAAGAATTTATATAACTGTCAGAAAGACACTCAATGAGAACACAGACAGACAACTAAACAAAATCAGGAAAACTATGCATGAAAAAATTAGAATATCAACAAAGAAAAAAACTATAAAAACAAATAATGGAACTAAAAAATATAATAACCAAATCAAAAAAACTCATTAAAGAGGTTCAACAAGCAGACTTGACAGGCAGAAGAAAGACTGATCAAACTTGAAGACTGGTCATTTGAAATCAGGAAGTTAAAGGAGGAAAAAGAAAAAAGAATGAAAAAAGCCCCCCAAAAGCACAAAGAAAGGCTAAGGGACTTATGGCCATGCTAATGGATACTCATGTGAATCCCAGAAGGAGGAAAGAAGGCAGAGAGCTCATTTGAAGATGGCAGAAAACTTTCCAAATCTCAGGAAAGAAATGGACACATAGATTCAAGAAGGTCAAAGAACTCTAACTGGGACAAAACCCAAGAGAACCACGCTGAGACATATTATAATTCAAGTGTCCAAAGTCAAAGACAGAATCCTGAAAGCAGCAAGAGAAAAGTGATTAGTCACATACAAGGGAGTTTCCATAAGATTATTAGCAGTTTTCTCAACAGAAAGTTTGCAAGACAGAAGGGAGTGGGATGATATATTCAAAATGCTTAAAGAAAAACACATCAACCAGGAATACTGTAACTGGCAAAAGTGTCCTTTGAAAATGAAGGAGAAATAAGACTTTCCCAGATAAACAAAAGCTAAGGGAGTTCATTATTATTACACTTGCTCTAGAAGAAATGCTAAAAGGAGTCCTTTAATGGAAAAAAAGGACAGTAGACAGCAACACAAAGCCATATGAAAATATCAGGTTCTCTAGTAAAAGTAAACACACAAATAGAATATAACCTGTACTATAAGAATTCTGATGCATAGAATTTAAATAACATTTCAAAAAAGATAAATCTGTTAGTGGGTATAAAATACATAAAGAGTAATATGTGACATCAATAATAAAGTGGGGGGATAGAGCTGTAAAAGAGCAGAGTTTTTGAATATTATTAAAGTTAAGTTGCTATCAGTTTAAAATAGAATGCTATAACTTTAGGATGTTTTATGTAATTGCAATGGTAACCAAATAGAAAATGTCTATAGGATATACACATAAAAGGAAATGAGAAGGGACTCAAAGTATAACTAAAAACACCCAAAAAGCAAAGAACAAAGAAAAAAACACACAAAAAAAGGCAGTAAGAGAGAAAATGAGGGACAGTAAAGCTATGAGACTTACAGACAACAAAATGGCAATAGTAAGTCTTTCTGATGAGTAATTACTTTAAATGTAAAATAATTAAACTTCCCAATCTAAAGACATGGATTGGCTGAATGGATTAAAAAAAAAAAAACAAACAACAACACAAAGAAACAGAATGAAAGGTTTCAAATCAACAACTTCAAGGAATTAGGAAGAGAATAAACTAAACCCAAAGCTAATTTAAAGATGTAAATGATAAAGATTAGAGCAAAGATAAGCAAAAGAGAGAGAGAGAAAAAAGGAGAAACCAAGAACTGTTCTGAAAAGGTCAACAAAACTGACAAACATTATCTAGATTAACTAAGAAAAGAAAGAACACTCAAATATCTAAAATCAGAAATGAAAGAGAAGACAGTGTAACTCATATCACAGAAATAAAAATCATTACAAGAGAATATTATTTATAGTTGTACATCAACAAAATAGATAACCTAGAAGAAATGGATGTTCCCAGAAACACAAACCCTACTAAACTGAACCTTGAATAGAAAATCTGAACAGATCAATAATGAGTAAGGAGACTGAATCGTAATTAAAAACCTCCCAACAGGGGCACCTGGGTGGCTCAGTCAGTTAGGCCTCTGACTTCAGCTTGGGTCATGATCTTGTGATTTGGAGGGTTTGGAGCCCCACATCAGGCTCTGTGCTGACAGCTCCAGAGCCTGGAGCCTGCTTCAGATTCTGTGTCTCCCTCTCTCTGCCCCTCCCCAGCTTGTGCTCTGTCTCTCTCAAAAAACAAACATTAAAAAAATTAAAAAAAAAAAAAAAAAAAAAAAAAGAATTAACACCAATCCTTCTCCAACTCTTCCAAAAAACTGAAGAAGAGGGAACATTTCCAAACTGATTCTATGAGGCCAGCTCTACTCTAATACCAAAACTAGACAAAGACATTTCAAGGAAAGAAAACTACAGGCCAATATCCCTGATGAACATTGATACAAAAGTCCTTAACAAAATACAAGTAAACAGAATCCAAAAGCATTACACCATAAAAGGATGATACATTATGACCAAGTAGGACATATTTCTGCAATGCAGGGTGGGTTCAATATATAAAAATCAATGTAATACACCACATTAATACAATGAAGGTCAAAAACCACATGATCATCTCGACGTAGAAAAAGCATTTGACAAAAAATTAACACCCTTTCATGATAAAAACACGTAACAATCTAGGAATAGAAGGAAACTACCTTAACAAAGGCCATTTGTGAAAAGCCCACAGTGAATATCATATTCAATGCTGAAAGACTGCAAGCTTTCCTCTAAGATCAGGAATCAGAGAAGGATACTCACTTTCACCACTTGTATTCAACTTAGTATTGGAAGTGCTAGCTAGAGCAATTAGGTAAGAAAAAGAAATAAAAATTGAAATTGATTCAATTCCAAATTGAAAATCTAAAGACTCTGTTTGCAGATAATATAATCTTATATAAAGAGAACTCTGAATTTCCAACAAAACAAAACAAAACAAAAACTGTTAGAATAAACTCATTCAGCAAAGTTGCAGAATATAAAATCAACATACAAAAATCAATTGTGTTTCTATACACTAACAATGAACAACCTGAAAAGAAATTTAAGAAAATAATTTCATTTATAATAGTATCATAAAGAATAAAATACTTAGGAATAAACCTAACCAGGGAGGTAATATATTTATACACTGAAAACTATATAACACTGGTGAAAGAAAGTAAAGAAGACAAAAATAAATGTAAAGACATCCTATGTTCGTGAATTGGAAGATTTAATATTGTTTAAATGTCCACACTACCCAAAGTGATCTACAGTTTCAGTGCAATCCCTTACCAAAATTCCAATGGAATTTTTTGCAGAAATATTCATTTGGAATTGCAAGGGACCCTGAACAGTCAAAACAATTTGGAAAAAGAAGAACAAAGTTGGAGAACTCACACTTCCTGATTTCAAAACATATTACAAGGCTACAGTAATTAAAAGAGCATGGTAGTGGCATCAACACAGACAAATAGGGGTAACTGCATGACTCAGTCAGTTGAGTATCCAACTCTTGATTTCGGCTTGGGTCATGATTCTGAGGTCATGCGATCGAGTCCCGTGTTGGGCTCTGCACTGAGTGTGGAGCCTGTTTGAGATTCTCTCTTTCTCTCCCTCTGCCCCTCTTCCTTGCTCATGTGCTTTCTCTCTCTCTACAATTAAATAAGACAGACAAAGAAATCAATGGAACAGAACCCAGAACCCAGAAATAAACCCTTGCATATATGATCAAATGATCTTTGATAAGGGTGCCAAGATAACACAGTGGGGAAAAGGACAAATGGTGCTGGGAAAGCAGGATATCCACATGAAAAAGAATGAAGCTACACCTTTATCTTACTCCATATACAAAAATTAACTCAAAATGGAATAAATGTAAATGTAAAACTATAATATTCCTAGAAGAAACACAGGAGAAAGCTTCATGACATTAGATTTAGCAACAGTTTCTTAGACATGAGACCACAAAAGCACAGGCAACAAACATCAAAATAGAAAAATCCAACATCAAATTTAAAAACTTTTGTGCATCAAAGGACACAATCAACAGAGTGAAAAGGCAACCTAGGGAAAAGAAGTAAATATCTGCAAATCACATATCTGATAAGGGATTAAATCCAGAATATATTAAGAACTCCCACAACTCAACAACAAAAGAATCAAATGACCCATTTTGTTTATTTTTATAAAATTTTAAAGTGTATTTATTTATTTTGAGAGAGAACGAGATAGCATATGTTGGGGGGGGGGCAAGGGGGAGACAGAATCCCAAGCAGGCTCTGAACTTCAGCAAGAAGCCCTATGTAGGGCTCAAACTCACGAAACTGTTAGATCACAACCTGACCAAAACCAAGAGTTGGATGCTTAACTGACTGAGCCACCCAGGCACCCCCCTCAAATGACCCATTTTAAAAATGGGCAAAAGACTTGAACAGACATTCTCCAAAAATGTATACAAATGGCCAATAAGCATATGAAAAAATGCTCAATCTCACCAATCATCAGAGAAATGCAAGTAAAAACCAAAGAGATACTGTGAACACAAAATATTTCACACCCATTCTTTTGGCTATCATCCAAATAACAGAAAATAACAAGTGCTGGTGAGGATATGGAGAAATTGAATCCCTTGTGCATTACTGGTATTATAAAATGATGTAATTGCTATGGAAAACAGTATGGAGGTTCCTCCAAAAATTAAAAATAGAACTACCATATGATCTAGCAATCTCACTTCTCAATTCAAAAGAATTGAAGGTAGGATTTTAAAGAGATATTTGCACACTCATGTTCATAACAGCACTATTCACAATAGCCAGAAGGTGAAAGCAACCCAAAGTCTATCCATGGATGAATAAATAAAATGTGATGTATGCATACAATGGAATATTATTCAGCCTTAAAAAGGAAGAAAATCCTTTCGCATGCTACAACATGGATGAATCTTGAAGACATTGTGCTAAGTGAAATAAGCCAGTCACAAAAAGACAAATACTGCATGATTCCAGTTATATGTGGTCTCTAAAGTAGTCAAATTCATAGAAACAGAAAGTAAAATGGTAGTTACCAGAGGCTAGAGGGACAGGGAAAAGAGGAGTTGTTCAATGGGTACAATTTCAGTTTTGCAAGATGAAAAAGTTCTGGAGATCTGTTTCACAATAATGTGAATATATAAAACATTACTGAACTGTATACTTACAAATGGTTAAGTGAAATAAATCAGAGAAAAACAAATACTGCATAATCTCATTTACATGTGGAATCTAAAACAAAACACAAGCTCATACGTACACAGAACAGATTAGTGGTTGCCAGAGGTAGGGGATGAGGGGTGGGCAAAATGAGTGAAGGGAGTCAAAAGTTACAAACTTCCAGTTATAAAATAAATAAGTCATGGGATATAATGTACAGCATGGTGATTACAGATAATACTGTATTGAATATTTCAAAGTTCCTAAGGGAGCAAATCTTAAAAGTTATCATCACAAGAAAAAAATTGTAAAATTATAATTATGTATGATGACACAGGTTAACTAATTGTGGTGATCATTTCACAATACATACAAATACTCAATAATTATGTTGCATAACTGAAATATAGTGTTATCAATTATACTCCAATTAAAAAATGGTTAAGATGATAAATTTTATATTTTTGAACCAAAAAATGTTCAAAACAGAAGGAACAAGGATGCTCTCTCTTTCAACTTTTGACTATTTTTTTTGTGGGGACACAAGGTCTGAAATTACTATAGCCATCCTGTCATCACCAAGGGAGCATCAGATACCTCTGAGGAAGATAAAGTAGAAAGAAAGGTTGTGGGTCTCTGAGTCCATGATTCAACTGACCCTGGAGCCATCCATCTTTGGACTTCTCATTATGTGACAGAACAATATTGTTTCTTAATTTCAAAGTCACTTGTTATGTTTTTTTTGCTAGTTAGGACCAAAGGCATGTACTAGATGCATTGCTACTATCAACAGTAAAAAAGAAACTCCACCAGAATGTATTCAGAATGCAGGATATTTGTTGGCTTTGTTCACTGGCGCACAGAACAGCGCCGGCACATAGTAGATGCTCAACAAACACTTGATAAATGAATAAAAAGCAAATTTAGGATCCCTCTTCTACATCCTGTACCTCCTGCTCATCCCCCTCAGGGCTCAGCTTAAATGTCCTTACCCAGGGAGGTCTTCTCTGAAGCCCCCAAAATCTCTTCCTGTTCTCTGAAAACCCTGATTAGGTCTCAACTACAGGCAACCACCTTCTACTCTCACACTTCTTGTGGCTGTACTTAATTACCTATAACTATCCATTTAGCAAATGGACTCTCCCACTGGACTGCAAGCTCCATGAAAGCAAGAACTGGGTCTTGCTTATGGTTATAGCCTCATCTCCGGGCACAGTGCTTACCACACTGTGGCACTCAAAAACATTAATTTCAAAGATGTTCCAACTCTGTGTCGGCTCTACACAAAAACTTAAAAATACAATTTATAACTCAGTCTTCTTGATTAATTAGAATATTCTAAGTTGCTTGTACAGAGGTTGAGGGACCAAAAAGGGTGCTATTTTTAAAAGTTTTCAATACCCTGGTTGG
The DNA here is from genome assembly GCF_018350175.1 of Felis catus. Taxonomy (NCBI): domain Eukaryota; kingdom Metazoa; phylum Chordata; class Mammalia; order Carnivora; family Felidae; genus Felis; species Felis catus. The sequence goes on along the minus strand of NC_058376.1, from coordinate 81,647,797 downwards.
GGGAGGGGCTTATTCAAATTAAGCCATGGTATCTGGGGGGGTTTCGAAAGCCCCAGAGTAAATAATTCATAAGTAATAATTCCTATGTTAGAGTCCCTTATGAAATCCGAGAAGAGATTTGCAATGTTTTCCTTTTAAGGACTACTTCCATCTTCTTGGTTTTAAAACACTCTTATTTGAGATTACTGTATTTGCTAAATTAATTTTATATTTGATTCATCCCTCACTGCTTCTCTGTCAAACTACCCATAAATGGATTTTTGCCAAAATGACAGAACTTTTTTCGTTATGCTGTCTATTCCATTATCATTAATTCGTCTACAATACAAAGTCAATGGGTTTAGTAAGAACCATACCTGCCATTCGGATTGGTATGACACTCAGAAATCCTAAGAAGTATTTTGTAAAAAACAGAAAAGGAAGGAAGGAGATGGAAGAAGAGTAGCTACTTGGATACCAGTTTCTATTACTTAAGGAAAATTTACACGAGTGCAACATGGTGGTAAAAACGTTTTCCGGAACAGTAACTGATGGGTTTTGATGACAAGGTACATTCCATACATACCTGCACGGTCCAGTATGACAGCCATTAGCCATGAATGTGACTGTTTAATTTTAATGAATTAAAATAAATATTCAGCTTTTCCATTGCACTAGCCACATTTCAAACACTCAGTAGCAACATGCAGCTACGGCTATCACATTGAACAGTGCAAATATACAGCATTTCTGTCATTGCACAACATTAGCACGGATCTATATGTTTCTACAAACAGATGTTAGGAATGGGTGATGGAAGCATTCAGGTCACTGAAAGAAACATGTAAGTGGAGAAACAGCCATATTATAAACATAAAACATCTATTTCCTACTGTATCCTTCTTGGGAACAAATTTCTTTTTTTTTTTTAAAAATTTTTTTTTAACGTTTTTATTTATTTTTGAGAGAGAGAGAGAGAGAGAGGGAGAGAGGGAGAGAGAGAGAGAGAGAGAGAGAGAGAGCGCGCATGAACAGGGGAGGGTCAGAGAAAGAGGGAGACACAGAATCTGAAACAGGCTCCAGGCTCTGAGCTGTCAGCACAGAGCCCGACGCGGGGCTCGAACCCACGGACCGCGAGATCATGACCTGAGCCGAAGTCGGACGCTTAACCGACTGAGCCACCCAGGCGCCCCGGGAACAAATTTCTTAAAAATAATCTGTCCTCTGGTCCCTTTAACTAAATAACAAAATTACAGCTTTTAAAAAATTTGTCTTAAAAGACTGAGAACTTACTCTTATTCTCTGTTAAGTGATCTGGGCATTACATGCAAACTTACAATTTGGTCTCATCAGCCTCTTTCTGCATGATTTCAAGAATCATGCGGCAGGCTTCAGAGGTCCCCTCTGGGGTGGCATGGATGGTGACGGGCTTCTCTGCAGCCCCAGAGTTCTCCTTTCTATGGATGTCTACCCTGTAGGGAAAAAATCAGAAGCCATAATACAATGTCATCTGGGACAGGATCCTAGTCTTGAGAAAGCGTCGCACGGGCCAACGTACAGCAAAAGGACAGAGACCATGAAGTGTCATTAGCACGTTTGCAACCAATGCCATTCTTCAATAAGGTGGCAAGCAGTGCAGGAGGTCTTGTGCCAAACTTGAATACTTTGCAGTTTCATTTAGAAGGGAGTATTCCTTGCAGGAGTGCTGTGGGACAAAGGCACTGAGCCCACTTGGTAATGAAGCCAGTTTGGTAAATGAAGTATTTTGTGTAGTCTTTCAAATGATCATAGAAGCAAAGGGTAAAGGGAGTAGGGTAACGCTGCATGCTGGCATGGTGCCAGTCTCTGCACTGATTGTAGCTTTTAAAAGCCACATGTTAATCCAAATCCAAACACCAAATTCAAGCAAGCTTTGTATATTTGAGTGTGGATTAAAAACAGAGGCATGCCCTCTCTCTGCCTAAGTTTTTGGTTTCCTTGCCCCTGGCAGCCTGCCTTCTTCCAGGCTCTTAAAACTAATGGCTCAAAAGCTTGATGACTTTATCAGACTCCGTGGGGTTGTTGTGGCCCTACTTGTTTTTGTTGACTCTGAAAATCACATAATTGATCGTATCCCTTCTTATTTTGGCTGTTAGAAAGCCCAGATCCAAGTCTTTGACCTACTTATAAAAAAAAAAATGGGCACATACTTTGAGAACTAACGTGTTACACTTCTACTTAAACTTTTTGCACTTTTAAAGCCACTTTAAGAAATTTTTGGAACAAAAAGACATACAACTAAAAATTACTTTTGCAGTGAAGCAAACTTGCAGGGGAAGAAAGGGCTGATTTTAAAATCAATGGAACAGCAGACAGTACTTCCCCTTTCTACTAGGTCATCATTTCACTGCTGTGATCATGAACTTGGGACTCATACCTGTAAGTGTCCATTAGTTGGCAGTAACTCAGACACTTTGAAGAAAACAGTGTTTTTTCTCTTTCGGGTTACAAGATACTCAATGAATGACGTGAATAAAGTGCACTAGGCCATGTAAGGAACTCACGTTCGCCAGTAACTTGGTGTTTTGCAATTTAAATGCTTTCATAGCAATTATTTCATTCAATCTGCCTGGCTGTCCTAATTCTAACAATAATCCTGGCTTACAGAACAAGACATTAATGCTCGGAGAAGTTATTTTTTTCCCCAAGATTATACATTTAGTGGTAAATCTTGAACAGGGGTCTTTGCATCCTGTACTTTGTTACATCAGGCTGTGTTCTTAAGAATATACAAAAACCAACAAACCACTACAACTCCTACTACCAGTTCCATCTCCTTAGATGACTAAACAGAGGCTAATATACTTCATTTCTCACTCAATACAGCAGACTCACTTACTCCTTTTATGTAGCTATTTATGGGACCACCTAAGTGATCTCAAAGAATGACTACCATCCAGGGCTCCAGCTCAAGAGAGGAGGTAAGAACTAAGGTAACTGCTTTCTGGGATCCCACAAAGTTCAGCCCCATACCTCTGCTGTTTTAGAAAGTGATATATTCACAAGCACTAGTAAGCTTATGAGAATAATTCTCTGCCGCTTTAAGAACCTTTAGTAATTCAGGGTATGACCTTTAGGCTATTGGCATGAAAGCACTGTGAAGTCCCCAGCTTTGTTAGTCTGTTAGTAGTTCTGAGAAGCCACCATCCCATTTAGCACAGCCCCCCTGCTGATGCAAGCGATAGCCACCTAGGATGACTGGGGCCCACCAGCACTCGGGGGGCCTGTCAGAAGGAAGCAAAGGAAGCCCCGGAGGCACGTACCGGGACTGGGTCTGCTTAGTGATGTTCTTTATGGTCAAGCCCTCCTTTCCGATGATGGCACCAACAAACTGGGTGGGGACCAGGATCCGCAGCGGGAAATCAATCTGTCTGGCCTGAGAAGAGCCCCCAGGGGCGTGGCCTTGCTCCCGGGAAGAGTGGTCCCCACGCTGGGCTCGCTGTGGGGGCGAAGGGGAGCTCACCTCTTCATCCGGGATGTAGGAAATCTTGAAGGAGTAGTTCTCAAACTGATGCCCGCTTAGCTTCTCGATGGCTCTGAAATGCAGCAGCAGCAAGTGAGCCTTGTTAGACCCTGACGTCAAAGAAGACCCTCAGGCCAGTGGACGGGGTCAATCAGTCTGCTTTCCTAGTTGCCTACGTGAGCAGCACTACTCCTTGAGGAGAACCTGGTGAGCAAGGCAGGTGCCTGCTTTGCTCCCTCAGAGCTGATGGTTAACAGTTAAATTATCACAAAATATAGGCCTGGTCAGACTTGATACACAACTATGCATTCTGCTTTTTTTCCACTGCCTGAGGCTGTATCCTCCTCATCAAAAACTCTTTGTAAGTACTAGTATAAAATTATGACTCACTTTTTTTCTCAGCTTGATCATAATACATATTTATCACTGAAAATTCAGAAATGGTTAAGTACAGATTAGAAAAAAATCCTAGTCCATCCTGTATCTTTTTCTTAAATATAATTATCATTTATAAACAAGGATTAATATTACATATACTATTTTCTAATCTTTAAAAAAGAGTTAACACTAAACATTTTCCAAGTCACTAAATGTCCTGCAATTTAATTTTTACTGGCTGTTTAACACTATTGATTTATCATAGTTTTTGCAACTCATTCCCTATCGTTAGATATATATCTATATCCAATCTTTTATTATGTCATAATAAAATTTTTTATTTATCTATTATTAAGTGTCGTGGGCATTTTTGCAACTACAGCTGCACACAGGACAAATTCCTACTGGAATTTCTGGGTCAGAAAGAATGCAGAATTCCAATATTAAGTACCCCTCAGTGTGCTTCTGTAAAGGTTTCAACACTTACTATCCCATAGCAGTTAAGACAGCATTTGTTTCTTGAGTCTTCAAAACTGGAGTATTATTTAAAATTATTTATCAATTTGATAGGGAATAAATGATATCCCACTATTGAATTTTTAAAATTATATAGAAGTAGAACATTTTTTTCATAAGCTTTCTGGCAATATGTGAAAACAACAATGCTATTCTACTATATTAATGTTTAGTGTTTGTGAATTTATTACAAAGCAGCACCTTTGAATTCAATAAAAGCAACAAAGTAATATCACCTATGGGAGGTCCTACCTAAGTGGCAGCTGGATACAAACTCTAAAGGTGAGTTCCTGGTATATATCTTGCTTATATGTGTGTGGCTAAAGTCAACAGCAAATGATCTATTGCCTTTTTCAATGCAAAATTAACTTCTTAAAGACTAGTGGTATGAGGATGGGTTAAATATGTCTTCATGTGTGCTGAAACCTTGAAAAATAAATAAAACTATAATTCTGGGGTGTAGAACCAAGGTTATGCCATATGCATGAAACATGTGTGACCATAACTGTAGTTACAATGACCTGACAGGTATTTCACTTTAAGGACCTCCTACAAAAAGGAACTTGTTTTCTTGTAGTTGTTTTAAAAACTCAATCCCATGTCCATTAATTGCCAACCTCAAAATTAACCATCATTGAAACAAGGTACTCATGCATGGGGACTAGGAAGTAAATGGAGGTTAGGAATGAGAACCCAAGCCAGGTGATCTTTGACTAACCACTCCCAGACAATTCCCCCTGTTGCTGATGTCATGGGGATGGGTCCCCTTTTTAATATTACACAGAGGAAAAATGGGTGTTTCATGATCTCTTCACCAAGTGTGGACAGAAACAGGCTTGTGCTTCTTCCTCATACTGCATGGAGGAAGCTCCAGGTAAAAGCTCTGTGGTCAACAGGGACCAAGGACAGAACGTCACAGAGCTGGTGCCTCTATTCGTGACCATGTCCAGACACAGGTCCCACCTCAGTTTTGATGCCAAGGCTCAACATTTTTCACGATAAAGTCTCTGTACAACCAACAAACAGCCATCCCATTATAAATGCCCTAAGCTCCACTGACACATCAAAGGCATGCACAGATGCCCTGAGGCTCCTCAGGCAGGTCAAAGGTAGGCATCTTTTTGGAATTCAAAGACAACCCTCCAAAAATTTAAAAGGAAAGAAGCCCAAATCCACTTACATTTTTGCTTCTTCTCTTGTTGCATATGTGACGTTGACAACAGCAGTTTCTGTGTCTGTGTTGACTAGGAAAGAAGCAAAAACTATACTGTCATAGAAAAAAAAAGCTGGCACCCTCTGGCTCAATGTAAACAGACTAACTTTAGAGAAGAATGCACAAAAAACTCATCACCCTAACTCCACAGTATTTGAATCTCTATCTTTATTCATGTGCATTCATAAATAGTAATCAATTGTATATACATATCTGTAATCAACTGTATATACAGCTCAAAGCTGTATTTTCACTTATAATACCACTGCATGTGCATATGTATATGCTCATTATGTTTGTATTTTCCATTTCTAATGTCTACACAAAATTTTAGTAATTGTGCCATGATTTTTGACAAGCCATTCCTCAATTGTTGACAAATGAGTTATTCCCAATATTTGCTATTCTAAGTCGTGTTGCTAAAAATCAGCTTTACTGCAAATATCATTTGAATTGTGTTCTCTTCTGAATTACTTTTTTAGGCTAAATCATGAAGAAAAATAACATAATGGTAATGGAACATAATGCTTCTTAATGCATATTTTCAGATTACTTTCCTAAAAGTTTATGTCAATTTATTGTACCACCATCAAGGTAGAAGTCTGTTATGTTTGCATTTATTTTTAAATAACTGGATATACATATAAAATAAGAAAGTATTTTAATTCTTCATTTATTCCTAAAGTAGAATTATTAATATTTTTGTTTCCCTTTGACTGAGCTCCATGACTGAGTTAAATTAGTAACTGTATAATAAATAAAGAAAAGTTGTAAGTCATTTGGTTGAAAGAGAGAACACCAACTCTAAGAGTGGCTAATATAAAACTCTTGTGAGCTGGCTTATCTTGGTTCGTAATTGCCTCTTCTTCCAAAATCAGAAGTTAAAAATAAATTCAGAAGTCAAGATAAAACTTTCTCAATCTAAGCCAGTAAACTTAAACCAAAAATTCTGTTTTTCCCCAAAACAAGTAGCTATGACTAAGTCAGATCCTCCCTTTAAAAAACACTTAAGCTATGGGGCACCTGAGTGGTTCAATTGGTTAAGTGTCTGACTCTGGCTCAGGTCATGATCCCAATGTTCACAAGTTCAAGCCCTGCATCCGGCTCTGTGCTGACAGCTCAGAGCCTGGAGCCTGTTTCAGAATCTGTGTCTCCCTCTCTCTCTGACCCTTCCCTGCTCTCTCTCTCTCTCTCAAAAATAAATAAAATACTAAAAATTTTTTAAAAAAATATTGAAGCTACTGGGAGACTTGGAGTTAACCATATTAAGTTAATGATAGAGTTAATTCAAGAAAACCATGATAAAGCTGCTTTCCAAGTAATAATAAAACCTTGTAGTATAGGGATTCCTAATTTGGATCCATGTTAGAGCTTCAGAAATTTTATAACCTCACACCACCACCACCACCACCACCTTCACGAACACCTCCTCCTCCCCCCACCTCCACCACAACCAAAGATTCAAATGTGTGGATGGATGGATGAATTTTTCTGGTTTATAATCTCCGTAAGACTCTCAAAGAGGTTAAAGACCACAGTCAAAAATATTGTTTATTCAGTAACTTCAAAATAGCTGCAACCTTCAAAGGGAAGGGATGCACAGTCTTCAGGAAAGAGGTGATGTTGAGATTTACACGTCATAAATGCTGAGCCCAGCCCGGCTCTGCCCGGGAGTGTTCTTGCTGCCTCTCATTCACACTTACCCAGAGAAGTTCTCACAGTGCAAAACAGGGGATGAGTAGCCCACAACCGTCCTCTCTCAGTGCTGACACACAGAATGTACCAGAGGGTTCCTATTTGCTGCTTTCTAGTGCTCCAGATGAGGTTGTCGACTCCCAGAAAGGGAGAAAGGGATGGCTTTGAACCTCCTGAATAAATCTATCCACTAGGATTCTCAGATTCTCAGATTTTGTTCTCACTTCTTAGTCATATTCTGTTATTCAAAGACCTTTGTCTTCAGGAAATCAGACAGTTCTGTGATTCTGGAAAGAACTGAGCTCCATTCGAATAATTTATTTCGCTGGACATAAAAGCTCTAAAAAGTTTCTTAAAACTCTACTGAAAATATTTTCCTGCTGAATCAGGAATCACCTATGAAACAAAACAAAACAAAAGCCCAACACTTCTATCCTGTAGTTGTGAGGCGGCTGGAAACTGGATGGTCTCCAGGGCACAGGTGCACTAGGAGCTGTCACTGCCCCAGGGACCTGCAGTATTTCCTCCTCGCATGGCAGTGTCCTGAATTTATAAGATTGTCTTAGCTAGTAACTTTTACAGGCTCATGTCTGTGAGGCCATCTTGCCTACTACATCCAATCCTTATTAGAATGTCTTCTTCTCCATGTTGAGGGAAATAACAAGAACTGAGAAACAGAATCCTTGTAAATCATGTCTTCTTTCTGAGCTCTTTCCCTTCACCTTTGGGCATGGGCAGTCAGCAGCATGAAATTGAATAATAATATTTTTAATATTCATGGAGTGGAGAACAGCTGAATAATTACTACTTTAAAATGATTACTTTAATTATACTGGCAGATAGAACAGACTGCATATCAGACAATTGGTTCTCTGTGATTATTCATTCCCAAGTGAATCCTAACAATCCCTTGAGATTATATAGGACTCTGTTGCCTACAAATTTTTATACAGGTTCACTTTGGATGCCACAACTACTCAGTGATATAGAAGGGATAGAATTTATTCTCCCCCTTTTATACATGTGGAAACTGAGTCAGTGAGGGTTAAGTGACTTTTCCCAGGGCTTCACAGTCAGTAAATAACTGCATTCACATTCTGCTTTTTAGGCCAAAAGAAAAAAATCTTTATCACATGTTACTGCTTGCCACATCAGGAGCTTGGAATCTACTTTTCGGGGACTCTTAAAGAGCTATGTGAGGTATCAATTTCTTTAAAAAGATAAACTTTTTAAAGAAAAACTTTTTACTGTTTAAAATCATCGCATTTCATGTTTTAGATGATATAAGCGAGAGCAGCAGAAAGAAGGGTATATATTTTCTGTGGATGTCCAACACTGATGTCCTAAGCCTGTGGCTCTCAAACTTGAGTACACACAAAAATCAGTTGGGGGTGCTTGTTTAAAATACAGATTCATCAACTCTTGCCCCAAACAGTCTTACTTTGTCAGTTTATGGTGAACCCCAGGAATGTGCATTTTCATAAGCACTGTGGGAGATTCTGGTATAGGAGTCCTACTCCTTGAGAAACACTCAGTCTAAGACACTAGTGATCTGTTGTTCTTAGCCAGGAAAAGGAAAACTGTGACAGCATAAATTCAATTACTTCCAAGTGAATTAAGCTTACCCCAGCCTGACAGTGTTTGAGAGCACATTAACAGAATATATATATATATATATATATACTTTATACATAAACCAAACCTGAAAGTCATATTCTTTGAAACAATAAATTTTATAGATATGGATAAAAAGATCTGAATATCTCTAACAGAGAAAGCTTGTTTCAAAAGAATTTGAATTTACTATTTGTCTTTGGAGTTGACCCAGCCTATAACAGATAACAATCCCACTCAAAATTCAATAGGCTAATTTGCTCACTTAATACCTTGTTCTACATTCTCCACTGTCCCATACTGGGCCAAAAGTCCATCCAGCACCTGAAAAAGAGAGATCCCATGTCAGAACAGGAAGATAAGATTGTACTCACACACACAAAAATAGTATAGTGATATCTCCCAGCAAACGAACGAAAACAAACCAAGGACAGTTACAGGAATAATCTAACTAAATTGATATTTCAGGTCTTCCATCAAAACAGTTAAAAATGAATAAATATATGGGACTTGCACTTGGTTATTAGCTCTCAAGTAATCTGTCCACTAAGGTGACACAGCAGAATTTCAGAGTCTTACTGTTAACAATCACATCCATCGTGATGGTTGGGGCACAATGCTTTAGGACAAGCAGAATAAAGGACAAGGTTTGCTTGCCCTTCTTACAAGTTTTAACCATTCTTCCTTCTGTTTTTCTCTAGGGATCTCCTTATTTTACAAAGCAGTGGGATATATATATTTTTTTTACTTTGAAATTTTCCATAATAAAGGATTTTTTTAAGTAATAAAAATGTCAGACAAAACATTCTATTTCCTTTAAGGCTGTTTTGATTTTGTTTGGGTTGGAAATAAACATTGGGGCAGTTTGTTTTTAAATAATGCAATGAGGCCACTCCTCACATTCTGTCTTCTTGAATTTTAAGGTAGCAATCTTATAAGAAGTTTTACAACTCTGAAACTGTATCTTCACTATTACTCATAGCAACTCATTCACAATCAACAAAAAACCTACTCAAACTAACAATCTTCTATTTTTATTGGGTTTCCACTGATTTTATTTTTCCAAAATCATAATTTGGAAAGGTAAAAAGTCTTTTACAAAATCATGACCGAAAAATCACAAACCAGGTATACATTTTGTTTCATAGTTTGTCAGTGCTTGGTGCCTGAGAAGACAGAACAGGAGGGCTCAAAGCACACATCTTGCACAACAAAAAAGAGACGAACATAACCCTGAAGTTGTGACAGATCACATACATTAGGATACTGAAAAAGGAAGACAGAGCATGCAGGAGCTTTGTGGAGAGGTATGAGGACCTCTAATTCCCCAGGGAACTCACAGAGGGAAAGCGGTTTTGCTGACCTATTAAAAAGGAAGATGAGGATGGAGGGCAGGAAGACGGTAAACACACAGGTGACACTGGCTTACCTCCCACTGCAGGTGAGGAGGGATGTTTCGGATCTGAATTTTCCTGCTCCTGTAGAAATGAAAGCTCAGACTATAACACTTTCTCTAGGACACAGACTTCAGCAAATGACAAAATGTCTCAAGACCATAGTTTGAGTTCACTTTCTCACTGTATTTACTGAGGCATCGGCAAGAGATTCCGGCTGTGACTCATGAGCATCATGTTTTAAGGTTTTCAATTACTTTGGGGAAAAAAAGAATAAACCCAACAAGAGTGAATATGCTAAGTGAAACAGCTTAAATACAGATGTGCCTTTTCAATTTCTTGCCAAAGCAGTTAGAACCTAAATTACCATACAGATTCTAATTATAGAATTTAGTACCTTCCTCCCCAAAATAGATGGTCCTGCAACTGACCCTACCCCAGTGGGTACTAAGGCTCCAATGTGACACGTGAGGTCACATAAATAGTGGACTTAAATGAGGTCAGATTTAGTTCACCCTTTACCTAATAATGTAAAACTTGCTTTCGAAAATTACTTTTATCTTTGAATAAGTAATACAGTAATAATTTAAAAATTAGAACACTATAAAAAGGTGTGCTAGAAAAAGTCTTACTCCCACCCACTCCCTTCCTTTACCAGAAATAAACACTTTTACTTATCACTCGTGTACTCTTCAGTTTCTTTATGCAAATAATAGCAAATGCAAATATAAATTCTTATTTCTCCCCCTCTCTTACAGAAATATTTACATATTCTACAAACTCTCTGCATGATTTTTTCACCTGAACAGTATAATCCTGGAGATCTTCCCATGCTGACAGAGCCTTCATTCTATTTTATATTATGTGGAGGTACCAAAGTGCATTCAACCCATCCCCCTTGGGCCTTCTTTCACCTTTTTAGTCAGAGGATTTTTCTGTTTTTCTGGGACATCCTGCTGGTCTAATAACTAAGTGATTTAGATTGTTTCTTGTTTTTAAGTAAACATTAAAATTACACAGGAAAAGGAAAGAAATGGAAGCATAAGAATTTTTCTATCTTTTAAGAATATGTCAGATCCTAGAAAGAAAACACAAATCAGCATTTAAATATTAGAGAGGTATATTTTAATGGAAGGACTTGACATCTGATTCCCCTAAATATCCATTTTGGGGCATTGTAAGAAAAGGGATGTAATGGCAAAAGTGTATCTGCCATTACTTTTTCTTTTTTTCTGGTGTCAGAGGTACCAAATAGGAACTACACACAGCCACAAGTTTTTCCACGGCTTTAATCTGGGCAACAGCCCCAGAAAGAAATGTTAACAATTCATGCAGAGAGGAAAAGAAAGAGAGGTACACAGAGGAAACAAGAAAACAAACAATCAAGTAAATCAGGGGCTCCGGTTTTCTCATGGTTTTTATTGAATGCAAAGGCGGGGCACTTCTATGTTCTAGATCCTACACGGTACTTCTAATTTTTAAAAAATGAGAGTGCATTCATGCTTTACTACAGGGCAAGCCAGTCTACAGAACCTCTAATCTGGTATCAGGATAGGAAGGAGGAAGATGAACCAAGAACTAATTTCTACCTCTACGCTATGAAGTCCCTTTCCTGACACTGCCTTTGGCAAATAGTTCACAATAAAACTGCTGACACTATCCCATGTAGTGGCTCAACGGAATGCTCCACAGAAGATGTCATAAGTCTATTTACAGAAAAGACATCAGAATTTGCAAGAAATTGAATACTTCTTTTAAATATAATTTATTGTCAAATTGGCTTACATACAAAACCCAGTGTTCATCCCAACAAGTGCCCTCCTCAATGTCCATCACCCATGTCCCCTCTCCCCCATTCCCTTCAACCCTCAGTTTGTTCTCTGTATTTAAGAGTCTCTTATGGTTTGCCTCCCTCCCTCTCTGTAACTATTTTCCCCCCTTCCCCTCCCCCATAGACTTCTGTTAAGTTTCTCAAGATCCACATATGAGTGAAAACTGTATGTCTTTCTCTGACTTATTTCACGTAGCATAATACCCTCCAGGTTTCATCCACGCTGCTGCAAATGGCAGGATTTCATTCTTTCTCATTGCTAAGTAGTATTCCATTGTATATATGAATCACATCTTCTTTATCCATTCATCAGTTGATGGACATTTAGGCTCTTTCCATAATTTGGCTACTGTTGAAAAGTGCTGCTGTAAACAGTGGGGTACATATCCCCCTATGCATCAGCACTCCTGTATCCCTTGGGTAAATTCCTAGCAGTGCTATTGCTGGGTCATAGGGTAATTCTATTTTTGTTTTTTTGAAGAACCTCCACAGTGTTTTCCAGAGCGGCTGCACCAGTTTGCATTCCCATCAGCAGTGCAAGAGTGTTCCCGTTTCTCCACATCCTCGCCAGCATCCATAGTTTCCTAATTTGTTCACTTTAGCCACTCTGACCGGTGTGAGGTGGTATCTCAGTGTGTCTTTGATTTGTATTTCCCTAATGATGAGTGACGTTGTCCATCGTTTCATGTGTTTGTTGGCCATCTGGATGTCTTCTTTGGAAAAGTGTGTCTATTCATGTCTTCTGCCCATTTCTTCACTGGATTATTTGCTTTTCGGGTGTGGAGTTTGGGGAGTTCTTTATAGATTCTGGATGCTAGCCCTTTATCCGATATGTCATTCATAAATATCTTTACGAAATTGAATATTTCTAAAGAAAAATATTTTTTTTAATCTCCAAATATAAACATCAACTCTAAATACTAACCAAGAATTTACTAGTATATAAGTCTTACTGGAAGAAACTCATTCATAAACACAAAGATTTGAAAAAAGACAACCATAGCATTGTTTGTGACGGCAAAGATGGCAAACAATCTAAATACTGACCAACAGGGAAATGAATAAATGAATCACAGGACAGCCACAAGATGGAACATTATACACCTTTTAAAAAGAATGAAGCAGGGGTGCCTGGCTGGCTCAGTCGGTAGAGCATCCAACTCTTGATCTCTGGGTCTTGAGTTCAAGCCTCATGTTGGGTGTACAGATTACTTAAAAAAAAAAAAAAATGAGGTCGACATATAGGCACGGTCATAAGGAACCATCCACTGCATGCCGTTGTAAGAAAAGAGCTAATTATAGATTAGGAAGATCTTGGTTTTTTTAATGTTTTTAATGTTTATTTTTGAGAGACAGTGTAAGCAGGGGAGGGGTAGAGAGAGAGGGGACAGAGGATCTGAAATAGGTTCTGTGCTAACAGCAGAGAGCCTGATGTGGGGCTCAAACTCACGAACCTGTGAGATTATTATGTGAGCTGAAGTTGGACGCTTAACTGGCTGAACCACCCAGGTGCCCAAGGCAGATCATGTTTTTTAAGTGCACAAAACATACAACATGCTATTAAATGTGTGTGCTTGTAAATGCATAAAAAAAGGAAGGTACAGGCAGTTGGTGAAAGGGGACATATACTTGTAATTTTAGCTACTTCTGTCATTTTTTTAAAAAACGAGAATGTACTCATGCCTTACTTGCTTTAAAAAATTAACAATTAAAACTCCTACTAAGTCTGCTTTAATGAATATACAAGATTTATTTTTGAAAAGTATACTAGAACCTACTAAATTAAAAAAAAGGAAAGAACAAAAACCAAACACCTCACTTTTTCCATAACTAGGTTAGGTATTCTTGAAATCGTATTTAACAGAATATTAATTTATTTAGCAAACTCTGTTCCTAATGTATAAGCCATCAAACTCTGTCTGATCCAGATTACTGCAAATCCTAACTAACTGGGTCTGAAACAATAATGTTTCCCTTAATGCCTCATGTAAAGAATGCACACCAGGCAATCAGTTCAGGAACTGGAATGTTCGTTAATCACAATTCCAGGAGAAATAATCCCTAAAAAAGCTAGTGTGTGGCATCTCTAATCTTAGGTCTGAATGGAAAGAAAGAAAAAGAACTGAGAACTGAAAAAGGAACTGGAGATCACTATAGGAGAACCAATTACACTGATCCTTAGGTAACTGGGAAGATTATCCTGAGCTATTATCTTTCAGGATCAGGAGTGGGCAGGACCTGTGAGTTCTGCTAACTTCCACAGCGTGATCTGGATGCTATGCCTCCTTCTCAGGGGCCAGGGATGCTTGTCCCCTTCAGCCCCCAGGGAGGGACTTCCACATGTCCTTCAAACCCCGCTCACATGTGCAGAGGCTTCCAGGGCGTCTCCAGGCAGAACTGTCTCCTCTGCACTCTTCAGCTTTTTTTTTTTTTAATTTTTTTTTCAACGTTTATTTATTTTTGGGACAGAGAGAGACAGAGCATGAATGGGGGAGGGGCAGAGAGAGAGGGAGACACAGAATCGGAAACAGGCTCCAGGCTCCGAGCCATCAGCCCAGAGCCCGACGCGGGGCTCGAACTCACGGACCGCGAGATCGTGACCTGGCTGAAGTCGGACGCTTAACCGACTGCGCCACCCAGGCGCCCCTGCACTCTTCAGCTTTTATAACAGCTCACTCTCTGCTGTAATTATTTTTCTGCTGGGGCTGTCATGTTCCCCCACCAACCTTCTGCTTGATGGTAATTTCCTCAAGGACAAGCTCTTTATTTACTAGTCTTTGGTCCAGCATGAGGCCAAGTGTCTAGTGTAAAAGCAGAACATGGCACCCCAGGGCTGGGAAAAGCACTCCTAATGCTGGCTGTAGCATGCCTATGACGTGGATCCCCCTGACCCCACCCCGGAAGGCCAACTGTTTATTTCTCCTGTGCCAGGTAGTCAAGAGAAGAGGGAAGGGTTCTTTACCCTCCTTCCCTTTTGAAATCCATAAAAGTATGCCCTGCTTTAAGAAGCCAAACATACACAATAACTCAGGAAAAATCATTGGTTTTAAGAAAATAATTTTGTTTCTTAAAAAAAAAGGAATAATCTCACAGTTCCTTTATTTTAAAAAAGAAATCAACCTTCCCTAAACACACATAATGATGTTTCTCATCTTCACTGCCCAGAAGCATTACAGCAGCTTCCTAGCTGGCCTGTCTTCCAGTACTGCACTCCTTCCTCTCCCAGCCAGCCCTCCTGGGCTGCCAGTGACTGACTGACTTTTTCTTTTTCTTTTTTTAAGTTTATTTATTTTTGAGAGACAGAGAAAGAGTGAGTAGGAGAGGAGCAGAGAGACAGGAAGAGAGAGAGAATCCCAAGCAGGCTCCATGCCATCAACACAGAGCCCGAGTGGGGCTCGAGCTCACAAACCACAAGATCATGACCTGAGCTGAAATCAAGAGTCAGATGCTTAACCGACTGAGCCACCCAGCAAATATGACTGGTTACTCTTGCCTTTTTTGACTCCCTGTCACCACATCCAAATTCCCTTTCACGACCCAGTTACTGTCTCCTTCCCCATCTCTTTATGTTGCCAAACTGCCCAAACTTTATGCACTTCTCCCTTCATCAAAAGTAGTATGTTACACCTGCAGTTTATATGCATGCTTTTGACGCCTTCAGTCTACCTTAAAAACAGGACTAGGGGCGCCTGGGTGGCGCAGTCGGTTAAGCGTCGACTTCAGCCAGGTCACGATCTCATGGTCCGTGAGTTCGAGCCCCGTGTCAGGCTCTGGGCTGATGGCTCAGAGCCTGGAGCCTGTTTCCGATTCTGTGTCTCCCTCTCTCTCTGCCCCTCCCCCGTTCATGCTCTGTCTCTCTCTGTCCCAAAAAAATAAACGTTGAAAAAAAAAAAAAACAGGACTAAAGAATTTGCCTATTCTAGATATCTCAGTAAGTGGAATCATACAGTATTTGTCCTCTTGAGTTTGGCTTATGACAGTTCACATAATGTTTTCAAGGTTCATCCATGTTGTAGCACATATCAAAACTGTATTCTATGCACTGCTTTTTAAAGTTAACCTGTTAGTGTGGCTGCTTCAGCAGTACATACACTAAAGTTAATCTGTTAGGGTCTGTTTTGGTTTTTTTGTTTGTTTGTTTGAGAGGGAGGGAGGGAGGGAGGGAGAGAGGGAGAGAAAGAGAGAAAGAGAGAGAGGAGACAAGCAGGGCAAGGGCAGAAGGAAAGAGAGAATTTTAAACAGGCTCCATGCCCAGTGCAGAGCCTGAATCAGGACTCGATCTCATGACCATGAGATCCTGATCTGAGCCTAAGTCAAGAGTCAGCCACTCACCCGACTGAGCTACCCAGGTGCCCCATCTGTTAAGGTCTTCTATTTATTTCCTTTTAACTTTTTTTTCACATGAAGGAATGTTTTGGATTTTTACCAATTTTAAGACAATCCACCCAGACTTTTATACTGGCTAAGTTAATTAGATCTAGATCAGTGGGTTGGGGGAAGAGGGAACAGATAGTTAGTATTTACTGGTACAGAGTTCCTGCTTGGGATGATGAAAAAGTTCTGAAAATAGTGGCGATGGTTGTACAACACCATCAGTGTTTTGTTTTGTTTTTTTATTTTTTTTTAACGTTTATTTATTTTTGAGACAGAGAGAGACAGAGCATGAATGGGGGAGGGTCAGAGAGAGGGAGACACAGAATCTGAAACAGGCTCCAGGCTCGGAGTTGTCAGCACAGAGCCCGACGCGGGGCTCGAACTCATGGACCATGAGATCATGACCCGAGCCGAAGTTGGCCGCTCAACTGATTGAGCCACCCTGGCGCCCCCAACACCATCAGTGTTCTTAATGCTGCTGAGCTGTACACTTAAAAACGGCTAAAAGAGCAAATTTTGTTATGTATTTTTTACCACCGTAAAAAAAGTACTATACAAAAAAAGAGCAATGCAAAGGAAACAATATGAAATCTTCTAGGAGACAACTAGTCTGGACTTGTCAAAATGTCAATGTCATAAAAAATCCAAACATTGCTCTAGATTAAAAGAGAATAAAGAGATCCAAAAACCAAGGGGGACAGGGGAACAAGAGTAAAGAGGGCAGTAAGGAGCACGGTTTTGACTTTTTTCTTTTTCATTTTAATCAAAAGCAGAGCAAGACCCATAGTCAAGCAGAGCAATGTAGACAAACAGGGTCTTCCCTAGTGGCTTTGGGATTTAGGAATTTAGAATTTCCCACTCTCATAATTCAAGCAAGCACTTAGGATGAGAAAAGGAAAGAAGCTCGGCCTCTTTCCTTGGGGAACTTGGCTACTCTAATTCTATATTCTGGTTAATCAGTGATTGCAGTATACACGTACAGACTATCAAATCTTAACTACAAAACAAAATACACTTAACCCCAGCTCATCTAATTCTAACTGACCTGGTTCATGGTATATAGAGCTTTTCAACATCTAAGTGCCTCAGAATACCTTTTATAAATGTTATTATCTTTGTAGTGTAGATACCCAGAGGAAATAGAAAGTTCCAACTTGAGTGAATTTCAGATAAACTAGATGTCCAGTGTTATAAATTTCAATAGCCTGGCAGAAATTATTTTGTGTGGTAGAATTTGTAGCTTAAAAACAAGTGGCCAAGCACTTGGGAAATACAATCATATTTAATTGTCATGGAATTTCTGTGATTATGAAGAACCATTTTACCTCTATTTGGGGGGTAAAAAAAGTTTAACCATTTTACTTATATTGGGGGTAAAACACATGCTTGTATGTGCAGAGGATAATGGTATATGGTAATGAGCCACAAGTCTGATCAGCCACCTTGGGAACTCTAACCCAAGCCTTAACCATGATGGGGACTTGAGTGGAGAACAAAGTTAACACAAATGTGAGAACCCAGCTTATAAGATCTCAGGTTCCATTTGAAAATTAGGTCATCTAGAGACTAGAGAATCCCCAGGTAAACTGTGGGCAAAAGAGGCAACATGGAAAGTAGAGTCCTATGAAAGAGTTCTGTGGGGTTCAATGAAGAATTCTACCTAACTAGGTCCCATCTGTTTCCATAGCCATTCTGGGTGCCATCAGATGACACACAGTCCTCACCTTGGAGGGAAATTAGAGCACCATGGATTACCTATGGAGTGGCAAGTATGCTAACCAACTCCAAGGACTGTGGGAGAGCTAAGACTAAACCCACTATGATTCTCCTGTTGCCCTCCCCCAGCATATAGTGCTATAGTCAGTATAGTGCTGTATCCCATGCACTCATTAGTATGTGTTTAAACCTTAAACTTAGAACTTCTGCACAGTCTGTACAAGGATATTCTCTGCTAAGCTGAACTAGGACCTAGGGCTGCTCAGGGAAGCAAATGAATCACCAGAGATAGCCAAGTCCAATCCTCTACCCAACTGTCACTTAAATCCCCCTCTTTGTCTCTGTCTCTGTCTCTGTCTGTCTGTCTGTCTCTCTCTCTCTCTCTCTCTCTCACACACACACACACACACACACACACACACACACACAGGCAGGGGACAGGGAATGATTAAAAAGTCAATTAAACAAATTGTTTAGTCACTTTGTTACAAAATTATTAAGAATAATTGCCTTTGCCTCTATGGGATCTAAAATAAATGTATTATAATAGCTATCAGAAAACGATGCTTTCAATATACAAACTGCTAAAAAGTGAAAAAAAAAGTTTAGGGATTTTTTAGGAAGAAAAATTATGTGATCAAAGTCTTTATGAGTATTAACAGTGTTATGGGCCAAATCATAAAAAGATTAAATCAGGTATTATTGTGGTGACCTACTGCAAAGGGTTTTGAGCCAGAAGAACTGCAGTTATAAAGCTGACAACTTCCTTTCCTCTATAAACTCAAGTCCACAAAACCATAAATCCCCAAGCGGCCCCAACATACTCATGCTTCCTGACATTCAGAGGCAGGAGCTCATGAAAAGTCCACTGTCTGAACAGGACAAAAGTCAGTGAATATGGTAAGCAGTAGCCCAAGACTTTGTAACTCAATCTCCTACACCCTCCTAACCAGTCTACTAGGCTTATAGAAAGGCCTTGACTTTTTAAGAAGTTGCTAACACAATTCCAGATATCCCTTTTGAGGAAAACACTGGGGATTCTTAATTGTTGTTGAAACAGGGAGAAGGGGAAAGAGAAGAGTGAATGGGATGATTTATGATGATTAGATGTTCATGAGAAGACTGGCCAGACTGCTATTCCTGGGCAAGATGGTGAAGTAATTCCCCCACTGGGAAGCGGTACAGTGAGTGTAATTTGCACTAAAAGATCATTAAGTTTCATTTCAATTGCAGGATTCTACAAATGCTCTGGAAATTGTAAGGTTAAAATAATCTCCTGTTAAAAGGAATCAGTATGGGGGACCTGGCTGGCTCCGTCAGTCAGTGGAACATGCAACTCTTGATCTTGAGGTTGTGGGTTTGTGCCCCACGTTGGGTGTAGAGATTACTTAAAAATCAAATCTTAAAAAAAAAAAAAAGGAATCAGCAGGATTTACTATGTACGCTGTAATGACCATATACTGTTCTAGTAAAGCAGACAACCAGATTTCTCAGAAATTCGATATTTTAGCTCTGTAAAAAGGAAGTCAAGGGGTGCCTGGGTGGCCTAGTTGGTTAAGTGTCTGAGACTCTTGGTTTAGGATCAGGTCATGATCTCATGGCTCATGAATTCGAGCCCTGCATCCGGCTATGCACTGACAGCACGGAGTCTGCTTGGGATTCTCTTTCCCTCTCTCTCTGCCCCTCCTGCTTTCTCTCAAAGTAAATAGATAAACTTAAAAAAAAAAAAAAAAAAAGAAGCCAATATCTAAAACTTTGTCTCTTTTGATTCATATTCACTTTTTGGCAAAGGGGCTCCTTTTACAGGAATGGTGGCAAAGAGTAGAACGATTTGAACTAAAGAAAGAGAAAAAAAATCTAAATAATTATTTGGGGAGAAACTAGTATTTTTCTTTGCCAAAAACTTCTTTAGGAAATTAAAATAAAATGAAAACAAAAACAACACAGGAAAATTGTGACCCGCTCTTATCAAGGTTTGTGCACAATTTCCTACAGATAATACCATCTTTCCCATCTACCATCTCCCTCCTTAATTCATTTTGTGACATGACAGAGAAAAAAAAATAGATTTAGCTCCAGTTTTACCAGAACTTCTCCATGTGCTTCACTGAACACTACTTCTTCCTCATACAAGTTATTTTATTTAGGGAAGTCTAATAAAGGTTCAGAGGTACACCGGAAACATTCATCACGGTATTTTTAGCAAGAAGCTATCCTCAAACCACCACTACGACTTACCTTAACGGATTCTAATAAGTGTCTCATTTAAGCCTTACCACTCCCTACATGAAGTACGCATTGCTATCCCCATTTTTCAGATAAGTAAACTGAGGAGTTGATGAGTGCCCTGTCTACATCTCACAGGTAGGGAGTGATATTTTTGACTTGTGCTCTGCAAGTTTAAATCTTTGTTCCTAAAACATCACTTTGGAATTGTTGATTCACCAGTAACAAAATTTACACTTTATGTATATGTATGTATATGTGTATGTGTGTGTGTGTGTATATAACACGTGTATATACACACACACATTTACATATATATATATATGCACACACACACACACACACACACACACACACACACAGAGCAATGAATTTCGGACAAGATATGCCTTTTCAGGCAAATTCTAGGAAAATGGGTCTTAGGATTGGACTTCTATCTAGCCTTTCCCATTCAGTGTCAACCTCGCTATAGACTCTGACCAAAAACACCTCCTCTAGGAAGGATTATTTTGAAAACTTCACCAAAGCTGCTCACTCTTTGCTCCTCAAAAGAATTTACTTACATACAAACACCTTTCAGAAAAGGTAACAAAGGCATTACCTAGTAAACTCTTTCACCAGGTCAGCTGACTCCTGGTTGACAGTCAGGGTCTCTTGGCCCATGGCTGGGAGCCATACATACCTCTTTGTAAAGGCCTGAGGGTGGGACTAAGTATAGGAGAGATCTGCCTCATAGTTTTGCTTAGTAACACTGGCCAAATCCAGGGCTGTGCTGAACCTCGTGAGGCATGATAAAGCTTGAGAACCCTCTCCCAAATACAGATTGCTGTATGGGGAAAGGCGGAGTGGATCCCAGACAGGGAGACAAGGTCCTCAGAAGGCTAGAACTTTTATGCGTGCCAGAGTACAAACATGAATTTGAATTCAGGAAGGTGAGATTTTGAGAGGGTAAGGCTAAGTGTTTGTGAACTAAAACTCTGCACACCAACTTCCAGCTTTTCAAGATCTAAACAGAGTAAGGATTTTCCTTAATATTTTCATTCGGCTGTGATGGAGATTCCAGTTAACAAAACCAAACTGTGTTTCTACAGAAGTGATTAGTTACTCTTTCCAAGGCCCTCAAACTCATTATCTGTAATTAAGACTAACCAGGGTAAAAAACACATATTTACACATCATAATTTGAGCCAAGATAAATGATATACATAAACACGATGCAACACAAGTTATAATCTGAGTATATAAATGTTTGCCTTGTGTGGTGCATGGTAAACACAAAATCATCTTTGTAAAGGCAAAGGGAGCCACATGCTTCGTCACCCACAACTGTGACATCCTTCCAGCAACTCTTCAACCCATTTTCAATAACTGCTTTCGTTAGTTTTCCAAACAGCACACCAATCTGTCCCGCTCCTTCCTTCCTTCCTACCTGGTCCTTTTTCGTTTTTTCTCCCCTCCACAGCCAAAGCAACATCTGGAACACAGCAGGTGCTCAGCAATCAGCAAATTCACCAGAAGCATTTGTTGCTGACAGCTGGCTTCTTTTTCCTGGCTCACTCCATCCCATATTCTAACTTCCAACTATAAGAGGAATATGTGCTTACTGAAGACACTGACTGGTCTTCAACCAAGCCACTTGGTTTTTTGCCCACTCCAGTTTATGCTCATCGACTCAATGCAATAGGCTGCTGACCGAAAAATATAGGACAAGATATTTCCTAACACAGTAGCCACTACATACATTTCCCGTGATTAGATGTAATGACTCACATAGAGGTGGTGTTTTTACCCTCAAGACAAGAAATGCGTCAGCATGCCTTGACTTACCGAAGAAACAGTTTCACAATTAACACAAAAATTCAAGCCAGAAGTTCTGAGTCCTCAAAGTCTGGGAATGAGTGATAAACCAATAACATTTTACTTCTGAAAAGAAGGAATTATTCCCAGCAGTTATAAAAGACTTTGATCATTTCATTATAGTCATGATGATGATTAAGAAAAATTAAATTCATCTCCACTATAGCCCTAAATCCCAATAAGCAGAGAAAGGCAGGAAAGGGTCAGCCAAGTCACATATTCCTCCCTCACAAAGGAATTCCCTCCCCCTGCCTTGCAAAGCAAGTAGGATTCACCATCTCACACAAGAGTAACATCTCACGGGGAGCCTGGGTGGCTCAGTTGGTAAAGTGTCTGCCTCCGGCTCGGGTCATGATCTCATAGTCTGTGAGTTCGAGCTCCACATACGGCTCTCTGCTGTCAGCACAGAGCCTGCTTTGGATCCTCTTTCCCCCCCTCTCTCTGCCCCTGCCCTGCTCACACACACTCTCTCTTAAAAATAAACTTAAAAAATATTAAAAAAAAAAAAAAAAAAAAGTAACCTCTCACCTACACTGGGGGATGGGATGGTGTGAGCAATCCAAACCACCCCTATCCAATGTTCTGACAGGAGATTAAATAGACGACATCTTATCCAATTTTGGAGAACAGGGTAATTTCTAAGATTAAAGTTAAAAGTTTTCCAAAGTCATTTAGCAAATGTTCACTGAACACCTGTTGTATGCCAAGCATTTGTCTTAGGTTCTGCATTATATTAGCAAACAACAACAACCAATATCCTCATGATGCTTAGGTTCTAGAGAGTAAAAAGGAGACAACACTGACCCCAGCAAGCCTTAGGACTCTCAACTTAATTTCAACAAAACAAGAAAGCACTTTAAAGCTGGTGCCTTGATCTAAAACAGTTAAGGAAAAAGGCTAATTCTGCTTTTTGCTAACTTAAATTTTTTAGGGTTTAGCTAGAAGTAACCAAGTATTTTTAAGCACCTATTTCTGCACAGTATTCTTCATTGCAGCTGTACCTGCAGTCCCCATGGTACTGGACCCACTAAAGTTTTCTCTGCTATACAAAAGGATGCTCTGGAGAAGATAAAAAAAGGTCATGGGAAAAGTTTGTATCAAAATTGGGAGAGAAGTAAGAAAACCAACTTTTCACACATGTCAATAAAAAGACAAACACAGTTCACAGGATACAAAGGAAAAAAAAAAATCAGTGACCAACTGGTATCTCATAAAGTACTGATGAAAAAAGAAAGGAAAATCACTAGCTCTTAAAATTACATGATTTGAATAGAATGCAATTTGCTTTTTAAACCTAGTCAACTTTAACACATATGAATGAGGGGACCCTGGGTAGCTCAGGGGGTTGAGCATCTGACTTCAGCTCAGGTCATGATCTCACAGTCTGTGAGTTCGAGCACTGCATTGGGCTCTGTGCTGACAGCTCAGAGCCTGGAGCCTGCTTCGGATTCTGTGTCTTCCTTTCTCTCTGCCCCTCCCCCGTTCATGCTGTCTTTCTCTCTCTCTCTCAAAAATAAACATTAAAGAAAAAAAGAAAAGAAAATGCAGAGCTTAAAAAAAAATAAAAACATATGAATGAACTAGGGAAAGAATGTATAAATTGCTCTTATTTTAAAAAGGATTCATTTTGTGATCACCTTACATCAATTCTGAAATGAAACAAATGAGCAGGGAGAAAACTTCAAATACACAAATTTGATTTATAACCAATTTTGAGAGGCTAGATTTTTGCACAGAGAACTTTTCCCAGGAGTGCTAACAGAAACGCAAGATTTGTGAACTGTATCCTTCCTCAACTGTGCGCACCCTATCACTACCCCTGCACAGCCACAGCTTCTAGCCTGGTGGCCTGTACAGGAGTCGTTCCGTAAACTTAATGAATGAACGAATGAATGTGCATGACAGGGTTAACGTCTCTGGCACTTAAACACAGAACTCTTTCCAGCTGCTGATTCACTCTCTTCTGAGTTCCCTGTTTTACAAAGACTGTAAACAGAGCATCTGTCTCGGTTGGTTCCTGACTTTTCATCACTTCCTCTTAAGCCAGCACCATTGGCTGGGTGGGCCCCAGCAGGATCCATCAGTGGGAAGTGGCACAGAGGCTTCAACACCTGACTTGAATAAAGGTGAACAACCTACCTGACTCAGCAGGTGGCCATAGGAGGTCCTGCAACCACAGCTTCAAATTCCTTTCCCCATTTCTTTCCCCTTCCCTGGATGCAGCCCAGCATTGCCCCCCACCCCACCCCCCACCCCAGGACCCTGCTTCTTCCTTTGCCTGGGGTCAGGTCCTCAGCAACAGGACTGGAGTAGGGAAGAGAGTTAAGTGAGTGCCCTCCCCTCCGCTGTTCACAGAGTCCTAGTCTCCTTAGTGTTGTGATGAGCAACTGCCCTCCCCTCTTAACGTGTCCCTTGCCCCACCCCTAGGAATTATGAAAAAGCATTCCGTGAACTGCGTGCACACTATGAAGTGGGCAGTAGGGCTATTGTGAGAGATGCACAACAGCCTCCAACATTCTCTCATTCCCAGCTTTGGTTCTGATGTGCCCAGGAGAGCTGGTTTTCCTAGGAAATGTCAATGAATCTGACTTCATCTGGTGAGTCACAACTATGTCACTAGCAGTGAGCCAGGACAGAAGCTACTGAAGTTACACAGAGTCACCTTAGAAGTCAGGCTAAAAAATCCATTTCAGGATAATTTTAGAAGCTGAGGAGTACAACTGGCAAACTAAGAGCACCCTGATTATTGTGTTTTGGTGAGAGCACTTTTGTTCCTGGGTAGAAAATACAAAACTTGTAGAATTCCTTAGAAACTTGTGGAAATGCAAACACTTTATATACTAATGTGTAGAAGCAAAAGGACCTGATTTCTTAGGGAAATATGATTTGAGAAAAAAATATAAATTTAAATATATTCCCTGGATTTTCTAACTCAATCATTCTCCCCATCCCTAATAAAACATTCTGTTACCAGAGACTGCCATTATTGCAGCACAAGAGAGAAGCAGAGTGGAAGGCGCACCCAGCTGAGTTTGAATCCCGCTCCCTTTCCGACACATTATCAGACACATGTTGGACTAGTCCTTTAACCTCTCTGGTTAATGCCTCAGACATGCGACAGTTAGACAAGATAATAGACCAAATGCTTTTCCAAACTAAAATTCACTTCATTTTAGCAGCAAAACAAAACTGTCACAAAGAGAAGGTAAGAAACAGAAGAGATATCTCATGGATTTAAGCTACAAATGGAAATGGGGGGAAAAAACCCACAAACCAAACAATTCAGCAAAGCTTGCATTTTGTTTGGGCCACATTTAAAAAAAACTTTAATGTTTTTTTTTATTTTTGAGAGAGAGAGAGAGACAGAGCACGAGTGGGGAGGGGCAGAAAGAGAGGGAGACACAGAATCTGAAGGAGGCTCCAGGCTCTGAGCTGTCAGCACAGAGCCCAACGCAGGACTCAAACTCATGAACCATGAGATCATGACCTGAGCCGAAGTTGGATGCTTAACCGACTGAGCCACCCAGGCACCCCTGTTTGCCATCACAATTTTTAACAAATCAATAAATAAGTTAGATGACAGAGTCTATAGTATGTCATTTTATTTATTTATTTGTCAGCGCACAGCCTGATGAGGGGCTCAGTCCCACGATCCTGGGATCGTGACCTGAGCTGAAATCAGGAGTTGGCAGGCTCAACCGACTAAGCCACCCAGGTGTCCCCAGAGTTCACAGTGTTTTATAACTGGATGGCTTGCGATCCCAAAAGAGGGGTTTTGACAGTACTTGTATCATAGCCTACCCCAACAGCCACAATTTACCCCATTTATTCCCTTTTCTACCTTATTACAGAAGTGTTATGTTCACACTTTCACTACGGTCAGCATTACTCTTGCACAATCTCTGGTATCTGGATTTTGAATGTGTGATGTTAGTTCATGATATTTACTAGGAATGGAGGGTATTGCACAGCTAAGTAGGAGCTTGCCCATTTCCTATAGGTGTATGTTGGTCTTGGCATGGGACTGTGAATGAGGAGACTATAATTGCTTCCAAGGAATTCCACTGATGTCAAAACCACCAGATCAAAGCCTGTATTTCCACTACACAGAAACAGAGTTCTGGCCCATAATTCAGATGTCGGTTAATTAGTATAGTAGTGATACTCTACTTGTTATTTCAACTTTGATCTAAATAGTTCTGAAAAGCCCACATTCATATTTTAATTTTTTTCAAGTTTATTTATTTTGAGAGGAAAAGAGGGGCAGACAGAGAGGGAGACAGAGGATCCCAAGCAGGCTCCGTGCTATCAGCAAGCATGGAGCTAGACTCAGGGCTCGAACTCATGGAACCATGAGCAAAACTAGGAGTTGAAACCTTAACCAATGGAGCCACCCAGGCACCCCCCACATTCATATTTTTAAAGCAACATGCTTTAACAGCAGGTGAGAGAAACTTAAGGCATCGTACATTTATTGGAAAAGCAGCCATGTTCAGCTTGATTTAATGCAGACACCAGTAGATAATTGTCCAAGGTTCTTCTAGAACAAGGGACTAGGAAACAGGTAAGTAAGAGAGACTTCAAAGGCAGGGTCTAGAGGGTGGGAAGGTGTGTGGGAACATCAGGAGGAAAAGTGTTTGTATTACAGAGTTCTTCCCGGTGACTTTTAAAGTGATTCTGCAGATTTCAGCAAATCTGAACACTTATACCTACTGCTCAACTGGTTTCTTTCAAACAAATGTACTTTTTAGAAACAAATACTACAGGGGTGCCTGGTGGCTGAGTCAGTTGAGTGCCTGACTCTTGATTTCAGCTCAGGTCATGATCCCAGGTTGTGGGATCAAGCCCTGTGTTGGGCTCCAAGCTGAATATGGAACCTGCTTAAGATTCTGTCTCCCTCTGCCCCTCTCCTTGGCTTGCACTCTCTCTCTCTCCCTCTAAAATAGTAGAGAGAGACAGAGACAGAGCAGACAGAGAGACAGAGAGAGAGGGAGGGAGAAAGAAGGATGGAAGGAAGGAAGATATTCTACGCACAAAGTTCAGCAGATACCCAAGAGTATAGTAGAACAATTCTCCCTTCTGTACCTATTCTTCCACCCTCTTGTTCTTGATACCAATTTTTAAAAAATCATTCCAGAGTATTCTATATGTAAACAGATATGTACATATTCTTTTTTCTCCAAAATAAAAATGTTAGTGCTCTGTATACACTTTTTTTTCACTTGGAGACTGTTTCATACTAAAACACATAAAATTATATTATTCTTTTTTGGTGACTGTAGAATAGTCAATTTTATGAAAGTACCATAATTAACTGGTCTCCTGACGGACATATAATGTTTCTATTCTTCTATTTCAAAACAAATAAACAAAAACAAAAACCTAAACGCTGTCATTAGTATCTATCTGGCCAGCTACTAATCTTGCACATGTGTGACTGTATCTTGGAAGATGAGCCCCTGGGAGTAGAATTATTGGGTCACATAATGTTAAAATACAAATGCAGTGATGTTTCTTCACATATGTGAAAACACATTTATCATTTTTTTTTTTTTTATTTCTGCCTATTCAGAGATGAAAAGTACTATCTTACCTGCATTTTAATTACTTATGAGGTCGATCGTTCTTTGTATGTTGAAGAACCTCCCTCACTTCACTGGGGAACTTGACAGAATTCTTCCTTTACTTCAGGATTCTAGAAGGTGACTTCTGGATTTGAGTAACCCCACTCATTTCAGTTACCTGACAAATACTTGCTGAGCATTTATGCTAGACATCAGACCGATGAAGAGCCAGTCCTCTACCATGAAGCACCAACAGTCTGGTTGGGAAGACCGCCACTCAAGAAGCCAGTGCGCTCTCAGCCACGCTGCTACAAGACAGGCCTGCGTCATGCTGGAGGGCGCCAGGGTGCTCAGGCAGGCAGGAGGGGACCCAGCAAGGGCCCCCAGAGGCACCTCAGCCAAGTCCTGAGCAGTAGGAGACAGAGTGGGCCACGTGAACAAAGGTAAGGGTTGGGAGTGTAAAGGGGTCTAGAAGCAAGGTCACAAGTAGAGAAAGGTCCAGAAACGCCTTCCTAGTCAAGGCAATGAGGTACACATAGGCACGGTGGCCAGGTCACATTGTTTGAGAGGAGCAAAGAATGCTTCCAAGGAAGGTCAAGAGAGCAGGCTGGAGATGCTGGCAGGAACTATTTCCTGAGCTGAAACATGAAAATGATAAACCTTCCACCAAGACCCAGAAAAGAAACATCAGGCCCTTTGCAGGATTGGTGACCACCAGGTGAAACACTGGAGACACATAAACACAGCCATCAGCATTAACTTTCTTTTCAGAAGCTGTTGCTTTCTTTCTTCTTGCTGGTTTCCTTCCTCAGAGAAAAGAGCCTTGAGGCTCTGAAAATCTGGGTATGAGCATTAATTATACCCTTTCTTGCGGCCGTGTGCACACCACCACTGGGGAAATCTGCTGACCCTTCCTCACTTCTCCTTGACATGGGGCTGCCAGGTATATTTAACCAACAAATTAAGTGCCACGAACTACCATTATAATACACTTCTCTGTTCCTAGCAGGTATTTACCATACCTATTGAGATTACAATAGATAAATCTATTAAAAATAGTAAGACTTTTATGTTTTAGGCTAGTGAAAGGTAGGATTAAATAACATGATTGATTAAAAAATTTCTTTAATATTTATTTTTGAGAAAGAGAGAGACAGAGTATGAGCTGGGGAGGGGCAGAGAGAGAGAGAGAGAGAGGATCAGAAGCAGGTTCCAGGCTCTGAGCTGTCAGCACAGAGCCTGATGCGGGGCTTGAACTCATGAACCGGGTGATAATGACCTGAGCTGAAGTCGGACGCTCCACTGACTGAGCCACCCAGGTGCCCCTACAATTGATTTTTTTAAACAAATGCACTAGCACTTTTTTTTTTTAATCCACATAAATAATGCCTCCATCAAAGTAATGCCCTTAGAAGACTATTTACTTATCGCAATAAGGATTCCTCTTCCCAACATATTTTTGGATTTTTAAAAATATTTTTTTAAATGTTTATTTTGTTTTGAGAGAGAGAGAGAGAGAGAGAGAGAGAGAGAGAGAGAGAGAGAGAGAGAGGATGCAACCAGGGGAAGGGCAGAGAGAGATGGAGAAACAAAACCCAAAGAAGGCTCTAGGCCCCTAGCTGTCAGCACAGAGCCCGACACTGGGCTCAAACCCACAAACCATGAATGATGTCGTGACCTGAGCTGAAGTTGGACGCTCAACTGCCTGAACCATCCAGGTGCCCCGTGTTTTGGATTAATTGATATTTTCTTCAGCAGCTACCTAACAAACACTGATCTATGTTTGGTCTGTAGTGCAAGCTTACAAATATGCTGGGTGCTGAAAATGGATATGCCTCTTTTCCTTTATCTTCCTCCTTCTATATTCAACAGAAACAAAACAAAACTCAGAGGTCTCTCCTTAACGCCTCTGCTAACAGCACACACAACCAAACTCTGGAGAGTAGGCTGGCTTACTTTGCAGCCCTCCTTAGATGCCAGGACTGCTGGGCTGGCCACCACATCCATGTCACCAACCTATCCTCATAGGGGATTCAGCTCCTACCTTCCTTCAGGGAGGGTGTAGAGGAGCAGCACCAGGGAGCACACCCTTGGCTGTCTTGAGCTCCCTGATCTGGTTACGGAGGGTATTTACTCAGGGCCAGGCTGGTACATGGGGAAACCAACCCCATCGGAGTTGGCTGATCATCAGAATGAGGGCAGGGGACGTTCTTCATTTCCAGGTATCGTCTGGTTAACATTAGGTGCCAGCATTAAAATTTTACCTTAACTGGGGGGAGGCTGCCTATCCTGGCAAGGTCAGTGCTCCCAGCCCTTAGCTCTGCCTTCTTTGTTGCATTTATCTCCACCCGCTGTTTACATCTTTTCTGCCCAGCCAGACTCTGCTCCCTGTGATTTCCACACCTCATTACCCAGCACTTTCCATCCTCAAGGGATGACTATAAACAAATGAACAGGTATCAGAAGGAGCTGCCCTGTAAGCCCACGTAATTGGACCTCTCAATTCAACCCACGTTGGGCGGGACAGGTGATTTGAACGTGAAGAGGCCACTCCATCTCTGACCACGTTCCTTGCAGCACTCTGATGGACAGAGAGCTCTGAAAGAAAGCTCATTCCCTGATGCCTTTAGACCCCAGTTTATTGGGAGGTCACAGGCAGAGTGGTGAGGCACCAGGACTGTTGAGCATGGGGTCACCACCCAGATATACGACTATGGCAGGCTACTTAATTTCTTGGGGCCAGATTTCTTGGGGCCAGATGGCCTCGTTCTATGAACCTCCTCCGTGTCAAGAATTCTCCAGTCCTGCCTGCTGTCTTCCCTCAAGAACACACAGATGTCTCTTCCTCCCAAAGAAATCTGTACTAGAACTAAGTTGTCCAGGCAAGAGAAAAGAAAAGAAAAGAAAAGAAAAGAAAAGAAAAGAAAAGAAAAGAAAAGAAAAGAAAAGAAAAGAAAAGAAAAAAGAAAAGAAAAGAAAACCTTTGAAGGAAGAATTTCTATGCTGTGAGTGGTTTATCCTGAGAATAAGACTCAGAGAAGTCTTAGAAATCTTCATTCAATGACACAGATAGACAGACTTTAATCTGTGAGCCAAGAAAAATGGTTTGTAAAGGCTAGAAGAAAAGAACCCCATGGCTAAGAACTTGTAAAAACATCTGTAACAAACAAAAGTTCTAAAGGAAAGACTGTGAATCAGCAGGATCACAGGAGGTGGGGAGTGAGCTTTGAAATGGCAGAGAATTAACCGGCTTAAGGGCAAATGGTGCAGAATGGGACTGCGGGAGGTGACACATACAAATCCTCCAGCACCCGCAGCCAGCAGAGGACAAGCAGACACAGTTTCATCCCAGGCCTGCACCAATGGGCATAGCTTCGTCTACCATACTAGTATTTTCCACACGGGCTACTGAGATCCATTAGAGTTTGTAAGGCCAAAGGCTCCGGCCTCGGGAGGTAGAGAGGGAAGCCAGAATGAACAGGAATTACATTTCCCATTCCCTTCACTGACACGTGTGCACAGGCTGTAAGTGCAAAGGGGTGGTGATGTAGACGAAAGACTCCTGTCCTACTCTCTGCCTACCAGGAACGCAGTCCAGGAGGCGAGGAAGAGACCGGACACCAAAATCTATCATCCAAGGCACCACCAAGGATAAAACCAGTGCAGCACAGCCTGACGTGCGGCTCAAACTCACCAACGGTGAGATCGTGACCTGAGCTGAAATCAAGAGTCGGACACTTATCCAAGCCACCCAGGTGCCCCACAGCCATCTTGTTTAATTCTCACACAGGCCAGCGTGCTGGCAGGGAATGAAAGTAACTTGCCCAAGGTCCCTCAGCTGTGATGTGATGGGGCCAATTATAGAAATTTCCCAGATGAAACCGTAAGAACTGTACAAGACATTTTGAAGTCACAGGGTTCCAAGGACAACAGTGCCCATGGGAGGGACTGGCATTGTGGTGGGTATCCTATGAACACTAAGTGAGGTGCCTAAAAGAGCCCCACACTGCTGCTCAGCCTGGCCCTGTCATTATGTGGCTCCTATCTGCTGCATGCATGAAGGTGAAATAAGTATTAACTGCTTTCACTTTGCACTTGGGGAATCCAAGGTGAAGCCAGGAGTCTGAACATAGATCTGATGCCCAAGTCATTAGTCCCTTCATTCTGGTAGTATTTTTAGGTGGAACATGAGACCAATGGTTCCATGCAGTAACTGCAGGAGGTGAGCAAATCCAGCAATAAAAAACAACATATCACATTTGTCTTATTTTCTAATATTTCTTTGTACATCAAGGAAAAAGTCTGAGGCTGCAGCTGGACGGTTTTTAATACCTCTCCAATACTAATGCTCCTCTGTCTTTAAAAAAGCAGATGATGTCAGGTTCAGAACCTTTCAACAAGTAACAGTAGCTAGAATTTAGTGACATTTTATTCACAGTGTATTTTATTTTTTATGGTTACTTTTTATTTATTGCAAATGGGGCTGATTTTCCATTTAGATAAATAATATAAAGTTTCTTTTAAAAGTAAACTTACCTTAAGCTTTTTGTTTAAGTAAGCTCTACACCCAATGTGGGGTTTGAACTCATGACCCCCATATCAACGGTCACATGTTCTACAGACTGAACCAGTCAGGTACCCCTGAGCTTAGCCAGGTACCCCTACGTTAAGGTTTTTAAAGGGGAGATCACTTTAAAGGAAAATAAAATAGGTAATATGCAGGTGGTGATGATATGGCAGAAAACATTGATGGCTGAAATTTGGGAAATGTTACTCTACGTCACACTAGCCCTCAGAATACAAGCCAGGAATCTGAACACAGATCTGATGTCCAAGTCACCAGTACTTTCATTTCGGTAGTACTGAAGTACTCTGGCTTCTCACCAGTTCTAAATTAGTACTCCTTCATGAGTAGATTAAATGAGACAAGTAATGTTCTCTAGAACTCTCAAGTCCGAGGCTGCAGGATTCCCAGCTGACATGTCCCGGACATGATCTCTTGCATGGGCTACAGGAAGGAACATCATGTATCCAGGCTGGCAAACAGCTACATGAACAAGTGTAAGAAGTGGATATTAACAAGTGTTTGACTAGAGTAAGGCCAGAAAGTTATGGCTGGTAAGCTACACCAAGCCCAAAGCCTATTTTTGTAAATAAAGTTTTACTGAAACTCCCATTTTTGTATGCCTTGTAAACATACTGTTTACACATATATTGCCACTACGATGGCAGCACTGAGTAGCTGTGATGGAGACCATGTGCCACAAAGCCCAGTACATTTACTACCTAGCTCTTTACCCAAAAAAAATCCAAAACCAAACAAACAAAAACTCTGACCCTTGCACCCAGGAGGCCAGGTGTTGTATATTAGAGCCAAGGAAGAATGCTGAGTGTAGTTCAAGGGCCAAAGCAATAACTCTGCCAGAAATTAAGTCAGAAACTGCCCCCCCCCCCACCCCCCGGAACTGGAAGATAGGTAAGAAGAAATCTAAATGGAAAACTGAAGCAGGGAGAGGGGAAGAGCAAAGCCATGATCGAAACTTGAGAAGCAAGATGAACAAGGGGCAAGGTAACACCAGAGATAATGGTTTTGCATCTTTTGGTCTCAAGAACTTCCTTTGTTATGGGCTATTCTGGGCTTCCCAGACCTTCCCAAGTTGCTGCCCTTTGCAGCTTAAAGGAGCCCCATCCTTGGGAAACCAGGCCCCCAGTCATGCCTTGCCAGGTGATATTCTGCGTGAACCAAGATAGGATTGTGATGGTCACATGTGAGGTTGGGTAGGGAGAAGAAATAACAGATTGCATTTAAGCAAGGGCCAACGGGTACACCCAATGAGGAGACAGGTGAACACTAGGCTGGGACAACTGCAGAGGCCTTATCTTACTGGGTGAGGCGTTGCACTAATACAGCAAGCTATGGGAGATCGCTGCAGGCATTTGAGCTGGGCAGTAATCTGCAATTCCAGTTATTTGTGAGGCAGATAGTGGGGCATGACAAAGCTCAACAAGACGGGGAAATACCACCTATCTTTGGGTAACAATAGTGTAAAAGCCAAAATGGACTGGGTTTGCTAGAATGATGATGTCTATCACTGGAGTGTGGGAATCTGCTGCC
Source organism: Felis catus (assembly GCF_018350175.1). Taxonomy (NCBI): domain Eukaryota; kingdom Metazoa; phylum Chordata; class Mammalia; order Carnivora; family Felidae; genus Felis; species Felis catus. The sequence goes on along the minus strand of NC_058376.1, from coordinate 81,613,823 downwards.
ACCACAGGCTCAAGACACCAAGGCCACCTCTTCTTTCATGTGCCTCATCTCATTTGCATGGACATTTCTAGGAGTGAAACAGAAACAAGACAGTGATGACTCTGAAGTGACCAGGAATGTTGACTGGGGAGTAAAGGATGGATTGCAAATAAGTGGGCCTTGTTAAAGACGACTTCAAATGAGAGAGGCAAGCTGTACTGGACCCAAAGCCATTGACATATAAACCCGGTGGGAAGGGCAGCAATTTGTAGTTCCACCATCTTCCCTGGTGTAAATACTCTTAGCACTGCTAATTTAAAGCCACTAACATGACATCACCAAGTGGAAGCTGGACAGGGATGCACCTGACTCCGCTGAGCAGAGCGAGCCTTCTCCAGCAAACCAGCAAGACACTCAGCACATTGCCTACGTCAGCTCTTACCTAGATGATGTGAGAGGACACAGGGCACTCAGAGGTCATGCTGCTGAAGCTACTTCACCCACAATTGTTGAGCCTGAGATCTTTCAGGGCACATTCTCCAAAGGTTTATGAAGAAGCTTGCTTTCAAATCTCAGAATAACTTCACTCTTCAGATAAGGAAACAGGCTCAGAGCTACAGAACCGCTCACGCTGCACTGCGTGGCAGGGCTGGGAACATGGTCTGCACGATCAGAAACACATTCTGAAACCAAAAAGGGAGTACCTCTAGAGTGAGAAGGTGGGCTACAAACAGGCCACATCCAAGTGCAGTTAATACAGAGCTGGCAAAGTACTCCATGGGTAGCCTGGCTAAAGAAAAGAGTTCATCGAGGACACCTAGAAGCTGTGTGTGTGTGTGTGTGTGTGTGTGTGTGTGTGTGTGTGTGTGTGTGTGTGTGTGCGCGCGCGCGCGCGCGCGCGTGCATATGTTAAGTGGGTAGATGTCACAAAGCGTTCTCAAGTGCCACTTCCTAAGTACTGTCAATAGAGCAAAACACTCCAGGGATCTTATTCGAAATAACAAAAAGTTAGTGTGTAAATTTTAACCAGGTAAACTCACATGTGAAAGGATAGGTTCATACTCTCTTCTTCTTCCAGGTGGGTTTTTTTCCTGTCTCTTCATTTTATTTTTATGGTTAAAACTTTGAATCTTGTTACCTGCTCATCTCAGCAAACGAACTATAGATTTTATTGGAAATCAATTCTTCCTCCAAAACCTGTACTTTACACTGGTTTCCTTCAGACTAATAAAATGCTGTTTATCAATCAAAACCTCAAGTATGTCTCTCAGGTACCTGTGTTCCTCCTCCCTTTCTGACCACCACTCCCTTCACCTTCATCTGAAAAGACAGGAACACCCACCTTGTGAGTTCCCTGTCATCAGGACCAACAGACCCTGGGGAAGATTCACCAAGTTAGCTTCCTTCCGGACTCTTCCTGCTTACAAAGAATGCTCCTCTGGCAAGTCAGGGCAGCCTTTGGGTCTGTCTGTGAGGCACTTTTCTTCTGGGTGGCAGATAATGCCTTCTATTTACCAACCACTCACTCACCACTAACCAGCCTCCTTGGCGGCCCTTAGGAACTTCCAGGTGGCGGTGTTTGTTTATCCCCATTCTGTAGGGGGCGAAACTGAGGCACAAGAAGAGGAAATCACTGTCAAGACATGCCACAGGAGCAAGATACAAGATAAGAGTAATTCAGCTTCGTGGGTTATTTTCAAAAACTGAAGAAGGGATTGTAACAAGAACCTCATACAGTACTGCCTTCCTTCACACTTCAACTGTGAAATGAAACTCTAATGAGGGGCAACCCTGACAGATTTATTAAGTTTTCAATTTTATGCCAATTCTGTGCTTTCTGGAGGAGGGAGAGTGAGCTTGGAAACAGGTGATATAGTAGGAGGGTGGAGACAGAAAAGTAAAGTAAGAGGCTTGTGAGATCCAGACTGGGATAATCAAGCTAAGAATGATCAGTTTGGTGGAGGCTCTACAAGAACCTCCAGGAAATGACCCTCAGATGTACTCACACGTAAGCTCACTGGAAAATTATGTGGCCTCTTTGCATCAGGGCTGGTGGGTGGAGAATTCAGGCCTGATGCTGTGTAATTATGTAAATTCAGCTGACCCCTGAGCACCGCATGGATTAAGGGTGTTGACCCTCCACCTCACACAGTCAAAAACCTGCACATAATTTTTGGCCCACCAAAATTGTAACTACTAATAGCCTACTGTTGATTGGAAGCCTTACTGACAACATAAGCAGCTGATTAACACATACTTTGTATGTTCTATGTATTATATATTATAGTCTTATAATAAATTAAGATAGGGAAAAAATATTAAGAAAATCTCAAGGAAGAGAAAGTACATTTACAATACAAAAAATGTGCATGTAAGCATTTAAGTGGGCCTGTGCAGATCAAACTGCATTGTTAAAGGATCAACTGTACGTGTGCACCCAACACACACATGCACACAATACACGTGCATACACACATACGTAATCATACAGTAAATGGATAGTAATGTATATAGAATTATGTACATCTTATATACGTACATAATTGAGTCATAAGAACCTACTATGTTGGCATGCTTTCAAGACAAGACTTCATTATAAAACTGTTAGCCATAAAAACACTGTTTTTGTCTTTTTTCCAAAGGGATATGTCCTTTTGTCTTGCTTTGATAATTAAGAGTTAAAAATTGCTAAACGTTTCTTACTGGCTAACCTGGAGAGAAGACAATAAAACTCAATGGAGACTTGTAAGTTATGAGATTTAGGATCCATTGAGGTTTATGTGGGAAAGGAAAAGGGTTTATGGACTGTGGATGTGTTTATGATTCTATCAAATCCAGTCAGCCACACTCCCCCACCAGGGGCACAATCAAAATTGTGCAAGTGGGGTGCCCGGGTGGCTCAGTCAGTTAAGTATCCAACTTCAGTTCAGGTCATGATCTCACCGTCTGTGGGTTCAAGCCCCGTGTCGGGCTCTGTGCTGACAATTCAGAGCCTGGAGCCTGCTTCGGATTCTGTGTCTTCCTCTCTTCCTGCCCCTCCCCCACTCGTGTTCTGTCTGTCTGTCTGTCTCTCTCAAAAATAAACATTTTTAAAAAATTAAAAAAAAAAAAACAAAATTGTGCAAGTAACTAAATCCTCTCCTTAGGAAATAATGATATTGGATCGTATTTCCAATACTTAGAACTCACTACTTAGCTCCATGGTACTGTATAGATAGTCAAAAGCTTATCAGATAAAGTTATCTTCATGGAGTATTAAGGCTGGGAAGGTCCTTAGAGGAAACCCTTTCATCTCAAAGACTGCATCCCAGAGAAGTGATCTGTCCAAAGACACACAACAGTTTTGTAGATAAGAAGCCACATCTTCTGAGTCTCAAGATCCTTGAAGCTTCTTCCCACCCCAATACCTCTGTCGGTAGCACCCACCTCAGTCAATCCATTAACAGACATGAGCAAACGCTGGTGTTCCAGGCACGGCACCAACCACCCCAGGAGGATTTGAGTGTCTCTGATACGCTCAACTCTTAACAGGCACTGAGGGCTCCAAGATGAATGGCAGTTTCTTCCCTGCTGGAACTCCCAAGCTAGTAAGGGTCACATGGAACGAAACAACAGGTAAGTACAGAATGGAGGGGAAACCATTCTACAAGAATGTACAGGAAACTCTGGGAGCTCTGAGGAGTGGCCACAACCAGCTGTGAGTGAGAGGAGTAGAAACCTGAGCTGAACCTTGAAGAAAGAGTAGGCATCATCCAGGTAAAAAAAAAAAAAAAAAAAAAAAAAAAAAAAGTTGGGGTGGGGGGAGCAAAGGACATTTATCCTGCAGGGAAAACAGCAGGAGCAAGGTTGAGAGTAAACCCCAGGAAAGCAGGTTCAGGCTGGGCGAACCGAGGGAAGCCAGAGGAGCCAAATCCAGTGAGAAGCCAAACCTTGCAGAGACAAATCTCTAATTCTCAATGGGGCTGCAATGAGGATGAGGTCAAAGTGAACACACGGTAGGGGCAGGGAGGCCTAAATGGGCACCGGGACCAGGAAGGAATGAACAGATGGAGAGAACAGAAGAGAAAGCAAGCTTCCCAGAGAGCACATGAGTGGAACAGTTTGGCTGAGGCCTGAAAAGGCAGACACAGAGACAGTCACTGAGATCATTCCCTGGGCTCCCATCCACAGGGGCCAGTGCAGTCCAGGGACTAAGCTGGCCTGAACTATCAGCCAACAAGAGTCTTCCTTCCCTTGAGTTGAGAGCCTTGCAGGACTACAACTGGCCAAGTGGGGAGGTCAGTGTCTAAATTAAAACTAATTCCTAGTAAGCTTTTATAACGGCTGTCATTTTCCCCATCTCTTTCTGTACTTGGGCTTTTTCCCTGATAAGTGGAGACACCATGGAGGTTAAGACTGGAGTCAAAGGTTCTACATTCAAACCCTACCCAGCTATGTACTAATTGGATGACCCTTGACAAAGCTTCTTTAACCTCAGTTCTCTCATCTAGACTTTCAGAATTGTTAGATTAGGTGAGAATGCACACAGTGCATTCAACACAGTGCCTGGCACATGAGAAGTGCTCATGCACTTCTTCTACCACTCATGTGGTAGAAACTCTCGTGTTCTGTTTAAAAGGTAAGCTGGGCCATAATTAAAAGCATTCCCATTAATTCAGGAGTCTTAACTTAAAGGCAGATTGTATTTTCCACGACGACAGCAACAAAACCATCCACATGTTCTTACGATGTGACTTGAATACTTCTTCCATTGAAAGATGGCGTTCTATGTTCCCTCCCTTGAATCCAGCAGGCCAGTGACCCACAGCAAAAGTGACAGTATATGGCTTCTGAAGCTAGACCGTATCCTGCCTGTCTTATCAATGTTTGCTCTTGGAACCCAGTCACCATGCTGTGAGGAAGCACAAGCAACCACATGGAGAGACCAGTGTTCTGGATGACAGCTCCAGCTGAGGACCCAGCCAACAGCCAGCATCAAATCGCCCAACATGTGAGTGAGTAAGCCCTCAGATGTCAAGTCACACCCCAGCCTCTGAATCTTCCCATCAGAGGGCCCAGACATCACAGAGCAAAGACAAGCCAACCCGCCGTGTCCTTTTCAAATTCCTGACCCAGGCAATTTGTGAGTCTAAAAAAATGGTGGCTGTTTTATGCCACTTAGTTTGGGTTTGTTACATAGCAACAGTTAATCACTACAATTGCTTTAAGGCAATAGAAAGGTCTGAAAATCCTTTTCACCAGATGGCTAACCTGAATGCAGTGGACTGGCAATGGTGGTAGAGGGACCCAGTAGGGAACCAGTGATACAATATGGCATGTTTTATATGATGCAAGCCTGAACACTGGGGTGGGGAGGATGTTTACAGGGGACAGTTTAGATGTGGGGGCTGAGAAAAAGAGAGCGTAAATGACTCCAATGTTTGAATTAATGGTGGAGGCCATGACAGAATTAAGTTCATCCAGAAGAGGGACTTATTTTTTTTTTCTGGTGGGTAGAAGAAAGTAAATTCCATTCTAAACATATTGAATCTGCATGATATACAGATAATCTAAGAAGTGTCAAGCAAGAAAAAAATTAAGACTAGAAGTGGAACACTGGTTTTGGTTAAAACCTTGCAAATGGATGAGACTACCTCTGAGATTATGCTGAGAAAAGGTTTTAACCTCAGCCTTTACTTAGACGAACAGGTGAGAGGGACCAGGTTTGGTAAGTCACAGAGGCAGAATCCTGAGGGTATAACATCACAAACAAGTTTTGTAAAAAGTGATCATTATTAGTGCCAGATGCTGCCAAGAGGTCAAAGAGATAAAGTATTGAGAAAAAGGGACTGAAACCAAAAAGGAGACCAAGAAAGGACCACGGTCAATGGAGACCATCTCCACCCCTGACCTAAAGTGGAATCAGACATACAAACAGAAGAGTGAAATGGCACAAAGCCTGCTTAGTACATCAGTCTTTAGTATCCATTCAGGTAGACAATTTCTTGTGAGTTTGGATAGTGAAAGGCATGTCTGTAAGGGTACAAAGTGGGCACAACAACACCTGCCACTAATCTACCTTACCAAGATAAGGGACAGATTAGACTCCTACGAAGTGCTTTGAGTTCTCTGGCATTGTAGTAGATGAGATACTGATCTTTCAGCCTTGAAGAGGAACAGTTCTTAGGATTTGTTGAACTCCACAACATTCCTGTGAGGTAGATATTATCATTGGATGAGGAAACAAAGGCCACACAGCAAGTCAAAAGCCAAGGCAAGATTAGAATGGGGCCTGCCTCCCGTGGGGGGGAAGGCCAGTTGGCTGGATTCCTTTTGTGTCAGTAACAGGTTCTTTGATCTGTAACACGGAAGAGGCTTGTTTCTGGGGAGGCGGTGAAAATAGATTCGTTAATGACCATAAGGTTTTCTGAAACTCATCAAGGGTGATATGGAAAAAAAGGTGCAGCCACCCAGAGTCTAGAAACAATAAAAGACAGTCCAGGAACAATGAGGATTCTAAGAACAGCCAGAGAGACAAGACACTGGGGAAGAATCAGTGTGGGTGGCAATCAGGAGGGAACAGGCGACTGGGGACGGACTTTGGAGAGGTGGCTGTGTGCCAGCTGTCCCACACATGGCTTCCTTCTGCTTCTTCACTTTGGGCAGCTAGCATGAAAGTGGCTGGGATGAACTCAACAATAACGGGGCTACTTCCAGGCTGAGCTGGTGAACAAAAGGGCAGACCCTTGGAGCCAAGGGGTTCTGGATCAGAGCACCTCCGGGGTCCCCAGAAACAGTGAAGAAGACAGCTCATGGTTTTGTGAAATATTTACTGGAAATCCCTGGAGAAGAAGCCACATTATAATCCTTCCAGGACAGTATCAACCTTTTTCCAAAAACTCAATTTCTTAATAAAAGTGAAAAAAGCAATGATGACACTGAACAGTAGTTAGAGCCTTAATATAAATGACCAGTGGTGGAGTTGGAGATAAATGAAGATGGCATGGAGAAGGTCATAGGCATTTACTGAATACCTACCATCAGCTATCTCATTTAATATTTGCAACCCCCTCTGGTGGTAATGGCAGCCCCATTTCACAGAGATAAAACCGAGGCCTAGAAAGGTTCACCCCTTGCCCAAGGCCATACAGCTAGTTTACAAGAGAGCCAGGATTTGAGTCCTGACATGCCTCATTGCAAAGCTCCTGTTCTTTTCTGTGCATTGCACCGCCTACCTCCTAATAGTCACAAGTTCAACATTAGTCAGGTCTGAACTAATGAGTTTATTGTACCGCCCAGAGATGATTGTGCCTTGGACGGAACTGGAGAATGCACAGGGAGGGGCATTTACATTACATATGCCTGAACTATGTGTGCAATTCACGAAGGACAAAGACGTGATCAGGACTAATCCCAATGAATGGGAGGCATTCATCCCCTCCCCAGAGAGCTAGGTGTCCAATGGACCCCTCACTGCTCCTGGGGGTGGATTTTCTCATCCCCATCCCTTCATCAAGCACTGTTCTTCTCCATTCCCTCAGTCTTGACTCCGTTGGCAAGAGTGTTGAGTTAATTAGACAAACCAACCCCCTGCTAAATTGTTAGCTGATACATTATCCTCACTAGCATGTGGGTTTTAACTCAGTTAATAGTATTTTACCACCATAAGGGTACCAAAAACTAATTATAATGGTGGACATCTCAGGCATCGTGGAAGACTAACACAAGAGGCAGTTTCTGGGCAACTCAGCATTTCCTTAGATAATTAATCAACTAGGTAATAAAGTTTTATCATTACCTACTGATGGGTTAACTATTAAGCTGATTAGCTGATTTAATGAGGTAGGTACTATTATTACACCCATTTTACAGAGAGGAAACAGCCACACAGAGGTTCAATATCCTCCCAAAGTCACACAGCTAATCAGTAGCAGAAAGGCATTAAGCACAGGCAATCTAGACCTCATGCTCTTTTTTTTTTTTAATTTTTTTTTTCAATTTTTATTTATTTTTTGGGACAGAGAGAGAGAGAGAGAGAGAGAGCATGAACGGGGGAGGGGCAGAGAGAGAGGGAGACACAGAATCGGAAGCAGGCTCCAGGCTCTGAGCTGTCAGCCCAGAGCCCGACGCGGGGCTCGAACTCACGGACCGTGAGATCGTGACCTGGCTGAAGTCGGTCACTCAACCAACTGAGCCACCCAGGCGCCCCTAGACCTCATGCTCTTAACCACTACCCCCACATAGTTCTTGAAGTGTGATTTGCAGACCTTTGGGATCCCTGAGACTCAGCAGTTGCAAAAGGCTAAAACTATTTTCCTAATAATACCAAAATGTTGCCCTTTTCACTGTGTTGGCATTTGCACATATGGTGCAAAAGCATTCATAGGTACACCTGCTGAAACTTTAGCATGAATAAAGGCAATGGCACCAAAATGTACCAACAGTCATTGCATTCTCACTGTTCTGTATTCCCTAACAGAGCCCTTGATCCGCTGGTCAAAAATTACTAATTTTTAAAAATCCTGACCCTGGAGCACTGGTCTTCCAAAATATTGCATGCTCAAATGGAAAGGACACATAAAGCGCTTTTGCAGACCGAAGTAAGATGGTGTCTCAAGGAAAAGAACTTGTGTGACTGAGCTGTGAGCTGCAATAGCCACTTTCTTCACGGAATACCATTTCTATCTGAAAAAACAAAACAAAACAAAACAAAACAAAACAAAACAAAACAAAACAACACGCCTGACAGGCAGCCACAGCTATTCAGAATTGAGAACTGTTCAGAACTGGGTACCTGACATGCTCTTCAAAAAAATGAAGGGGAACAGTCTTCATGCTGCTTGCTAATGATGAGAATATGACCTTTCCAGCAAAAAACGGGATTTGGGGAAACTTGTATTTTACCATCATAAGCTTGCAGCTTACCAACATTTAAAGAATCTGGGGCACCTGGGTGGCTCAGTTGGTTGGGCATCTGACTTTGGCTTGGGTCATGATCTCACTGATCATGAGTTTGGGCCCCCCATTAGGCTCCCATGCTGACAGCTCGGAGCCTGGAGCCTGCTTTGGATCCTGTGTCTCCCTCTCTCTCTGCCCCTCCCCTGCTTGCACACTATCTCTGTCTCTTTCTCTCTCAAAAATAAATACAGATTAAAAAAAATAATAGAAAAAAGACTTCGGAGATGAGATTGGTCATGATACCGACGACTGTGAGTTTTTGATATTGTAAAATATAACATGTCAACATGTGGAAGATCTGAATAACCCAGTGAACCAGTATTTTCTAACCAACTAAGGTATGATATTACAAATTTCTGCATTAGTAAAAGATTCTAATGTAACAGAATATTAAAGTTCATTAGTATGGTTTCAGATACTATATGGCAACTAACCTTGAAGAAAAAAATCAACTTTTGATGATCAAAGAAGAATATCCACAGTTATCTGAAAAGGCTTTTGAAAGACTCTTTCCAACTGTATATCTGGATGAGCCCAGATTTCTTCATGAATTTCAACCAAAATATATCAGACTGAAGGCAGAAGCAGATACGCAAATGTATATGCCTTCTCTTAGGCAAGGCATTAAGGAGATTTACAAAAGCAAAGCCAATATTCTCCATTTTCTGGCCTTATAAAATATAGCTATTTTTAAGAAAGTATTATTTATATTAACATGTAATTGTTTTACTATTGTTATTTTTTTTAAGTTCATTTTTATTTATTTTGAGAAAGAGCAGGGGAGGGGCAGAAAGAGAAGGAGAGAATCCCAAGCGGGTTCCACACCGTCAGCATCAAGGCAGAGTCTGACGCAGGACTCAAACTCACAAACTGTGAGATCATGACCTGAGCCGAAATGAAGGGTCAGACGCTTAACGGATTGCACCACCCAGGCGCCCCCTATTGTTTTTAAGTGAATTGATACATATCTTCAAACTTTCTTAGTTTTAACTTCACATATGGTGAACATCAAAAGTTCTTTGGAGTCCTCAATAATTTGTAGGAGCATAAAGTCCAGACACCAGAAGTTTGAAAACTGCTGCTGTACAGCATGGAACCTAGAAGAGAAGCCCAAAGAGCAGATGGTACAACTGCATCATTTTCCAGGAGAGAGCATACATTAACTAGCCACCATGCATTTCACAGATTTCTCAGCTAGTAAGTTTCAAGGGCTCCATTTCTCATCAGGTTTTATGGCTTAATGACAGTAAGTGTTAAAGATCATTCTCAACTCTTTGCAATTCCCAGAGAGTACACATTCTCTGTCTTGTTCCGAGAAACTCTTACTCTCCTTGAAGGAGACTTCTGGCACAGTACGTGCTCATCTCTTCCTTCCGCCTCCAAGCACCGTGTACGTCCCTTTTCTGCAGCACCAAGCATACGTGGCTATAATATTTGCTTACGTGGCTCACTGTTGAAAGTATAAGGCCTTGAAAGGTAGGATTTTGTCTTAAATCCAGCATTTTGGGGCGCCTGGGTGGCGCAGTCGGTTAAGCGTCCGACTTCAGCCAGGTCACGATCTCGCGGTCTGTGGGTTCGAGCCCCATGTCAGGCGCTGGGCTGATGGCTCAGAGCCTGGAGCCTGTTTCCGATTCTGTGTCTCCCTCTCTCTCTGCCCCTCCCCTGTTCATGCTCTGTCTCTCTCTGTCCCAAAAATAAATAAACGTTGAAAAAAAAAAAAAAGAGTGAGGCCTCTTTCATAAATAAATAAACAAACAAATAAATAAATAAATAAATCCATCCATCCATCCATCCATCCATCCATCCATCCATCCAGCATTTTGCTCAGTACTTGGCACACAGAGTGAAACTGAAAAAAAGATCTGTTCAATTAATGAAACTAATTAACTGCCCACCACGCACCAAGCAATCTTGTAGCGGCAACCTGACCTCTCCAGGAGGAGAGACTATCGGCTAGCCAAGAGTAACAGTGCAGGGCTACAGTTCTTCTCAGCATGTCACTCAACTGACACTTTGACTATCAAGTCTTTTATTAGATTGGTATGAATCCTGAAATTGTAAAACGGAGACCAAATTCAAGGCAGACTTCCCCTGCGCCCTCCCCACACTACAAGGTCCCTCCCTGTAAGGACACTGGCCTCTATCTGTGATACCTGCGTACTAAGTCCTCTAAAACCAATGAAATGCTTTTAAAGAATCAGGTTTGAAGAAGAAATTTTTAGTAAAATGAAGAGCATATAAAGCCAATTAAAAAGCATTGCTGTAGTCTGAACTGCTACATGATCAGGGACTTTATAAGTCAATTAGAGAAAGATTTTTTTCCCCTAAATTTAATGTAAGCAATGTGTGGGAATAAAGGATGTTGAGTCAGATAATCCCCTGTGAGCATCACAGACAATACAATGTGCATAAGTTATGAAAAATTTTCACATAGCTCAGGATGTTACAGCTTCTTTCTGGAATGCTGCTACTGTCCTGTTAATCCCCACCCCCACCCCAACACACAATGTTCTCTTATCTTGTCGCTCAACCCACCCCTTCCCTTCCTTCCACTCACTATACCTTGTTCTGATGCCCCCTCCCTTTTTTTTGCCTCGGAACCGAGGGAGGATATAATAAAGCTGACAAGCACAATAAGACATTCACAACCTCCGTAGGTCCTGCCAAGGAATGTCATCTTATTTCCTTACTCCTACAGAATATGAACCTTGGAAATCACCTATTCTCACACCCTCATTTTACTAGCAAGGGAACGGAGAAAAATAATGGTGAGTGAGTGCAATGCCACACTTAATTTATCTCTGTATATTCCAAGAAAACTGATGTCAAGGAAAATGGGATACCCACAGGTAAAAAAGGGAAAGGAACTGAGGAAAAGCTTAAGAAGATTGTCAGCATCCCTTCAAGACCATTTATTGAGTATCTACTATACGGTGGGTGCCAGAGGCCCTTGTTAGCACAAGCAGGCATAATATACTTTAACTATACACTAAAAATGTAACAGGTAATAAATCAGAGCAAAAAAAAAAAAAGTAAATGCAAACAGACAATGGAAACCAAAATAAAATATAGTAGTCTAGGAAAATAAAAAAAAAAAAAAACACAGCAAGACTCTATGAATGGAACAGGAAAGAAATGGAGGAAAACATAACATTTATTCTGAATGGAGAAAAAAAATGTAGTTATCTCTCACTTGCAAACAAAACTGAGTAAAGACAAACCAATTTATTCACACTGAAATTGAAGGATCTGTTTAGAAAGAGTGTGTATATTCGTTACTGGGAAAGGATTTCTGGTGACAAATTTTAAAGACTCCAATAGCAATATTCCAGTATTTTTCAGAAGGTTCCCTTCACCCCACACTTCACCACAAGAGGGTGCACACTTCCTTATTAATACAGTAGCCAAGAGAAACTTAAATTCCCACCTCTGCTCAAGCACCTCTTCTCCCGGACTTCTGAGCCTCAAGATAATGAGTATCTGCACAGTTATGCAGGTTAAACCCTTTTTGCATATATTATCTCATGTAATTCTAACAATAACTCTGTGAGGGTGGGTAGGGTGAAAATTACCAATCTTATTTTAAAGATGAGGAAACACACTCAGAGGTAAAGTGACTGGCCCAGGGGTAAAGACAGAGTAACAAGAGAGTCCAAATTCAAATTAATGGCTTCTGATTTCCAAATCCTATATGTATTTTCCTTTCCCTTTAAGAGCATAATCAAAACCCATACCTCAATCGTTCAACCCATCCCTTCCATTTACTTTCAGCAAAGAATTATACACTGGGTAGATCTAGGAGACTATGCTCGCCTTTGCAGTGTTAAAGGTGTTTTTTGTTTTGTTTTGTTTTGTTTTTTAAGTGTGTGTTAACACCTGGCAATTACTTTTATGGGTTTCCAATGAGGTGACAAGTGTGCTGACACTTGTCTACAGTGTTCTATGGCAGCATTAATGTGAACTAGAGTAATTTTAAGTGTTGCTTAGGACAGGGAAGTTAACTCAAAACTCAGATTTCTTGGACAGATCTTAGGAGGTTCAGGCTAAAACATTAACTCCAAAGGCCTTCTCTTGTGAGAGACAGCACAGTACAATGGTTAAGGTCTTGGCAGCCAGACGGCATGAGTTCAGATCTGGATTTTGCCACTTACCCTGTGACCTTGGCCAGTCACTCAACTCCAGCGTGTCTCAGTCTCCGGCTGCAGAAGGGAGAGAAGAGCTGCTCTTCCCTCACAGGGTACAGTGAAGACCCTAATACCACCCATCCATGAAAGAGCGCACAGCAAGCTCTCAAGCCACAAAAGGCAGTCCTTATTCTAAAAGGACAGACAGAATTCTGAACCGCAGTGACTGCTCAAGAAAACAACTTAATGTGCTTTATGTCAAAACAGAACTGCATTTTACGACAATGTGTACATGTGAAAATATATTGAAAGCCCTTAATAGTCTATGTGCACAGCAAATTCTATCTTAAAGGATTCAGAGTATAAATATAAATTGCTAAGGAGTATATAGCTTTCCTACCTTGCTTATGACACTGTTTGTCTTATCTGTGGCTGATTTGATGCCAAGTCCTCAGTCAGGAAAGAAAAACTAAATGACAGAGTTCCCCTGGGAGGAGATAATAAGCTTTATGCAGCAGAGGGGAAGCTCCTTGCCCTAGAAACCTAAAGACCTGGCTTATAATCACAGCTCTGCCACTACCCAGTGTCCCCCTGATCCTCACCCTTGAGTTCCTCGCTGGCTGTGAAGTGGGGCTGACTGAGTTTAAGTGAGTGAATAAACGGGAAGGAATAGTAGCATTGAAGAAGGCTGCAAGGGCAGAAGAAAAGGGTAGTTTACCAACAACAAGCATACGCTTGTTAACTCCAGTCCTAAATCAGTTCTGCCTGGCCAGGTTGCTGGGTCTGATTTCTAAGAATCTTCCCTCCCTCACAGGACGTTTTCTTAGTGTTATTGTTACAGGCCCCAAAGAGACTCCCGATTGCCATTCTCAGTCCTATTCAATTTTCTAGATCAAATTCACCACACCACTAAGGCTGGGTGCTCCTGCACCAGGAGCTTGAAGCTACATTGGCACCTTTTGATCTTTTGGTCTAAGATGGCACTGAGCCCAGCCTCAGGTGGACTCAGAGGTAGGGTGGCCCACTCTTGCAGATCTCAGTCCCTTCCAGCTCCTTCCAAGGGCCCCCCACAGACCTCTGATCTTTTCCCATTCTAAATATCACCCTCCTCCTTTTAAGAGTGCCCTCTAAATTCTTGTTTAGTTTGGACATCTCTCTCGCATGACTCCTGTGGGTAGAGATAATTCTGTGGCTACATCCCAAGAAATGGTGAATGTCTTTAAAAAAATTTTTTTTAATATGTATTTATTTTTGAGAGAGAGACAGAGAGAGTGAGGGGTGGGGTCAGAGAGAGAGAGAGGAACAGGATCTGAAGCAGGCTCTGTGCTGACAGCAGTGAGCCCAACATGGGGCTCAACCTCACAAACTATGAGATCATGACCTGAGCTGAAGTCGGACGCTTAACCAATTGCACCACCCAGGCGCCCCTGAATGGTGAATACCTTTTACAGCTTCAGCCTCAGATTTTATTTCATGTCCCCATGGGTTCTGGTGCCTCTCCTGGGGACATGACTTAACACACGCAATATGTACAAGATCACTCCCTACCCATGCAACGTCAGTGTCTTACTGCGTTCAAAGGAAAAGGACTGCAGTGCCTCCCAGGCTCTCTCAGGTTTCTACTTGCTTCCCCAATGTGGCTGTTCATTTTCTAGTAAGGAGGCTCCTCTTGCACGCAACCCGAAATGCCCAGCAGGGGGCACCATGGAGGGAGGAAATCACTCAACTTCTGATGGCAGAGTTAAAACAGCTACACTCTTAGGGTTTCAATTTAGGCTTCATGGACAGTCAGCAAGGTTGGACTGCATGACGCCGGGGACGTGCCTGAGTTTGGCTTCTACAAGAGTGTAACAAGACTCTTTCTTTTGACCCTGATATGCAAAACTGTGCAATCAGAAACTGGGTGGCAAATCCATTCTAGGAAGGGCCATGATCTCAGTCATCAAAATTAGAACTAGAAAGCCCTCCCCAAATGTAGGCAGGAAAGCTCAGTCGTAAATGCCTCCTATATATGGGGCTTCTGATACTTCTCTTGGGATTCCAATTTACAAGCTAGCAAGTCTCTCCATGAAACAGCTTTTCTTGATGTTTAGCATTAATTTTTATTTCTTTCTATACACTGCTTTGATTGGTTCTAAATACATTTTTCTCTTTCCATGATGTTTACATCCTTCACATTCTTAGGGACTGTTATCATATCCCCTTTAATCATCCTTTGGCCAAGCTATACATATTTAGCTCCTTTCATCTCTCCTATGTCCTTCCTTCCAGCAGTGTTGGCTCCTCTTTAAATTCCTTCTAATCTGTCAACATCTTTCTGGAACTGATGCACACCCTCCCTTAATAAACATTCTAGGTACTCCCAGTTTGCTAAGAGTTTCCCGAAGACTCCTATAGTAAAAAGAATACTAAGCCAGGAGTCAGAAGTGATAGTTCTAATGCTGGCTCAGCTCTAAACCTCATTTGTCCCTTCTATAAAATGGGGGTGATACTTCTGACTTGCTTACGGGAAGATAAAATACAAAATCACTCTGCAGATTATACAGCACTATGTGTGAAGAATGTGCACGTATTAGTTGTATCATTGTAAAGGCCTAAACAAAGAAAAATAAGATTGGAAACAAGTGTGTCAATTAATGGTTATTAAACCCAGTGGTGGTGTCAGGAGTAATGGTTACATTATTCTAAGGCTTTGACGCTTTTTATTTCAATGTATGGAATTACTCATTTATTTACTCACTGAAAGTATTTATTCAACTCTACTACATGCAAGGCAATGGGCTGGATGATACGGTGAACATAAAAGAAGGACTTTAAGAAGTTAATCATCATCACCTCAAGTTCTTAGGAACTCACTACATACGTGCAGTGGATCACATAATATCAGAAAGCTGTTGCTGCTGGACTTTAAAAATAATTTTCTTTATTGAGGTATAACTGACATATAACTGTTGTTCCTTTGATTATGCTTTAAAACACTGGATTGATTTATTATTTTAGAATCAAATTGTATGAAACAGAATTACTAGGTCAAAGGTTATGCCCATATTTAAGCCTCAAATTTCCAAATAGTTTCCCAGAAAGGGTGTGTGCCAATTTATACCCTCATCATCAATGTATGAGTATCTCTTACTACACTATCGCCCATGTTGAGTATTATCTTTTTTTCTCATCTAATGGATTGCTTTTAGAAATCATAAATAAAACTGAGAACAAACTGAGGGTTGATGGGGGGTGGGAGGGAGGAGAGGGTGGGTGATGATGGGTATTGAGGAGGGCACCTTTTGGGATGAGCACTGGGTGTTGTATGGAAACCAATTTGTCAATAAATTTCATATAAAAAAAATAAAAAAAAATAAATAAGTTTAACACTTGAAAAAAAAATCATAAATAAAAACAGGAGAAAATCTAAAATAAATTCATTTCTACCAACACAAAATATTCCCACCTGGTACCTATTTCGGTGTTGCCTTCTGGTAGTTGAATGTTCAACAGAAGCTTTGAGTGCTTATTACTTTCCAGGCAATATACTGGGGGTTAGACCACAAAGGTTACTCTGCCCTCATAGGGCTCATAAATCCAATACAAAAGATAAACACCAATAATGGGAGAACACTGTGGACAGTGCTCCTTCCTTGAGAAGTACATCTAATGTACAAAAGCAACGCAAAGAAGCGGCCCAGAGCAGTCAGGGAGGCTTCAAGGAAGTGGTGACATCCGAGTTGCATTTTGAAGGGTGAGCAGGTCATGACCAGAAAAGGAAGGAAAAAGGAGAGTAATCCAGGCACAGGAACCAGTTGCTGGTTTGTGCAGCTGCTATAATTCTCCCCATGAAAATGTTTTATTACATAAAGTCTTAGCAACCCAGATTCAAGACTCATGGGTAGTTCTATTGTTATCATTCATCTCTATCATTCACAGTTGCATTTCTGTCCATGGAAAAGCAATCAGCAAATCTTCTTGCTGCTTCATTCACCAACTAAGGGTGCAAGGTTTCTCCTGCTTCCTTCACAGAGAACACTGTTGCACAAAAAATGAATAGGAAGTCATTCTGTTGAATATAATCTTTAAAAATTAGATTGCCAAGCTTTAAGAGGCTATTTAATCCTTAATGACCCTTAGTTTCCTCATTCAAAAAAACAAACAAGCAAAGGGAAAAAATGAGAAAGGAGAAAGAGAGAGAGCAAAAAACACACTGTTGATTACAGAGAACTGATGGTTACCGGAGGGGAGGTGAGAGGTTAAATAGGTGATGGGGATTAAGGAGGGCACTTGGGATGAGCACAGGGTGATGTATGGAAGTGGTGAATCACTACATTGTACACCTGAAACTAATAGAACACTGTGTTAACTGGCATTTAAACAACAACAACAACAAAAAAAATAGTGTTCTCAATAAGGTAGGAGGGAATATAAATGAGATTAAAAGCTCCCTTCTACTCCTAAAAAAATGTGTCAATTGCATCTACACAAAACCCAGTTCAGAAATAATATAAAAATCTACTTTGGCATCATATCACTTTCAAATCATAAAAATATCCGTAAAAGCTACCCTTTTATATGTTTTCACATGTCATTAGTGGCAAATATAAATACCCGTGTCTGAGATTTAACGGTTCTGAAAAACACACTTTTGCAGAACACGAATTTCTGTAACACACTGCAAACTGGGGTTGAGGGGCAACTGCAACTGTACTAAGTCAAAAGCCTCTCATTTATTCCATAATTTTCAAAGCTGAAAACACCTCTCCAGGTCACTAATCCTCTGATGTTTCAAGTGCAGAGGATTTAAATAGAATTGGCAGAAAATCACATACAAAAGGGCCTCTCTGGTCTATAAATTATTAGAACATGGCTTTTGAATTACTTTGTCAATTATTTTCATTTAAATTTAAGCCCTTCAAATTGCACCCTATGGCTCAACTATCTTCCTAAAGGCTTTGTTATCAAAAGGCAAACAGACCTTCCCTCAATCTACATGACAGCCTGGCTTTCTCCTGTCTCCCTAGGAATCACCACCACCTGCCGGAATGCAGCTGGGCTTGGCTGGGAGCACACACTTAACATCTCTGACGCTGCATGCATGATGGGGACAGCTTCTCTGGCCCAGCCCGGGAGCTCTAGGGAAGGCTGACTCCAGAGCCCAGGTAAGCAACCACATGGAGCTTCAGTTTCTGTCCAGGCCCACAATGCAGCCCAGATCCTAGTGGAGGCTCAGACCATCTGCCACTGAGTCCAGGATTCAGAGATCAAACCTGTATTCAGATATGGGAAATTATCAGTTATCCTATCTTTATTAAAAGTAAAGATGCCACCAGGTTTTTTCTTTTTTCTTTTTTTCTTTTTCCTGTCATCAAAACGCAAAAAACACACAGAAAACCACAAAGTATATCTATCTCTTGGTTTATTTGTAAATTTAGAAGGACCGATGTCATACGAGGTGAAAAATAAAATATTTACCTATTTATTCATTCATCATTTAATTAAGCACCTACTATGTGCTAGACACTGTGCTGGGCTGAGGATACTGAAACGAACAGTTCACAACTTCTGTTCTCAAACACTCTGTTTCATACAGACAATACCATTTCCTCCTTTGTGCTTCATGTCTACCTGCTGGGTTTCCGACAAAATCAGACCATATGTTAATCTGAAAATAATTATATTATTCGCCTTCTAACTTTACAGTCATTTGTAGTCTTTTTTTTTTCCAGTATATACTACTAAGCATAATAGTCAGAAGTGATGCTCATTCTGTGTCAAATATCAAACTAACCCATTTTCTGTATATTATCAAGCAAAATCCTTTGACCTAAGCTGCTCTATTATTGCCTCTTCATAAATGAGGGACCCACACACTCAGAACCATAGGAGACCTGCCCAAAGTTATATACCTCGTAAGAGGTAGAGCCAGGATGTGAACTAGGGTCTGTCCAACCAGAATTTGTGCTTGCTTTTTAAAATTTTTTAACGTTTATTCATTTTTGTAAGAAAGAGAGAGAGAGCACGAGTTGGGGAGAGGCAGAGAAAGAGGGAGACACGGAATCCGAAGCAGTCTCCAGATTCTTACAGTGCTGACAGCTCAGAGCCCAACGTGGGGCTCAAACTTGAGAGCCATGAGATCATCACCTGAGCAGGAGTCAGACGCTCAACTGACTGAGCCACCCAGGCGCCCCTAGAATTTGTGCTCTTAACAACCAGGCTTGTGGCCTCCACTTACTCAACAGACTATCAAGATTAGTTACAAATGTAAAGAGTTTTTGAATATTTTCTGAGGAATCTTCTATCCAAGGCACAGGGGCAAAATACTCCAATAACGTCTCAGAGATAAGCTCAGAAAGTTACTGGTTTGCAAACATCTTACCAGTCCACCAACGATTTTATAAACCCAACAGTAACACAGGGAGAATAAGAATACCCTGCTACCAGCAAAAGTATAATTTTGAAGCTGCTAGTTATAAATTTTGATTATTATTAAACTTCTTAAATTCTAAGAGCTTGGCCTTTCATACACAGCTTTCTTTCTTTCCTATTCAGAATCCCTGGGCTAATGTGTCTGACTGATAAACACATAATGAAAAATGAACTGGTATCAACAGCAAGTGTACCTTGTACTACGAATAACTGCTATTTATCTTTGTCAAAAAACCTAGAATTCACCACGAGCAGAATTCTGGGCCCAACGGGATCACAGATAAGGAGGACTCAAAACCCAGAATAGAAAACCATGGGAAGGGTGAAACAAGAACCAGCCATTAGGATTACAAAAATAACAATAGCCAGGGCCAGCTTCCTGGGCATGGCGACCTGTACAGTCACTCAGGGCCCTGAACTCTAAAGGGCCTGTGCTTGGTTTACTGCTCTCCTGGCACTACACAGGAATTCTTAATAATTTTGTCTTTGAATCTGGGCTTTGTAAGTGAAGTCCAACAGGAGCAGGTGTGCAAGCAGAGGAGATACATGCAATGTTGCATATTGCCATACCTTGTCATTCCATTTGCATACAGCACACATGACGTCCTATGAACACAGCATTCTAGTGGACCCACCACATGTACGATTTCAGCCAGACTCAGAGCAAGTTCAAGGTAAGCATGCAATGTCTACGACTGAGTAAGTGGAGGTGCAGACCTAAGAAAGCATGCTTTCCATTGGCACCAGAGCTTGTTTTGAAGGTGGAAAGAAGGTAATACCATCCTAAGAAACATGAATGACCAAGGAACTCTGTAATATCCTTTTTCACTCATTTTAGTTTCCCACATTAGCTACTCCTTACACTGAAAATGATGTTTGATGTAAAAGAAAGGAAAAGATAGGGCACTCCTTTATCAGTAAGCCAAAGCTAGTGTTGATAGAACATGCACACATTAAGTGAAATAAAAACAGCCAAGTAAGTTTGGTGCAGTATTTCCACTGTTCTAGTAAGAGCTATGTATGAGCTATGAAATAAAAATTGTATAATTTTGGTGATTCTGCATATGAATTAAATGCTCAGATTTGCATTTTAAACTCATATGTGGAATTTAAGAAACAAATGAACAAAGGGGGGAAAAGAGATAATCCAAAAAACAGACACTGAACTATAGAGAACAAACAGATGGCTACCAGAGGGGGGTAGGGTGGAGGACGGGGGAAATAGGTGGAGGGGATTAAGACTATACTTAATCATGATGAACACTGAGTATTGCACAGAATTGTTGAATCACTATACTGTAGAACTGAAATTAATATAACTGTATGTTAGCTACACTGGAATTAAAATTTAAAACGTAATAAAAATAAAATAAATTGGCATCGTATTAAATAAAGGTAAACTCTAAAATTCATAATAATTAAAAATTTTTAATTTCTCTTTAAATTTTTTTTTAAGGTTTATTCATTTTTGGGAGACAGAGAGACAGAATGTGAGCAGGGGAGGAACAGGGGAGGAGCAGGGGAGGAACAGAGAGAGAGGGAGACACAGAATCCTAAGCAGGCTTCAGGCTCTGAGCTGACAGCACAAAGCCCAACACAGGGCTCGAACCCACAAACCATGAGATTATGACCTGAACAGAGTCGGACGCATAACCTACTGAGCCACCCAGGCACCCCATAAAATTCTCTTATTCAGAATGACATTGAATAGCAAATAAAATACACTATGACAAGTCAAGAAAGAGACCATGGAAGAAAGGGAAAAGCTTTATATTTTAGCACCTTTAACAACACTTTTCCCGTGTTTTCGAAAAAAGGTCCTCCTATTTTCATTCTGCACGTGGCCCAACAAATTGCAGAGCAGTCTTGACAATAATAACAGATGAAGGGATTAAATTATGAGCGATTTCATTGCCTGTTTCCAATCAAACTTCAAATCAAGAGGTGAGAGACTAGATAATTCAATAATAAAGCAAAAAAAAAAAATACTGCTTGGAATTCTGACTTTGGTGAAATCAACTAATACACACACACACCCTTCTTCCACCATATGCAAAGAACCCAAAGAATCAAAAGAAAACCAAGGGTATCCAGTCTAAAATGAAGGAAAAAGGTTTTTACATCACAAATACCTCTCCTGGTGTCCAAGACTATGCAGCAGAACTTCCCTGTGAGGGAAGAAACACGCAGATAAGGACAAGTGGTATCACTGATACATTTTCAGTGCAAATCTCTGTATGACACAAGCAGCCTTAGACTTCAGCAATGACTTATTGCTCATGTGCACCTGTCCTATTTGGCACCTCAGAGGAGAGAGATGACTGCTTATGTGTGATGGATGTTTTAGGACTTAATAAGCATAAGCACTTTCACATACAGTCTTATTTTATTCCTCCCATAGCCATGTGAGGGCCCCCAGAAATGTAATTTTTAATAAAATTTTTATTATCAGTATTCCAATGATAAAAGTAATGCCGCTTTTAACATTCTTGACCTGGGTAGTGGTTACACAGGTATTCACTTTAGACTCATTCATTCAACATCATCTATGTGTTTTATGTACTTTTGTATACAAGTCTGCAACAAAAAGAACAAAAGGTAATAAATGTTCACTGCAGGAAATCGGAAAAGAAGGTTAAAAATCTCTCATATTCCCAAAGGAAACTATTAACAACTCGATGCTTTCCCTTCTTTGTTTTTATAAAACTGGAATCGTGCTTTCCATTTCTCTCCCACATATCACATTTTTATACAGCATTAAAAATTCAATGTGGTATTATTAAAGATAAAATCTAGTTTATTAACCAATTCCCTATTGTTGGATATTCAGGTTGTATCTAATTTCTTTCTCTCTCACGGACAAGTTAACAGCTCTTGGAGGTTGCTGATCTTATTGTTTCTATGTACGGGGCCAGGACAGCCTGTAGTTCACTGGGTTTTTGTAGGCTTATTCCTTTCCATACACTGCTCTGCACTTCCTTTGATCACACAGGTTTTAACTTGACAAATCAAAGGGGGAAATCGTGAGAGACAATCTACCCCTGCCCCTTTCCCATGAATGTTCTCTCACCCTAAAAAAAAAAGGGCACAGTCCACCAAGTTCAGGGTTAAGATCAGGAAGGATGTGTTTCTGTGGTGCCCAGCCTGAGATAAAGGGCACTATCACTGTCCTTCTGAGATGTACTGCCCAGGTCCAAACAGTTACTTGGGAGGCCCGGGAGGGAGAATAAACTTTTCAAAGGTACAAGGTTCGCAGGGTTCGAGGTTAGTAGGGAGGTTCTATAAATATTTACTGAACAAAACTCTGCCTGTTAACTGGTGACACAGAGCAAGGTGTGGGTTTCCTTCCCGCCCCCGGAGGTGGCTGGGAAAGCTGGTCTGACAAACTAGTGGGAAATGCTGCCCAGCCAAGATGGAACCAAGAAATGCAAGAACGCCTAACATGATTCAGGAAATGAAATGAGCCCAACCATCTTCTGTCTGTCCTCTCCCCCGAACCCCCACAACTCCCACCCCTGGTCGCTGAAGCCGGAAACCATAGAGGAGAGGACACTCATAAACAAAACACTGGCCACAAAAATGAGAGCCTGGAGTAGCTGACCAAACAAATAGCTCTGGTTGCAATACACAGTTTAGCTGTTTCCTAACAGGTTGAAATATCACTGGCACCATTTTATACTGCAAATGCCACTGGGTGGCAATAAAAATCATGAGCTGTGGAAGGCTGTACATACAAAAAAAGTCCTAGCCTACCTCTGGTTTGGTGGGTGGTCTGAAAGTTCTCTTTTTGGCAAGGCCACGTCCGTTCCTTTACATTCCTTGCTAACTGAGGAGCCAAGAACCTAGGTCTGGGAAGATGACCTTCCTTCAGGTGGTACCACAACTAAACCACTGCAGACTTTAGAGAATCTACTCTATCATCGAAGGACCCCAGAGACAGTGATTCCAAAACCTACCTGAAAACACCAAAATGTTCAGCTACAGTTTGCTGGGAAAGCCACCCCTTTCTGCCCCTGAGTCAATACTAAGTTCGTCCCATTCTGAAACACAAGCCCGTTTTCCATATAATATAAAATACAGTGTATGTGGCATGACACATTTTGCCTGGGGACATCCTGAGTTAGTGGGGGGCATTCGATGGTATAGAAAGCCATCTTTCAGAGCTACTGGGGCCAGGTGTACCTGACTGTTCATGTTAACTGTGGACATAAAATATCCCGGTTCCAAACGTCAGCATTCGAAGGACAGGGGCTTTAAGTGGCAAGTACTGTTCTGCCACGGAGCTGCTTCTCATGCGGGCAACTCTGCATCCCCCTAGTTACAACAGTATTGATCTACTTGATGGTGATTAATTATCTTCCTGAGCAGCACTGGGGAGGCCAGCCAGGGTAGGATATAACTCAAAAGCTTTCCTAGCCTTACTAGTCTTTCCAGCACTGGACCCCTAGCTTAAACTGAATGTCTCCCTTCTGGATCAAAAAAGGCAGGTCTCACATGGGTACGAAGCATCATTGGATTTATATGCTTTCTGAGCCTCTAGGAGGAAGACTATATAGGAGTGGAACAGAAGTGGGGATAAAGCTAGTAAGAACATATACCACGTTATGCACGATAGCTATTTATAATTTTTATTTAGATTTCCATTAAATTTTTTTAATGTTTATTTATTTCTGAGAGAGAGACACACACACAGAATATGAGCAGCAGAGTGTCAGAGAGGGAGGGAGACACAGAATCCGAAGCAGACTCCAGGCTCTTAGCTTGAACCCACGAACAGTGAGATCAGACCTGAGCCGAAGTCGACGCTTAACCCACAGAGCCACCCAGGTGCCCCGCTTTAGATTTCCACTTAAATGATAATTTCTAGAGGGGCACCTGGCTGGCTCAGTCGGTTAAGCATCCGACTTCGGCTCAGGTCATGATCTCACAGTTCATGGGTTCGAGCCCCGCACTGGGCTCTGTGCTGACAGTTCAGAGCCTGGAGCCTGTTTCAGATTCTGTGTCTCCCTCTCTCTCTGCCCCTGCCCCACTCGTGCTCTGTCTCCCTCTGTCTTGAAAACAAATAAGCATTAAAAAAAAATTTAAGTGATAGATTCTAGAGCTAAAGATTCCTATAGAAATTACCCAAAATATTTTATGGGAGAAGAGAAAATGCCCTAATGTCTGGAAGCAGGACAAAAAAAGGATCTCTTTGATGCTTCAAGTTGAAAAGTTGATCTGTAAAGATCTGGGTACCCAAAGGTGGCTGTGCTAAATTTGAGTGTGGGCTCTTTTTCATCCTGGACCTGCCTTCTTTCGGAAGGGTGATTGAGCACAAAGCAAAATAAAAAACAAAAGCAAAACCAGGTAAAACACAGAAATAAGTCAGAGACACAGAAAAATCCAAAATAATTCATTTCCAAGTCACTAGCAGTTAAGGATAATTTACCCACGGAATTATCAATTATCTAGTAAGTACCAATGAAATTACTACATTTTAATTTTCTAGGATTCTTATGCTTTCAACATTAATTATCTGCTTATTTGTAGCTTCAGACATACAAAGTATAAACAAGTACACTTTTACTGCTCTGAAGAAATTTTGATTTTAAGATGTTAACATGTTTAAAGGCTCTGAAAACTAGTAATACTCTGAAATCACTTCTTTTTACTATCCTTATGTTTTGGTACAGACACCATCCCTGGGCTTGAAGATGGTCTTCGGTATTTATGGTCTAGGTGCTCTGTTCTTACAGGATTTAAAAAAATACATATGGACTGGGGCATCTCTTGATTTCAGCACAGGTCATAATCTCATGGCTCGTGGGAATGAACCCCGTGTGGGTCTCTGCGCTGACAGCACAGAGCCTGCTTGGGATTCTCTCTCTACCCCTCCCCCGCATGCACACCCTGTCTCTCAAAATAAATAAATAGTAAAAAAAAAAAAAAAAAATACATATAGGGGTGCCTGGGTGGCTCAGTTGGTTAAGCGTCCGACTTCAGCTCAGGTCATGATCTCACAGTTTGTGAGTTCAAGACCCATGCTGGACTCTGTGCTGACAGCTCAGAGCCTGGAGCCTGCTTTGGATTCTGTGTCTCCTCCTCTCTCGGGCCCTCCCATGCTCATGCTCTGTCAATGTCTCTCAATAATAAACGTTAAAAAAATACATATGGACTAGTTTCTTTAACAGGTTGAGAGTATCATAAACATAAATTATAAAAGTTTCCTTCCTATCACTTTTTTAAGCAGTCCTATTCAGCTTTCCCTCAGCACCAGCAAAAAAGTCAAAGGAAGGACTAATGGATTGGCATAATGGACACACCATCAGATATATGATGTACTGCCTACCTGTGCTCAGTGTGTCAGTAAATAAGTACTTTGTGCCTTAACACCAGAAGCAGCAACCAGCAAACAGAAAAATACACCACAAAGCCTGTGGCCGTTACTATGGTGGAAAGTCAAACGGCAACATTTTCAAATATCAATCCCCCTGCCCCCAGCAATAGGTTATACAGAAGCTCTCTTCCAAGTTGTAGAATTTATTTCTAAAAATTCCCAACCAGCAAATTCTAGGCCAGCAGTAGGAAGCGGTAGGGCATATTATGTAACAATCATTAGAGGTTGAATTCCCCAAGTCCTGGTTTAGAATATACCAACTGTCACCCCACCTAAGCCTACCCACACAGCCTCATGTCTGGCAACCCTGTTCCAACAGGTCTGGCTATCCCCACACAATTTAAAAATCAGTCTGATAAATCACATTTTGAGAAACCTGTTCCCCAAGTTGTTGACACAAGGAACACCAAAGTCATTGATAACCTCAGAAATTCCCTAAGGTGCTTTTACCTCTCACCAGCCATCCAAATCATTTAAAAATATGTAGAGTAATTCAAGAATTTCTCCCTTTACCTGCTTGGTTGTATTGAAAATGGTAATTTAACCTAAACATGTACATGCCAAGGCTGTGCTATAAATGATATAATTACCTTGTAGTTTATTTATTAGACTCCTGGCCTTAACATGTCAAGAGCGGGGGGAAAAAAAAAAAACAACAAGAAGTGGGGGTCTTCATCTGAAGATTCAACTCAGAGATATTAGGACATATAATCAACTGATTAGACACTAATGATTATAATTTATGCTGGAGTCCATAGTGCAAACAAGTAACTAAGGTTGATACAAGAAGTGTAAACAATGAAATGAACGGGCGAATTGCTTTTCTGAATGGAGACTAGCCTCTTCCTCATGCAGTCTTTGTGACCATCTATCCTGGAATCTCTATGGTAACTCCCATGCCACTTCCTTCCAGGTGCATATTTAAAAACTCTGGAAACTAATAATATTCTGGAATGCAAGGTGTTGCTGTTGCTGTTTTATGACCATCACTTCTTCCTCTGGGTAATTCTGAGAGAAAAGTTCAAGTTCTTTTATTAACCAGTGTGGAGAGGCTGGGGGGGAATTAGGGCTTATCATCGGGCTTGGAATTAGCCAGGATATGATCTCTCACTGAAAGACAAAGGCACTATTACAATTAGCAAAGTTGCGGTGTGTTAAAAGGGTCCCTGACACCAAGCCAAGAACATGAATTAGCTTGGCTCAGGGAGAAAAGAGCCTGTTCCTGAGATAAATCAGGCATGTACGCATCTTCAACAAAAATTAAAAGTACACCAAAACCACACTGGCATTTTGGCTTTTATCGCTCTCGCTGATTTAATATGTGACTATAAACTCTTTAAAAGTGGGGCTATATCCTAGCTCAATTGTCTCAAACCAGCCTGCATCAGAATCTCTTGGAGGACTTAACATACATGTTGCAGGACCTAGCTCCAGAGTTTCTGGTACAACAGATCTGGGGTGAGGCCTAAAATCTGCACTTCCAACAAAATTCCCAGTTGATGGTGAGGGGACCACACTTTCAGAATCACTATCTTGGCTTCTACATTCCATGGGGTGTATAAACATGAGAGGACACTTTTCTGTGGGGAACATTCCCTCAACAGCACCGGAAAGCTGCAAGGTGAAGGATCCTCCAGGAAATGCCCACATAGGCCCACACTCTGACACTGAGAATTTATTATCTGTTGATCTTTAATCTATGTATTATAAACCTCTCTGGATGCCTGTGAGACCTTCCAAAGCAAAAGAGAGCAATTCCCTCAGCCTAGGAATCATCTCACCTGGAACAACATGCATCTCGTCCCCTAGAAATTCTCAGAGTGAGATGGACTTGAATTCAAATCTTGACTCTCTTTCTTATCAAATGGTGAGCCCTTGGGTAAGGTATTTCATCTCTGAGCCACTGTTTCCTCATCTGTAAAATGCAACTCATAATAATACCTATAAATCATGGTATGGTTGTGAAAATTCAATGAAATAATAACACAGCTGACGTTTTACCAATGCACGGATTAGGCACGCTGACCCCCCTGCCCCACCACCACATGCAGTCAGAAATTCAGGTACAACTTTTGACTCCCCAAAAACTTGACTATTAATAGCCTACTGTTGACTGGAAACCTTACTGATAACATAAACAGTTAGTTAATACATATTTTGTATATGAGTTCTATACTGTATTCTTATAATAAAGTAAGCCAAAAAAAGAAAATGTTAAAAATCATAAGGAAAATATGTTTACAATACCGTAGTGCAAAAAAACTGCATAAGTGGACCCATGCAATTCAAACCCATGTTGTTCAAGGGTCAACTGTATATCCACAGCTCTTAGCCCAAGGTCTAACTCGTAGAAAACTCAGTAAGGGTTGATGCTATTATGCCTACTCCTTGCTGAAGATTTCTAGGAATTCTCACATTTGTAATCCAGGATCTTTTCCTCCAATGACGGCTCCCACCTACCCAGACTGCAACAAGATGCCAAGATGGGAAAGAGCATCTCCTGAGAAAACATCATTACCAGTCCCCTTGGATCTCCTGTCCTCCTGCCATCCTTGTACCTCTGCTCCAATCCAGACCCTCCATATATGCTAATGTATGAGATCTCCCTGGGCTACTTTCACCTAACTCTTCCAGGCATCCTCTATTCTGTCGACACTGTTCAAAACACCATCTTTCTGAAAAAAGGGAAGAAGGGTGTGGGCCATTATTAATTCAGTCATCCGAAGATAAGCAAACCATCACACCACCTGAAAGCATGCCATTTCCTTTGAAATTTATGTAATTCAGTGCACATTCCATACTTTTAAAAAATGTTTCAGTTTTGTAACATTTTTATTAGAAAAGTGATAAATACAGAAATTAGAAAATTAAGACCACTAGTGATTCTATCACAAGAAAACCACTGTTAATAGTCTGATGAATGTTACTACAGTTGTGTACGTGTTTATGAAAATGGGATCATACAATTTCTGTTCTGCAATCTCTTCCACGTAGTATATTGTACAGGTCCTTAAATATTCTTCTACAACATTAATTTTAATGGCTGCAAAGGATTTCATGGCATGGTTTGGCAACAACCGATTTAACCCTTTGGAACCTTTTCTCTCACATATGTTGCTCTGTACATTTAGGACCCAGCAGAATAAATATTGTATTTACTCTTCTTGCTCTTCATCACTGAGCCATGTGTAAGAATAGAACTGTTGGGGGGCACCTGGATGGCTCAGTCGGTAAGCGTCCAACTTTGGCTCAGGTCATGATCTCGAGGTTCATGAGTTCGAGCCTGGAGTCAGGCTCTGTGCTGACAGTTCAGAGCCTGGAGCCTGCTTTGGATTCTGTGTCTCCCTCTCTCTCTGCTCCTCCCCCACTCACACTCTGTCTCTCTCTCTCTCTCAAAAATAAACAAACATTAAAAAAAATAAAAAGAATAGAACAGTTGGATTGATAAAGCTAAAAAAATTATTAACTAATGAACTTGTGGACTGACGTTCTTAAATCAGAGAAAAACGTGAATTCATGAAGAACACTTCTATTTGTTTCTATATATTCTAATATTGGAGAGCAGGTAGTCACAAACTTTTATACTCCAATGTAGGTGGAACATTTTTTTCCTCACTTTTGTTTTAATGAGAAATTTCATTTTGTCAATGAAATTAAATCAGAATATACTTTACATACATCCCTCAGGGTCTAAAGAGAATAAGAGCATTTTTGTTTTAAGTTTGTTTATTTTGAGAGAGAGGGGGGAACAAGCGTGAGTGGGGGAGGGGCAGAGAGAAAGGGGGAGAGAGAGAATCCCAAGCAGGCTCTGCACGGAGCCTGACACAGGGCTTGAACTCATGAACTACGAGATCATGACCTGAGCTGAAACCAAGAGTCAGATGCTTAACTGATTGAGCCACCCAGGCACCCTGAGAAGAAGAGCATTTAAAACATTTTTTTAATAAAAAAGAGAAAGAATGAAGACTTATGAAAGTTATTTACTATGCTTCAGTTCTGTATTCACTACAGGGATAATGCAGAGTGGTTGGGGAGAGACAAATCGAAGTCTTAACACTGCACATTTTAATTAATTGATGTTGTTAAAGAATCAAAGACTCCATGTGAAGAAAAATCCAACTCTTCCTGTTTATGCTGTACCTATCAAAAACACTCTCATAAAACTTGATGATCCTGAGCACAGGAATCATCATTGCAACACAGCATTCTTCTCAGGAAGCACGTACAGGCATGGCCTCCACATCCACAACGGATATCACTTCAAGCACCTACAGGGATGCACTATGCTTGACAGGGTCCTTTTGCCCCCTCCACCCAACCCCTCCAAGTCTCATTTCTCACTAATTGCTTCAAAGCATACGTCTTCCTTCCCATTTTGGGAGGACCAATATTACTAGGAAAGATGCAAAAAACATTATATCTATTATCTAATAGAATCACTTCAAAAATCCCTTATTTATAAATAATTTATCACTTCTGGTAACAAGTCATCCCTGGGGGACCCACGGATCTGCCATCCTGCCATGCCTAGATATGGCAACTGCCCAGTCCAAAGACACCAGCAGGGCACAGTTATCCTCTCCTATACTAAGCAAATGCTTACTTCTGGTGTCCCAGTGCCTCGAATTTAAAACTTTATTTCCTCAAACCCACCTCCCTCTTCTGATTTCCATGTTACACTTAATAAAACAGTACCATCGCCCTTCTCCCAAGATCCCTGGTTCAGCATCACTGGACCATCTCTGATTATTCTTCTTCCTAGCCTTCTCTAGACTCACATATCCAGTCACTACTCACCAAGCACTGTTTCTTCTCTCTTCACAATAACTCTTCCATCTATCTGTCTCTTTCTTTCAGCTTCTTCTGTCAATATCCTAGTTCAGGTCTTTATTACCCAAACACCTAAATGTAACTGTAGCTTCTTAACTGGCCTCCCCACCCATCAGTCCATTCCATCCGTGGCCATCTGTTTTGATCATACCTTTCCACTGATCAGAAATTCAGATAGCTACAGAATAAAATCTGAATGTCTTCATCCAATACTAAAGATACTCCAGGGTTCCAGTGATATCTCTGGCCCAGCAAAACTGGTATCTTCTCTTTCTGGGCACATTTGTACATGCACTCCTGTTTTTCCAGAGTACTCGTTGACAATGTCTCCTGGAATTAGAATATCCTTCCCACTTTCCCACCCCTCTCCTCTTCCTTAAATTGTATCCATATTTAAATGTCCAGCTAAAATCCAACTTCTTCTACAAAGCCATCAAAAAAGCTACTAATCTTTCTCCTCTGCACTTTCATTTAAAAAATATCACATTCTAATGATGTGCCAGGCACTAAGCTGGTTGCTGAGTATGAGAAGATGAAAAAAACCACACGGATACGGTTCCCGTGTTCATATTTTTCTCTCTGTGTGAGTCACATTTGCACCAATTGGGTGTAAACCTTTGAGAGGCTGTATCTCACACATTTTTTTCCTTAATCCTTCAGCACTCCTAGCATAGTGCCAGGCATGTGGCAAATGGTCAGTAAATGTTCGTTGATTGATTTTTGATTAGTGCTTATAGAGCCAATCTATTCACCCACACACACCCTGACCTGCCTGTGACAGAAGCTATTTATGCATCCAAGCTAACTGGCTCATATCTGAAGAGACGAACCTTCAGTAACACTATGCTCCAAAACCAACTAGGCTAACTGGCCACCTCCCCCAAGAACAATAATTTTCCTTCCCACAGAAAATGTGAGTAGTTTGCCTTAGGTGCTGAGACCACTTTGTGAAACCCTGATGCAGCAGCAGAAGGCATACTTCTTAATGGCAACAGAAGACAGTACGGTGGGTTGGCCTTCGTATGTCTAGGCATGGGTTTGGTCAGAGATTCCCGGCATTCATGTAATGCCTTCAATATTTCTTATAGACTCCTAACCATTTCATCTCATATAAATTTAGGAGATATGCAAAAGCGCTGTCCAACATCCAGAATACGAATCAATTCAGCAAATATTTACCAAACACCAAGAGGAGGGAACTCACTTTATAGAACAGAGTATGGGCTTTGAAAGTAAGAAAACCTGGGTTGATTCCTAGATGTAGCACTAACCAGTGGTGTGGAAAGACATCTGACCTTGCTTAGCTTTGATTTCCCTTTCTGGAAAACAAGGAGAGGGCCACCAACCTCACAGGCTGCTTTGAGGATTAAATGAGGTAGTGCATGCAAAGAACTTGGCACAGGTATCCATTCAGGAGATGGGAAGTTGTTGCCACAGTTGGAGGAGAAGAATAGCAAGCAGCAGAGGTGTTCACAGTGCCGGGGACTGCGCTTCATTAGCATTGCTGCCAATCAGCACTGCCAACAAGACAAGCTCGAGGGAAAACCTGGCTTAGAGAACTAACATGGACAGATATAAAACTATCTTAGGCCTTGGAACTCTGTCATTCAAGTCCAAGTCATGTAGAGATTCAGACGTTTCAATGACGTCACAAGCGATATTATCCCTAACTATTATGAAGCAAAACACTCATCTCCAACTACAGTGACATCACAGTCGCTTGGCACCTTCAACAATTCAAACCGCTTTGGGGAATACAGGTCAGTGGTAGAACATTTGCCTGTACTTCAAAGCACTTCCATTTATTTTACCTTTAGTTAAATATAGCTTGTAAACTACCAGAAAGCCAGTGTTGTTCCCAAACCCAAAGCTGGTTCTTTAGAGAAGCTAATGAGGGAATCCAAAACCAGTATAAGAATTCAGCTCCCATGGAAGCCACTGTAAAGAGGACACACCTAGCATACAGTAGACAAATGTCTGTGGAACATAAAAACGAGTTTCAGTACATGTACAATGAACCCTGTACACCCAGTCTAATGTAACACCTGGGATATCAATGTAATAAATGTTTCTCTAACAATTCCAATCTTTAGAATCACAGAAGGAAATGTAAATGGCCAGCTTCAATCTCTCCTGAGAACAAAAAGTACCTGAAAAAATTACTACAAGAGAAGCTGGCATTCACTTGCAATCATGTGCCACCGTCAACATGACCCTGTTTTTTCCAGTCTTAGGGGTGTGGGCATGGTTTTAGTTGCATGGGTTTCAGGTTCATAGAGGAGGTCAAAGATAAGTGCTATTCTCTTAGCTCCCCTCCCAAGAAGATATTAAATTTGAGTACGTTAGCACTCAAATTCCACAGAAAAGCAGGGAGAAAAGGGAGTCAAGGAAACCTAAAGGGCAAAACTACCCTTAAGAGATACAAGTGTTCCCTTCTGCCTTTCTGAAGAGCAGCAACTATTCCTTCCACAGCCCATGCAGCACTATCTGAGAAGCACAGGGAAGGTTGAAAAGCTGCAGATGACCTTACTAGAATTTCATGGTTACTTCCATGTGTGACCTAGAGCCAGCACCCAGGCTTCCAATCTCTCAGAAGTCACCCATAAATCAGCAAATGAGGCAGGTGCTGCAAACAGCATAATTTCTCATGAGCAAGAAACCCGGCTATGTTCTTAGATTTTTCTGTATTTAACAGAGAATGATAAAATCGGTCTCAACATTTTACTGTGAAAATTTTCAAACTCACACACAAGTTGAGAGATAGTATAAAGGACCCAGCCTGGACAGTTATCAATATATGACCAACCTTGTTTCATCTATACTCTGTCCACAGGATCATTTTCAAGCTGAACCCTGATATCCCAGCATCTATTTAGAAATACTTCAGTATGCATCTCTCGAAGACTTTTAACAACTCACCACCATGCCATTATCATGTACTAACAATGAAGAGTATATAATCCCTTTATATTATTAAGTATGTCACCAGTGTTCAAATATGTCCCAATTGTCTCATGACCTAATAGTTTTTTTTTTTTACAGTTAGTCAAAAGTGGCTCAGTCGGTTAAGTGTCTGACTTCGGCTTGGGTCATAATTTCATGGTTCGTGAGTTCAAGCCCTGCATCAGGCTCTCTGCTGTCAGCACAGAGCCCACTTCCGATCCTGTCTCCCCTTCTCTCTCTGGCCCTCCCCCGCTTGTTCTCTCTTTCTCTCTCAGAATAAATAAACTTAAAGTTTACAGTTAGTCAAACACTGAATGTTCACAATGGAAAGAAATTTAGAGATGCGGCACAGTCCAATTTCTACCCAAACCTCCTTAAAGCAGTGACACTGTCCCTTAGAAGTGTGCATCTTGTAGAAGATGTGAATCTTGGACTCATGAGCTGATTTTCCTCCTGTTATTTTACTTTTATAATTGCAATGTTCAACTTTTTAGAAATAATAGCTTTATTAAGATATAATTCACATACCATAAAATTCATCCATTTAAAGGGATTTTTAGTGCACCCACTAGGTTATGCAACATTACCACTATCTAACTTTAGAACACTTTCACTGCCTCCAAAAGAAACCCCAGTACCCATCAGCAGTCATGCCCCACTCTCCCTTCTCTAGCCCCTGGAAACTACCAATCTGCTGTCTCTGTGGATTTTGCCTTTTCTGGGCATTCTTACTTTACTCTCACACTATTTTAAAATTGTTTAGGTGTTTGCTCACTCATCCCCCAACCAAGGCAGGAACTATCATCCTTGGAGGGTATTTGGGGTACCTGACATTCATCATGGCAGCAAGATGGCCCAGTAAGGGGCTCCCCCTCCCGCCTAGTTTGGGAGCGAAAAATCAGCCATTTCTTTTTGCTTTCCTATTAGAAAGTTCAGAGTTGAATTTGCGGCCCAACTTTTATAACTATGTAGCATGTTGTCATATACATTTCTCTGACCAAACTCTCCCTCTGTCTTCACTTGAGTATACTACCTTAATTTTCCTTTTGTTTTCTTCATTCGTTTTTTTGCTTATATTTCAAGAATTTCTGTATTTATGTTTAATACTTTTTTGGAACAAGATTTGAATGCATAAAATTTTTCTCCAGACATTTTGGTACTATCCTACCATACCTTAAAAGCCTAGGAAAATTTCTCCTGTATGGCCATAATTATTTCCTTTTGATGATGCATACTTAGGCTGGCATTCCCAAAAATATGGTCCTAGGATGAATGCATAAAAGGTGACTTGAGTGAGAATATGTTCAGTTTATTTCTGTACTCGCAAAGAAGAGGTGTATGCATACAGCAAGAATCTGTGAAGGAAAAGTTGGGTGATTCAATGGTTTAAAGAACTAAACATGACAGAGGTGATGGTCAGAGGAAATAAAGAAAAAGAAGGAAGGAGACATGGCAGGTATCACTCTGGGCCGCTGAGCTGGTGTCTCAATAACTGACTCCTGCATTTACTGGGAAGGATGTGTGTGTGTGTGAATTTCAGGGTAAGAACTGCACCTTTACTGATAGAGGTGTGACGTATTCATCCCTGTTCCAAGTGCTGGCATATTTTACTTAGTGGTATTGGCTGTTCTGCTTTTGCCAAAAGAAAAATATCCTGTACCACGCAGCATTAAAACCCAGGCTTTCCCAAGGAAAAGTTTCATGGAAGGACCTCACAGACAGAACACAGTAATCCTTCCCTTGATAGAGTTCAACAAAACTCTCCCCGCACCCAGGAATGCAATGATTAATCAACTAATTTCAACTCAAGTTTTGTTTATATGTTCCAACTATAAACATTAATTGAAATATTTCCATTGCAACAAAATCACTTTGGTTTGGATTTAAACACTACTGTATGACAACAGGCAAACATGTTTCAGAACATGAAAGTACAACTCAGGAAAGTAACATTTCCTCTATTAAATCCAAGGGGGCACACAGTGGAAAGTGTTATTCTAGGGTGTGTGGCTACTTGACAGCTGGAGCAAGGGACTGAGGTCTCCCTTTCCACGTGATAAACTGCAGCAGATATTCCACCATGCTTTGTGGTTTTAGAAAAGCTTGAAGAAAAATTCACTTGGCGGTCTCTGTTTTATTTATTGGGGGGCAGGCAGTGTTAGGCTTTAATACGTGAAAGAAAAGACACAAAAGTGGGAAAAATCATAACTGAGAGTAAACATGATTTTGATAGTTTTTGAATAGGGGCCAAATCCTTGGAAGAACCTCTGATATAATAGAGGTAAACATGATAACATAACTTGGATGAGCTGTATTCTATTTCAGTTAATGCTCTAGAAGAAAGCAGCATTTGGAAGGTGAGGGGGATGTCTGGGTAAAATGAAATGCATAAAGGCTATTATGTATTTTTTTTTTTAGTTTGTTTATTTATTTTTGACAGGGAGACAGAGAATCCCAAGGTGGCTCCACGCTACCAGCACAGAGCCCAACATGGGGCTTCAACCCACAAACCGTGAGACCATGATTTGAGCCGAAATCAAGAGTTGGACACTTAACCAAATGAGCCACCTAGGCACCCCAAGGCTATTATCTTAATAAAAGCTAACAGATGAATTTTATCCAAATGCTTTCAAGTACACAGAGCACAGAATGATCTGCACCAGCTCTTCTTACCATCACCAGAGCTCTCCCATCGTCAAGATGACCACCTCCTGGTTTCTCTAACAATGTCACAGCAAGACGTTTACTTTTTTTTTTTAAAAGGAAGATTTCTCTGCCTTGACTGTGCTTCTCAATCACTGATGCACACTAGAATCACCTGGACAGCTTTCTCAAACAGCTAAGCCCCCTCCTCCACCACCCAAGACTCTAACTGAATAGCCCGGGATTCAGCCTAGGCACGGATATTTTAAAAAACTCCCCAATGATTCCAATGTGGGCCAGGGTTGAGAGTCAATGGTCTATACAGATGCCTCAAGTAAGTGTTTCCTTCCTTCAAAGATGAATCTCCTTCATGCAATGTACCCAAATGGTCCTAACTCAGTAGGACCCTAGTCATTTAACAATTCCAGATACACCTCCAATATTATGGTTTTTGTATTTTTCCTGTGACTATTTATGAATATATTCAGCATCATATTCATAATGTAACCATTTTGTCTGTGTTTGTTACCACGCCTTGTGCTGAACCTACATGCTTGTGATATCACTCTCATATGATTTATTAGATGATTTGAGACTGTTTATTATGTGAAAATCACTGTGCTCAAAGCCTGTGGAGGTTGTAAAGATGAAAAATCACTCTTGTAGCTATACTTACAGTCAAGGAACTTCAAATCCTGAATGGATGTAAGACAGGTAAGAATAACAGCACAAGTTAGCACATGAAGTCTGTAACAGACATCTAAGAGGTGCTAGACCATTCTTAGCTACAGAGCTCAAAAATATTTCTCAAAGACATATATCAAAATGTTAACAGAGTGCATCTGTAGGAAGTGGGATTAAGGATTTTGTTATTTGTATATTTCTATTTCCATCATTTCTCGGCCTCTTGGCCAAGATCAAGTGTATTTTTCTATTTCCAAGTCTTTTACAAGGAGCACATGATAAAAATACTCTCTAAAGAAGTTGAAATCAGTTTGAAGAATGGAACATTGACAGGTAGGGAGGAACACAAGCAAAGACAAGCACCAAATGTACTTGGCAACATGAGTAGCTCTGTTTTACTGTAACCTGGAAGGTGGGACCAAGAAAGAGAGAAGGAGGAAATGCTGGACAGACTGGAGCAGTATTGCAAAGGACTTCAATGCTGGGTGGGGAGTTTTATGATCAGCAACTGGGAGCCACTAAAGGTTTTTAAATGGTACTTTTTAATCATCACAAAATTGTTTTCTCAAAAAACACTTATATATTTTTTGTGAAAATAATCGGAAAAGACTAAAAATCATAAAGTAAATAAAAGTTATCACAAGAAGCTCATCACAAGGAGAAAGCCATTATTAATGTGTTTGGCACATTCCCTTCCAGCCTTTTCTCTAGTGTATAGTTACAGAAGATTTTCGAGCAGGAGCGTGACATCACTAGGGCTATGCTTTAGGAAGGTCGACTATAAGACGGTCTAAGTACAAAGTAGACTCTCTGGGTCTGGAGGTAGCTGGCAGAGGCTTTCGCATACATGTTTCGTTCACAGCTTCTCCTGCTTATGTTTCTGCACCTGTGCAAGTAAGGAGAGCGTTGGCTACTTAGGGCAGATCCACAAATATATCTTAAGGGGCAAGTGGCACCTGAAGGGGAAACCCAAAACCAAAGCCTATATAAGCACTCCTACCTTCAGCAAAGCTGAAAGGCCCTGGCAAGAGTGGAAAGACTTATCTGCAAAGCACCAGTAGGTTTCTAGGAAGGGAAGTCTCCTCTCCAGAAGGGGCCTTGTTTCATAGGACTAGAGAATGCTTTCCTAGAGACCATCCTCACCACGCAGGATTCCCAGTACAGAAATGCCTAAAAATAGGCAATTACCACATCTAGTATGTGATAATTATATTACAATGAACTGGTTCATCGTATGAGAGCTAGTGCCTATTAATCGGAAATCATATTGACTCTAAGATCCCAGCCTTAAGAAGAAGAGGTTGACCTGTGTCAAAATTCACTGACAGGCCTTACTTGCCAAGTCAGCTCTCCCAGAACTCAGCCTTGCCCCCTACTCAGAGACAATGGGGCTCTGTGCAGGAGCAGAGGCCAAAGACTGGAAGGAAATTTGCATGCCTCTTCTACCCCCATGAGGTGTTTATTATTTTGCTTCCAAATAGGCTGAGTCCAATGTTTTATTCCTCCCCTTTCTTCCCTTTGCTAATTTTAACTCAATTTCAAATTAATATTTTTCAAGAGATAACTTACTTAATCCCCCAGCCCCTCCTACCCCTGTTTATGACTTAGGAATGAACGTAAGCACAAAACATCTTGTGATGGCCTCAAAATAGAAAGCAGGTTTAAAGTTTTATTTTTCTGTCCCAAAGCTGCCAAAGCTCTGGCGTGTTTTAACTTCTGCTCTACACACTGTTTTCTCCTTCCCTCCCTTCCATCCAGCTATATTTAGTAAAGCCCAAATAAAAGGGATACAGGCAAAGCAAAATTAAATATAGTTTCTTTGAATCAGTAAATCCCACAGTTAGTCTATATCGCAGCAGCTAAGAAAGTGAAGCTCATATGAACACACATATACTCATAAGATGCACTGCCCTTCTCCAAAGGTGGCCTGTACCCTTTCATGCTTCACCACGTGGCAGTACAACCAGGAAGGCAAGCACGTCTTCTCCCCACCTAAATCTCCGACTGCCCCTTCCCCTTCTTGCTCCCACGTCTCCCCACCCCCCACCTTCACTGCCACCCCCATGTCTCTGCTTTCCACTTCTAGATTTCAATATAGCTACACCACCCTCAACTCTCTGCCTCCACCTAGAAAGAGAAAAACTGAAAAAGGTACATTTAAATGAAAGGAAGCACAGAGAAGTACTTAGGTGACCAACTCTAAACCAAGCTAGTTCAGAAGCATGCCACCGAAACTGCTCTACAGGATCTTTTTTTTTTTTTTTTTTTTTTAACCTTAGTCGATTTATTTAAAACTGATCGTGGGCTTCTGTTGACTGAAGGAACTTCTTTAGGACTTAAGGACCACGGAGGGAAACATTCTGGTTCTGGTTTTCCAATAAGGATAATGAGACTACAAAGACTAATAAAATAAGACTTTGGGGGAAACCTTCTTCTCCAAATACAGAACATTCTAGAAGAAGGAATGGGGGCATGAACTGTGGGCATGGAAGGGGAATGGCACCAAATGTGACTTTAGCATTTTCCCTAGAACAAGTCCCTGATTGCTCATCCCTTTCCCAAAACAAAGGCACAGAAAAAGATAAGAGAGAAAATGTGGAGGTCCTAAGAACTTAATGGCTGGGTAGCAAACTCAACTTTCACCGAATATTCTCACCTCAATGTACCCCCGTCTCCATACATGCCAACTAAATTAACTCAATTCTACTATCAAAGAGGCAGCTACTACCAAGTCCTATCTACACAGCAATGAAGACAGCACACTCTTCGTTTAGACGGTATCAGAAAAAGCCACAAATTTACCTGCTAACTACAATAAGGCAAAATAACTCTACGTTTTAAAGTATTTTCAGTATGATGTTCTGAAACAGGAGTCAGCAAAGTATGGCCCATAGGCCACCAAGCCACCTGTTTTTGTACAGTCTGCAATCTAAGAATGTTTTTCACTTTTTAAAAATGGTTGAAAGAAATCAAAGGAAGAATACTATTCCACAACAAGTGAAAATTACATGAAATTCAAATTTCAGTGTCCATAAATAACATTTTATTGGAACACAGCCTCACTCATTCACTTACATATTGTCTACAGCTCCTTTTGTAAAGCTAAGTAGGTAAGAAAGAGACTATATGGCCTGCAAAGACTATCTGGCCCTTTACATAAAAAGTTTGCCAACCCCTGGTCCAGAGACATATCTGGGGTGTGAAAAAATACCTTTCACTTATTTCATACTTTATAGTTTTTCCAGGTACATTCACACTTGTTACTCTTATTTTACCTTTACTCCAAGACTGAGTTGGATAAGCAGAAATTATTATCCCCTCGGAAGAGATGAGAACACACAGGTTTGAAATGGATTTGCCCAAGGTCATTTTGCTGCTAAGTGGCTAGAGTTAGACTCCAATTTTCTGACCTACATCCAGAGGTGTTCACATTACACAACTAGTCCTCTTGGATGTCTTCCAACAGCGGCTGCCAAAAGTCTTTTAAACATTCTCTCCATATTTGATAGTTCACCATAGCGTAAAATCCCTCCTCCCTAAAATAGGATCCCAAACACCACACCCCCAACCCCTCTTTTTGCTTGAGCAGAGACACACAAATGTGGACTCAGTGGTTTCCCATCTTGGCAGAGACAGCTCTGGCGGAAGCTTCCTGATGGTAGCAAAGGCAGCAGCTCCCCTGGCCGGCCAGTTCTGTGGAATTCCTGGAAGCTCAACCCAGAGTCTGTTTCTTCAGTCAGCCCAACCATCTCGTGCTCTATCTATATATCTTAATAAATTCTCTTCTACTTGATCAAGCTGCTCTGGGTTCTGTTCTCCAGAATGAAGATCAGAGATGAATACAACTTGAGAAGAAATCCTTATAATATGATAGTGGTTCCTAAAAGCCTCAGGAAGAGCTATCGCCACTTTCCAAAATACAATCCTGTTTTCATAAGATATTATCAGATGTTATTCTTAAAAGAAGACTCTGTAATTAGATAAATAATATTGGGAAACACCGAGTTAAATAGATTT
Source organism: Felis catus (assembly GCF_018350175.1). NCBI lineage: Eukaryota > Metazoa > Chordata > Mammalia > Carnivora > Felidae > Felis > Felis catus. The sequence goes on along the minus strand of NC_058376.1, from coordinate 81,572,876 downwards.
CTTTACTACATGACTTCTCAGAGCCTTAACATGCATGTGTGCTTCATAAATCTTCAAAAAGGAGCAAGTATGCAACATTTAAAAAATTTATTGGACCACTGAACAATTTTTTAATTTCTCATTAACTTAGTAATACATTTTTGGAAATATTGATCACCAGTATTTGAATGTTTATAGAAAAAATGTTTACAGTTTTAAAATATTTTTTTAAAAGAAGGCTGTAGAAAGAGGAATCCAATTCTGGAATGTGGTACAATGAAAAAATACTTTCATAGATTGCTGGAGGGATATATATTAGTACAACCTTTTTGGAAAGCAATTTAGCAATAATTAGCAGGTGTCCTAATACTTATGATTTTTGACTCATTAATTCCACTTCTAAAAATTTATCTTAAAAAAGACAATCTGAAATGTGGGCAAATGTCAGATCCTCAGTTCTTATGATACCTTTGTCAGTCTATGAAAAAGAAAAACAATACACTCTGACTTGAGAAAAACACAAAGAAGGGCTACACTTCATCTTTCCAATCAGGTGATAGAGAAAGGACCTCCTTATGATGCAGGGAAAAGAGAAAAAGGTGCTTCTATATTCTTAGTAGCATTAGGGCACTATATAAACGTTTATTCAGCTCTTTACCTTCTGCATAAAAAGGAACAAGGAAAGTTGAAAACTTTCCCAAGAATATCTCCATTAATGTAAGCATCCTAGTCCAGACACAGCGCATCTCCATAAATGAAGCAGGGAGAAGAAACCTAGGTGATGTAGATAATGTAGTAAGAGGTGCTATGATCCTAAGCTCCTCTAAAGGCTGACGACAAACCACAAAACTATGGGACAGGTGGTTTATTCTAGGATTCAGGTCAAGTTGGTGAAGACCATGACAAAGAGCTATATGCTAAATATTTATTTTTTAAAGTTAAGTATTTTTTAAAAGATCATTTCATATTGGGGCACCTGGGTGGCTCAGCTGATTAAGTATCCAACTCTTGATTTTGGCTCAGGTCATAATCTCAAGGTTTTGTGAGTTCAAGTCCCACATTAGGCTCTGCACACTGACCTCATGGAGGCTGCTTGGGATTCTCTCTCTCCCTCTCTCTCTGCCTCTCCAACGCTCATGCTCTGTCTTTCTCAAAACAAATACATAAACTTAAAAAAAAAAGATCATTTCATATTACTTACATACAGTTACTTATTGTATTCTGTACATTTATTGTATTTTGTATTTATTATATATATTTAACATATATAAAGAACTAATAGAAATTTTAAGTGGAAGACTCAAGGGAGGAGCTTCAAATTCAGCTATTTGCAGGTTGAGATCATGTGACTAAGGCAGCACTGCCCTCTAGTGGTGGAGCATCACACTTTCACTTTGAGCCTTTTGAGAGATCAATAAGTATCTTTAAAAGGTTGAAGCCACAAAAACAAAGTTATGGAGACATGGCAAACATTACTAAGAACCTGTAACTCTTAAATGGTAAAGCCATGATCAAACAAGCGTATTCAGTTTTAAGGCCATTCCTTGATTTGCTCTCAAGTCCATTTTACAGACAGAGAAACCACAGCCTCAAAGATTAGAAATGATTTCATCTCAGTCACAAAACCACATGAACCAAGAGGACTATGTCTCTGCCATGCTTACTATCTATTAGGCAAAAACCACAAAATAAGGATGAATGAACCATCTTTTCATATTTTATCTCTAACAAAGTGGTAACTGCCTATAGCAGCAGCCACTATATATTTTTTTTCCACAATTCAGCTGTTGTAGACTAGAGGCCCACACAAACCAGGCAAAGTCCAGCTACCCCCGGAAGAGAAACAACTCCCTTCTCCACATCCCTCAATAAGTAGAATAGGAAGACTGTCTCCCTCTTCAGCTCAAATGCCAAGAAAATCCATGTCTCATAAGAAGGGATGTGGTGGGTGGGTGTATAATTGACATCAGAAAATGAAGTCTACATCTTTGGTCTGCAGGAACACAACCACAGAGTAGGATTCAGGACTGGGCAAGTATGACTGGCCAAACCTAGGGAACACGTCTAGTGATTTACCAGAAACTCTCTAGTTCTCTCGGGGAAATGGGATGTGGCAGGATAAGCAAAACCAGAGAACAGAGACCATCATATTGGTGACAGCAGTAGCAGTGGCTTCTATTTGTAGATTTTTTTTTTTTTTTTTTTTACACATTTAACAGTACTTTGGCAAATATTTCATTTGCTCCTTTGGTTACGATCCTATAGAGAAAGTACCTGTATTCCAACATTATAAATTAGGAAGAGAAGACTCTGAGAAGTTTAAATAGTTTGTTTGCATGTCCTGGCGAGTTGGCGGACTCTCAAGACTCACCCTGAGGTCTACTGCATTTCCCACAACACCTGTGACACCCAAGTGGGAAGTGGCTTAATTAGCAGCAACTATACATTATGGGAGGAGAGAAGGAACTCCCATAGGCAGTCACAGAGCAACTGAGAAGGACTGGTAGCAAATGACATGGTGGAAAGACATTTCAAAATCCAAGGAACAGCTGCAGAAACTAAAAAGCAAGAAGCCTGAGACCATTTAGAATAGGGAAAAACAGGTCTACAAAACTTGAAAAGAGCCTTAGGTAATCAATGTATTACAGTTAAAATATGTTCATTATTAAGAAGTAGGAAAGTGAGAAATTCAAGTTAGAAAGACGACTACCCAAAACTACTAAAACACTTGCTCAAGGAGGTAAACTTTGCAAAACCTTCCGGATAACTTAGGTTCTCTTCTCAGCAATTTCAATCTTTTTCTCTGCTTCCTATGTTCTTGTTTTCCCTATTTACCTACAGCTTTAGTAAGCAGTCTTGAACTTGGGAGTTTTTAAGCCTTTTTTTTTTTTTTTTTTTTTTTTTGAGAGAGAAAGCGAGCGAGCAAGGGAGGGGCAGAGGGCAAGACAGGGAATCTTAAGCAGGCTCCACGCTCAGTGTGGGAGTGAGGGGTGGGGGACAACATGGGGCCCAACACGGGGCTTGATCTCACAGCCATAAGATCATGACTTAAGCCCAAATCAAGAGTCAGACACTTGACTGACTAGGCCACCCAAGCGCCCCACAAACTTGGGAGTTTTTAAGACAGTACACTTCAAATCCTATCAGCTTATTTGCATTGCAAGACTCATCCTTGGTAATGAAAGAAAGCAACAGAACTGGAAAAATAGAAATCCTCTAATAGACACATTTTTGAGACTCTCAGTAGTGCACTACTCCCCACACTCTCAAGAACTGCCTCTTCATCTCAGGAATGGGCTCTTAGAGGCTATGTTTATGTCCTGGAACCCTGTCTCTGGGTCCATATCTGATTGATCTGGAGTAGACATCTGTCCCAAAGATGGCCTATCAGAAACATCCCTGCAGCAATTCATTTTGCTTAAACCAGCTTAATTCTGTTTCTACCACAGAACCAAAAGGTTCTAAGTCATAGATTTTATGTATTTATTTTCTGCTTCCCTAAAATGTTTGCTCTTCAAGGGTAGAGATTTTTATGTTTTGTTCATTCACAAGTTATATCACAAGTGCCCACACAATGCCTGTCCAATAGGAGATACTCAAAAATGTTTGCTAAATAACGAATATTGTGAGCCTTAGTGTTCCCCATTAGTAAGTTTTATTCAGTGTATACATTCCATTTGCGGAAGGAAGAAGGCCCAGCCCCTGCAGAGTTTGGTCTTTACCATGCTTGCACACGGTATCTGAAAGATTTCAAATTCACCCTTTTGCAAGTATCTGTTCCCTGTGATTCTGTGAAAGATTCTCCTCTTCCCTTTAAGGATAAGTACTTTAGTACTACGTCTGTTGTATACAGTGCACTGTACTATTATCATCACAATAAGATAATCCCTACATTTCCCTTTCTTTCCTTCTCTTTTATCCTTCCAAATACCTGCTCTCAATAATGTCACTGGCCAGGCCATCTATTAACAAATGGGCAGAAGACCTTGTTCCTGCTTCACAACTTCCAGAATTTAAATAATGCCAGCCAGGGAACAAGGAGGTGCTTGGGGGAGCCCTGCTGACTCTGTTACAGTTTCAATCAGATTCTCAAAAACTGCGAATCATGTGATTGCCACCCGGTAGGCCAAACCATGTCAATACACCTGTAAATCCCTTGACTGAGGTTGGGAGCATGCAGACTGCAAAAAGACAGCTGGCCAAATCTTTACACCTCCTAGATACTGACCCGCTCCTATAACTGAGCCATTTAACTGCTCTGTGTACTGATTAGTAAAACAGATCAGTCCCATTTCTGTGTATCGTTAAGAAGGAACAATCACTATTATAACACCCAGACTATAAAACTTAAATGTTTGGCTAAGATAAAATGATCTATTAGATTTGTAAGTAATTTAAAAAGCAGAAGTGCTAAAGAAACATAAATTGCTCCTATATAAAGTTCAAGTCCAGATTATACATTCAAATGGAAATATAAGAAAAAGGTTAAGATTTTAAGTAGAAAATTTTCCAAATATATAGCTTTAAAATGTAGTGTTTAATGTCTAAAATCAATTAGTTAAAAACAACAACAACAACAGACTTTAGGTAAGTTTAAATTCCCAACATAAAAACCAAGTCCACGAAATCAAAGAGGGGCTTATTTATACAGCAGAAAGAAACATCATCACAAATGGATAAATGATCAACTGGCCTTATCCCTACAATTTCTTACAATTCCTTTTATCATTTCATTTTCATGCCACATTCTCTTTCTTGTTTGAATTTCTTAATGTAACTCCTTAGGATTAAATAATTTTTTTTCACATCATGGCAATGCATTAGCTCAATCGTTAATTCCTTGCAGTCTGAGTACTCTAAAAAACAAGTGCTCTGGAAGCCCTTTGTCATACTTGTAACGTGTCGAGCACACTTGCGTAAGTGATCTGACAAAGGCACATACTCGTCCAGCTCCATTCACTATCTCAGACTTCTCACTTCTGGCCCTCCCTTCCAGGAAGTCCTGACTTTGATGATTAAGGGGAGAAACAAATCTCTTTTGATACGCTGGGGTGAGGGCAGCCTGCCACTCTCCACCTCTCCTTAATACAGTGCTGAACACAGTTTTCTGGAGGAGCTCCAGAACGTGTGCTTTCTAGAAAAGCAAAGAATTGTGGCGGCAGCCTTATTCCAATCCACACAGCTGAGGAGAGTGAAGAGTCCAGAATAGAAGGGAGTGAAGCGAAGAGCCTGTTATATAGGGCTCACATGGCATCAGTGACATTCACTAGGTTTCCAATATCCTCTTGTTTTCCTATACTGCAAAATCACACACTAATAGAAGTGACTTCAAAAAGTAACTACTGGGTGAAGTCCTGCCTTCTCACAGATAAGGTCTCATAGACAACATATGTGACGGTCAAGAGGGAACCTAGGTTCAAATCTTGACTCCACCACTTATGTCTGGTTAGACTCTGACAAGTTACTTAACTCTGGGTCTCAGTTTCCTTATTTGTAAAATAAGGCTAGCTTAATTTCTAACCACAAAGGATTGTGCGTTTGGAAGAGTATCTGGCATGTAAGAGCTCAATAAATAATGGTAGTAATAGCTGTTGATGTGACTACTATTACTAGTGTTGTTTCCTAAAAGAGTTCCAAGAATGTAATGCCTTCATTCGGCAAACATTTTAATGAGCACTTACCATATGTGTCATCCATACAGTGCTAAACACAAGAGGTACAGACTCAAAAGCCACAATCCAGACCCTCAAACAGCATCCAATCAAATGCCAGAATGTGTCGCAGAGCAGTAAGATCTACAATAGAGATGTGTACAGGATCTTGAGAAGCAACAAGCTTGAAGAAGTCCGAGAAAGAGAGATGAGCCAAGTCTAAAAAGGCAGACTGGAGTGCATCAAAGGACAAGGAAAGAGAAGGTCATTCTGGGCAAGACTGGGGAACAGCAAAACATAAGACTAATAAGCTTAGCAAAGCCAAGTGTATGAAAGGCCTAAGTAACTTGAACCTCAGCCTGAAGAGAAATGCAGACCTTTGACTTCAGGACATAGGATGGGCTGGAATGGGGGAACAAAACAGGAAGGAGACTGAGTGTTCATTACTATAATAAAGAAAACCCCAAAGGGTCTTACAGAAAGGATGGAGAAGAGCGAATAGGCCCAAAAATTGTGCAGAAGTGAAAGTCACAGGTCTCAGATGCTGATTAGATGTAGTGGATTATAGAATGTAAAAAGTAAAAAGTGAGCACAGGTCACTGACTGTAGCAACGAGGTGAATGGTGGTGTCACTGGAACCCAGGCACGGGGCGTTTTGGGGAAAGGATGCTTCGTTTTTGGAGATGAGGGCTTCATTTGGAACATGCTGAGCTGAGGTGCCTGTGGGATATTCAGATGGAGCCATCTGGTAAGAGGGAAGTCAGAAATATGGACGTGTATCTGTAAATTCAGGTGAGGCTGGAGATGAAGCCATCACTGCTCGGGGTGCAAAGCCACAGTGAGAGAAAGGGGGTGGAAGTGAGCAAGATGGGTCCATTAAGGACCAGGGAGTAAAAGAGAGTGGATACCCCAGACACCAACATTTTCTCAGAACTAGGACACTATTTTCATCCTCATCAGTCTTGTCAATAACAACTCTTTCAAACATTCCAATGTTCTTTATTCATATACCATCTGTTTCACAAATATTTGAGGCAGCTTATGGTAAAGACATACAATAAAACAGAAATAAAAATGAAACAAATACATCAGAGCTACAAAATATGGAATCAGATTAGGAAATGAAGGCAGAGGCCGGCTGGAGGAGAAAGGAGGATTAGAATACAATTATGCAGGCCAAGGGGGACTAGAGAGTGGCTACTGCAAAGGTGCAAGTTCGGCTCTGAGCTTCCTAGTTGTTCAAGTAAAAAGACAGCAATTACCTCTGTAAGATGAAACTATACTCTTCCTTACGATTAAGCCATTTGCCCAAGATCAGCCAGTTAAAAGACAAACGGCTCCTTCTACTCTACCGAACGGCTTCAATATGCAAGTTCCCTTCAGCATAACTGGATTTCCATTATCAGAATGGAACGGCGGGAAGAAACCGGACTAGGAATCCGGAGGCTTAGTTCTTCCGCTAACCGCGAACCCACAGCAGATCAATGAAATTCTTTGAGCCTTGTTTTCTCAACTACAAAACAAGTGCTTTCACTGAGTTACAGTCAACCAACCACAGACAGCCTTTGTGTTATCATTCTCTAATCCAGCACACCTGACAGACATTGCTAATAATGAATCATAAGAGTTTTTTTTTTTCCTGCTGAATCCTGAGAAGACCTCAGAATCCTGCCAACAGTGTTCCAAATAACCACCAGTCAACCAGCACATGCACATTCTGACCCTTGAGGCTCTCAAAGTACCTCCAGAGCTATCATGCTATCACACGCACACACTACCATGCTGTGATCGTGGTACCTGTCATATTTCACGGCATCCTCTCTGAATGAGGAAGGCTGTGGGGAATCTGACTGCAGCTGCTAAGGTAGGTAGATACAGAACAAAGTTCTTTTTGCACTTATTTTTAACATAAAATACTTTCAAATCATCTACCAGAGGAAATTTAGGAAAAGCATAACAGCATGTACCAAGCTGAAAATTCTTAGGAGCAACTCAGTTTTCAAAGGATCTTTCTTTTGTTTTAAAGTTTATATTATGAACGTCTCTACAAAATGCTCTGCACAAAAGTAGAGACGACAGTACAAGGAACCTATATGTACCCATCACCCAGTTTCAACAACCGTCAACATTTTACTATACATGTTCACAGGGCTTTAAGATCTAGACCTCTAGGGCCAGGGCTTAAATACTCTGGCAAAACAGAGCCTCCTCTGGACACAGCTCATGTCCACATGTCAAGGCACAGACATACACGCCCATAAAAACTGTAACTTTCGGCAATACAGAGAAACAAGCTGGAGTGAGATCTGTTCTTTAAATTCCTGCTACTCTAAGTGTGGTCCCTGATCGGCAGTGTCTGTATTCCCTGGAAGCTTTTAAGACATGAAGCATCGTGGGCCCCATTTCAAACTACATCATAATCTGAATTGTAACAAAACCCCCAGGTAATCAGTCTGCATATTAAATTTAAGAAGCACTGCTCTACTCTAGACCACCATCACTATACTCTGCAAATCTTTAACTATTTAAGTGGCTCAGAGGAGGTGGGCCAAAAACTGAAGTGTGAAAAATAGTGTTCATTTTACTTGGAAGGGCCATTTGCCATCAAGTAGTCGAATTTTACAATATATAGCTTATAACACAACAATTGTACTTCTCGATACCTACCCTAAAGAACACATGAAGAATTTACATAGATGCTTCAATAGGATTTACAAACGTGTAGACAGCATGGTCTGGATCTGGAAACAACCTAGCTGTCCATCAGTAGACAAATGGTGAAACAAACCAGTACAGAACAGGACACAGAGAGGTTAAAATGAATGAGCCAGATCATGGAAAGTTCTCCTGGACATGTTGTTGGGTGAAAAAAGCAAGTTGCAGGATGTTCCACTTAGTGTAACAACACTTGTTTAAAACAAAAGAAAAACAGATGCTTCATTATGTATTTTCTCTGGATACATATATGCATGTGTAAAGAAAGAGAAAAGGTATGGAAGGGCAGATACCAAAAGGAAAGAGTGATTATACTTGGGAAGGGATGAAGGGGATTATGAGTAGGGGTAGGGAGTTGAAGGGGCATCTATTTGCTTTTCTGTGGAAAGGAGAATGCATTCATGTACCTCTTGTAGGACAATATTTTTTAAGTAGCTATACAGCTTCTTATACCAAGTGAGTTTATCTAGAGAAAATATGATCAAGGTAAGGCTATAGATGGATAGGAAGTTTAAAGACCTTTGACAAACTGAAGATACTTAGAAATTAGTTTTGTTTGCATATATGGTGAACCATTTTTGTTTGTTTTCTTCAATACATGCATTCAGCTGGTACTGGGCATATTTTGCATTATTTAAAAATATCTTCAAAAGTGGTATTTGTTTTTCTGTGTATTTTTGTATTCCCTTCATTTGTCTATGAGCTACCTGAGAATAAATTACCTGTGTGATTGCTTTTATTGCTACATATTCCCAGTTTCTAGGTTCAACAGATGATGGTGCACATTAGATAAATGGGTAACTCACCAGCCTCTGTATAATAGTAATAGCTAAAAAGAAACTCCTAAGGGGTAGAACACATACTGTCTTCAATTTATAGCTGAAGAAACAGGCTTAGAAAGGTTGGGTCGTATGCCCAAGGACCCTTTAGCTAGTAAGTGGCAAAGCCAGGCCTTGGCTCTCACGTGTGATTCCAAGTCCTCTGCCCTTCAATTACACTACACTGGTCATCTTGCCATACTTAAATATGGTTCTTACCCACATTTTCTGGAAGTTTTTAGATAGCTTCAGACTGGAAACTCTCAGCTTATTAGAGAACTGATATTGGAGAAATCTTAAAATAGTATGTACACTTTGGGGATCTCATACCTAATTATTTTTAGTTTCTTTTCTTTTCCAATACCTTACCTTGAACAACCCAAGGAGACTGAAGAAAATAATACCACCACCTTACTCCAGTCATAGATTTAAAAAAAAAAAAAAAAGGTGAATTCTGGCTAGTCTGAGTTATTAAAAATGCATCTGCTCTAATTTATATAGAAAAAAATATGAAAGTAGATAGATACCATGTACCCAACTCCCAGCTTTAACAATTGTCAAAGCCCATTAGAAAATCCTAGTGACGATGCAAATGGTGAAGGGGGTAGGGGACTAGTTGTTTTGCCTTTAATAAAGGAAAGGGGGCGCCTTGGTGGCTCAGTGAGTTAAGCAGCCAACTCTTGTTTTCGGTTCAGGCCATGAACTCATGGTTCATGGGTTGGAGCCCCACATCAGGCTCTGCGCTGACAGTGTGGAGCCTGCTTGGGATTCATTCATTCATTCATTCTCTCTCTCTCTCTCTCTCTCTCTCTGCCCCTCCCCTGCATGCTCTCTTTCTCAAAATAAATTAATTAATTAAAAAAAAAAGGAAAGTGACAAGATATCTGAAAACTTCTCATGTGAAATGTTCTCAATTGGGAGGTTTTGAGAAGTTAATGTTTTTTTTTAAGTTTAGAGTTAACAAGGTTAAAAGCTCACACTGGACTTTGGATATCAAGATAATACAACTGACTTCTTGATCCTCTTAAGCACTGGGACTGCAGAGAATACTCTGGACACACATGCATGCCTCTATTTATAGCAGCAAGCACCATGTCTTATGGGAAAAGCTCCTAAACCATTTAAAAATCAAACTATTTTAGGCACCTCACAACTTTCTAAGAATTTTGTTTGTTTGTTTTAACATTGTTCCCAAAAGTTGGATCATAAATTGCATGTATGTATGTGCGTGCGTGTGTGTATGTGTGTGTGTACGTGCGTGCTTGCTTTTGGGAATGTACAAAATGAGGTTAGTGGGTTTGAAACATTCAAGGCTCTATGAAGAGCTCTAACCAGGACTGCATTCGTGGGATAAGGTCCTGGGAGTTCATAGTGTGACTAAGAAATGAATTAACTGTCTCATAAAAAAAAGATTTTTTTTAGAATTGGGCAGTATATATAGATTGCTAAAAACATGAATCATGTACGGCTCATTTCAAATATTAGGCACATTTCACATAACCATTTAAAACATATATGTACTGACTCTGGGATCTTACTAAATTTAAACCCTGACTCAGTAGAGTAAGACAAGTCATTCCTTCTTCTTTTAGGGAGAGAAGAGTGGAAGAGATTGCCCCAACAGAGAAGACTGCTAAAAACACCCTCTATGTGCCAGGAACTTCATGTGCCAGGAACTGTTTGATGATGTAGAGAACTATTAGCCTTCCCCCTCTTTCTTTTGAATGAGTAAAAACTGGTTGAAGACCAACCTGCTTAGGAACACAGCTAATTTCCAACGTTGGTCTATCTGACTCTAAAACCTACCGCCTTTCCTCTCCACCATAGTGACACTCAACTAGACCAGTGGCACCATATGTTTGCTTCAGATAGTCTGGAAATAAGTTTTGCACACCATCTCTGCTTGGCATTCATCTTTTGACCATGGCTTTATTCAATGTAGCATGTTGAAAAAAAAATTTTTTTTTTAATTTTTTTTTTCAACGTTTATTTATTTTTGGGACAGAGAGAGACAGAGCATGAACGGGGGAGGGGCAGAGAGAGAGGGAGACACAGAATCGGAAACAGGCTCCAGGCTCTGAGCCATCAGCCCAGAGCCTGATGCGGGGCTCGAACTCACGGACCGCGAGATCGTGACCTGGCTGAAGTCGGACGCTTAACCGACTGTGCCACCCAGGCGCCCCGAAAAAAATTTTTTTAATATTTGTTTATTTTTGAGACAGAGAGACAGAGTGTGATTGGGGGAGGGGCAGGGAGAGAGGGAGACATAGACTCTGAAGCAGGTTCCAGGCTCTGAACTGTCAGCACAGAACCTGACGCGGGACTCAAACCCACAAACCATGAGATCATGACCTGAGCCTGAGTCAGACGGTCAACTGACTGAGCCATCCAGGCGCCCCTCCAATGTAGCATGTTTTAAAAGTTCACATTCATTTATATTGAAAATTATATTATCACACACTCATTTTGAGAAAGAAGCCTTTCCACTACACCATGGCACTTACAAGGTAGTCATCATAAATGGTTATTCCTAGTAATTTCAGTCCATCCCCAGAAGCTGAGAATGTAAATCAATGGGCACGGCTATACTGCTCTTGTCTGAAAATAGCTCCATGACTAACTGTGTCCACACAGTAACTAGAATATGTAAACGTGCAAGCCTCATGGGTTGCAAGACTTTCATAGAGGGAAGTCTCCATGAAGGTAGACCAGGACCTCAGGCTGAGGGCTTGGGAGGTGGAAGTCACTGGTTTTCAGGCCTGGTCACCAAATAACACTCACTTGAGATTTTTACCAAAAGTCTTGTTTTAAATCCTATCTTAAGGAACACATATGAAGAAGTTATGCAGTAGGGATTAACCACCTGTCAGCTGGGGGCCTTGTGCTATCAAGTTACAGGCTAGATTGAATTAGTAGTTGTAATTAATTACATAATTTTTAGTTCAAGTTTAATTCCACTAAAATGTCATAGTGAAACTAGGCCATTTAAGGTTTATAGAAAAGGATAATTGTAAGATTGGAGGTTATCATACATTTGATTCAAATTTGAGACATGTGAAATACTTGCAAACCAACAATGGACCCATGAACAGTAATACAAGTAAGTGTGCCCCTCACATATATAGGTTTCGGAACATTTGGACTCTTACTGAAAAGAGATTGTTGCCTCTACTCTGAGAAGGCCTAATTCCACCCTGGCCCTCAGCAAGAATAGTGGTGGGCCTCTTGGGGCTGCATGGAGCTTTGCAGAGGTGCAGAAGGACTTCAGGTGACGGGGAGCCCCAGGGCCACTGGGACTGCCACGGTCACCAGAGTTCTCATCTTTGAGAGCAGGACAAAGGGTTCCCAGAGACTCAACTCCAGCAGTTGATTACAAACTCTGGGACATAAACCAAGGAGACCCAAAGAGGGCTATCACTTTGTCATTCTAACCATAGGCCACTGCCTCTGCAGCTAGTTCTTGGTTTTTATCATTTTATGTGACAACACTTCAACTTCCAAGATCTGACTGGCCCAAGTGGCTAATGCCCAATCAATAGCCTAACTATGCTTCTCCATCTATAATGTAAGTCTTCCCAGGGATTCATTAAATAATCCCTCAGGATATGAATGAATGTTAATTCTTCTGGAATATTAATTCCCTATGAAGTTTTATAATGTTTTTTGATATTTTTATATGAAAGCAGATACATATATGGTAGACACATAGAAATGTTAAAAAGAATATGTACTAGGAGACAAGTTTTATGTTCATAAAGGTCTTCTTGGTAGATAGCTCCTGATTCCCAAGGGAAACATTAGTAGAGCTATTTGAGTAATGGCCTGTTGGGTCTTGTAGGCTGTTCCCTCAGAGACTCAGGCTGGAATGGAAGGTCCCCCTCTCCAGACACCACTTCCAGCTCCCAACCCAGATGGGGCATGAAGCCTTGGTTCTGCCTTTTTCGGTACCATTCACCACACCACACTCTTAAGTCAGCCACAGAGCTGGGCACTACTACATTAGCATTTGTTATACCATCAAAACTTTCTCTGTGCAATGACTGTTGTTTGAACAATGCCCTGCTGTTCATCATCCTCAAACTCTATTGACAGAGGCGGAAAGACCAACTGGTCCTGGGGACCCAAGTGAGACAGGTAGAACTGTATCTACAGGAATGTAACCTGCTAGTAGAAACAACCCCAGGATACCATGAAGCATGTACAGAAATATCACCAGGATAGTCAGTACCAGAAACACACTCACCAATCACCTTCCATGTCCTAGGCTCTCGGGATACAGAGATACCTAAGACAGTCTCTGCCTGTGAGGCAAGATCAGGATCACTTAAGTTCCTGACATTTCAGTGGCCTGCTATCAAAATCTGTATATTCTAAGTCCGACTTAATTTTTTCAGGTAAAATAATGATATATCTGTGTTTTCTTTTCAACTTAGAGTTGATGTAACTGTTACAGAGAGATATAAGGTTAGAGGTCTTTACACCTACACTCATTTTATTGCGTAAAAAACAAATCTAAGAAAAAATAAGAATAAAAATGCTATTCTAGTAAGCAAGAACCATCTGTTATATCAGAAAGATTAATCATTTGACTAACTTATTTAAGGTTACAAAGAACTTAAAAATTTCTAGTGCTATACAGTTTGCTATGAAAGCAACTTCTAGACAGAATGGATCACTGAGCTAGATCAGAGGCTTCATTCACTCAACTATGCTACAACGAATTTAACAGATCAAAGAAAATATTCTAGATCTGCTGTTAAATGCTGGTATATTCAGAGACTAAAAGAGACGCATGTCTTTCTTTCCAGAATTCAGTCTTGGGCAGTGTTTCTAAAACTTTTTATCATTATCACTCCCCTAACAAGCCTAACCACCTAACTAGACATTTGTTCTAATCACCCCAGCCCCTCTCCCCAAGAAATTTTAATACCAGAGGTACACTATATATCTGTTTACATACTGTGGTTCTTTGGAAGGCCGCAAATCCTTATAATATCTAACATTTCTTATCCTTCAAGAACCAGTTTCATTCCCTTGGGGCAACATGGCCCCACTAAGAATTCATGGTCTAGGGTAAAGGTTCATATAACCCCCATAAGATACGTGGAAGAGTATGTACACATACACACTCATTTTTAATCAGATTCATAAAGAACCCCATGATAAAATATATACATACATTAAATCTAGAACAGCTTCTGTTCTATAAAGGACCAGATAGTAAATATTTTAGGTTTTGTGGGCTACATATTCTGTGGCATATTCTTCTTATTTTGTTTTTGCTTTGTTTTTACAACCCTTTAGAAATATAAAAAACCTTTCTTAGCTCAAGGACCCTACCAAAACAGGCTGCTGGCCAAACTTGGCCTGTGGGCTGGAGTTTGCTGACTCCTGATCTAGAGGGATAACAGCTAACATTTCTTGAGATCTTACCATTTATAAAAAAGTAACTATTTGTAGAATGGTGGTTGCCAGGGCTGAGGGGAGAGGGGAATGAGGAGTTAGTGTTTAATGGGTATAGAGTTTCAGTTTTGCAGGATGAAAGAGTTCTGGAGATAGATGGTGGTGACGGTTGCATAATAATATGAATGCACTTAATGCCACTGAACTGTAGAGTTAAAAACGGTTAAAACTGTAAATTTTATACTATGTGCACTTTACCACAATAAAAAAAATATTAAAAAAAGTAACTGTTTAACTTTCACTTAACACTCACCAAGAAGCCATAAAGAAACAGATATCTTCATTTTACAGCTGAGGAATGTGAGGCTAGAAGAGATTTAGCAACTTGCCTGAATTACCAAATCAGCAAGCAGAGCGCTCAGATTTGAGTCCTAGTCTGTCAGTTTCAAAGACTGAGCTCTTAGTCATTCTCACCACCAAGACCTCTTTTTATTTATTTTCTCCAACAGACACCATACCTCAAAAGATTTTATCTGCTAAACAAACATCATTCTCTAATAATTTGTTTGGCTTCTTAAACAATTATTCAAAGATACATATTGACAATCAGAGCTTCAGTTCTGTTCCTGGGTCGGCCCATTCTTTTTTTTAAGGTTTATTTTATTTGAGAGAGACAGAGAGAGAGACAGTGTGAATGGGGGATTGGCAGAGAGAGGGAGAGACAGAATCTCAAGCAGGCTCCACATCACCAGCACAGAGCCTGATGCAGGGCTCAAACTCACAACACTGAGATCATGACTTCAGCCAAAACCAAGAATCGGAAGCTTAACCGACTGAGCCACCAAGGCGCCCTTGGGTCAGCCCACTCTTAAAAGATAAGTTCTGGGGCACCTGGGTGGCGCAGTCGGTTGAGCGTCCGACTTCAGCCAGGTCACGATCTCGCGGTCCGTGAGTTGGAGCCCCGCGTCGGGCTCTGGGCTTGATGGCTCGGAGCCTGGAGCCTGTTTCCGATTCTGTGTCTCCCTCTCTCTCTGCCCCTCCCCCGTTCATGCTCTGTCTCTCTCTGTCCCAAAAATAAATAAACGTTGAAAAAAAAAAAGATAAGTTCTAACCTGGTATGATTTCAGCCAAATACCAAAGAAATTTGGCATCCTTAGTTAGCCTGTCAAGATTTTTCTTAAGGTAAAAAAAATAAATACATAAATATTTTTCTTTAGGTAAATATAAGGGGGGGGAGCGGCGCCTGGGGGCTGCCTGGGGGCCTCAGCCGGTTAAGCGTCCGGCTTCAGCTCAGGTCATGATCTCGCAGTTTGTGGGTTCGAGCCCCGTGTCGGGCTCTGTGCTGACAGCTCGGAGCCTGGAGTCTACTTCTGATTCTGTGTCTCCCTCTCTCTCTCTCTCTGCCCACCCCACTTGTACTCTGTCTCTTTCTCTCTCAAAAATAAATAAAATATTGAAAGAAAAAATTTACTGTCACTAGGGCAAGGACCTTTATCTGTTTTATATCACTATCCTCAGTTCCCAGAATAGAGCCTACATTTGTAAGTACCCACCCTCTCTTATCTCTGGGTCTTTTGTGTTTTGGAGACCCCATAATATATGTGAAACTATTAAAGGCAGATGGAATCTAGTATCTCTTTCACCACTCAAGTTTTATGATTCTATGCCTCCATATACGGTAAAACCTTAGATTTCAAGTAAGTCGTTCTGCATATGTTCCACAAGATGAGTAAACATTTCTAATAAATTTTAACTTGATAAATGAGCGATGTGTTGCAATAAGAGTGGTATGAGATGCTGAATGCCACATGATCACAACTGAGCCAATGGTTCTTGAAATTCGCTTTGATATATGAGTGCTTTGGATTACAAGCACGTTTCTGGAATAAATTATGCTCGCAAACCAAGGTTTTACTACTTACTCCAGTGGTATTCATTTAGTCAAATTAACCATAATTCTCAAGAACACACTATAGCACAGAGTGCTAGTCTGTGCTCTTGTGAAAAAACAGAGTAAAATCAAAGAGGAACCACAGGTTAGCTGGGTGTAAAGTCCATAACCTCACAAAAACAACAGCAGCAAAATACTTTAAATGATTTTCAATGAATTAGAGAAAGAATCTTAACTAGTTGTTTGAACTAGGTCCTATATGGACTAAAAAAGCAAGAAACCGCTCTGGCTGTTTTTAACAATTCCCTCAGGGCAATGTCTGTGTGACCTCCCTGGGTGTAGGATACAAGCCAAGCCTATCATATATCTCATCCCTTTGGCTGTACAAACTGTCACAGGCACATGACCTAGGCCAGGCCAATCAGAATTCTTCACTGAGATTTTTCAAACTTAAACTGTAGAGAACACAAGCTGTTTTCTCCCAGATCACAGGCTTTAAAACATCCACAGGTTGACACTGAATGTGGCACCACCTTCCATGTAAAGAAAGCCCATCTGAGGTAAGAGAAAAATGATGACACTAACAGACAGGCAGAGACAAAAGGTGGTAAGAAAGAGGGAAGGAGCCAAACAGAGACCTACAGCTGTGTTCAAGTCCCTCATTCTGAAGGTCCTTAAGACCCATGTCATCCCAGCTCATTTTGCAAGGTGGCTAAGTAAGCAAAAAAAATCCTCCCTTTTGCTTAAGCTAGATGAAGTGAGTTTCTGTTCCTTGCGACCAAGAACCTTAATAGATGGGCTGAGGAGGCTAACTGACCTGAGGACAAAGTTCTCCATCACAGGGAAAGTAGGCTAAAGGTGACAGCTCTTCAGCTCACCCTGGATGGTTCCTCATCCTTCCTCCACCTCAAGTTTTTATCTGAGAAACTAGGTTAAACCTCTTTGCTACCAGGTGTGCTTGAATCCCTTACATAGGCCGATTTGACAGGAGGTACTGTTTACCCACATTTGTCTTAGAAAGAAGCTCCCCAAAAATCCACAAACAGAATTATTTTTATCTTGAAAGACCCTTTACATTTAATAAAGCATTTACTCACAGAAACAAGTGTGAAGAAGTGACTGGGCTTCAGGCTGTACGTAATAAAGAGCTTT
Organism: Felis catus; assembly: GCF_018350175.1. Lineage (NCBI taxonomy): Eukaryota > Metazoa > Chordata > Mammalia > Carnivora > Felidae > Felis > Felis catus. The sequence continues at coordinate 81,555,267 of NC_058376.1, read as the reverse complement.
AAGGGAACTGTAAGAATGTAATCTCCTCAAACAGCTCATGTAAATTTACTAATCTATGGAAAGAAATCTTGCATCACAGAGAGAATATCAAGAAAAAATTTCACTTTCTTTGAACCCAGGCACCAGCCTAATCACCCTTTATCTTGCTGGTTTTATATTATGATTTTCTTAACTTTCTTTTTCATGATTTTTTTTTTACCCGTATGAAACAGATGAAGCTATTCACATTAAATCCGCTCAGTTTTACCTAAGATTGGGGAACTATGAATAGAAATAATATGCAACTGAATTAGTCACCAGGCGCAAGGAAAACTGATAGCTTGCCTTAATAGAAAACTCAAAGAATTAATAATTTACTAGCAGAATATTTGAAAAAGTTTATTTTTTAATATTGCAGATTACAACTTTAAGACTTTATTTAAAAAGAAAGTAAATGGGCATTACTCTGTAACCAAACAAAATGTAAAAACAGACTGCCCACATCAAATCTTTCATTAGTTTATTTTCAAGGACAATTCTAAATAATTGTAAAAGTCACTTTTTCATCACTGATATTTAAGAAAAGAGATTTTGGGGGCATCTAGGTGGTTCAGTCAGTTAAGCGTAAGACTCTTGGTTTCGGCTCAGGTCATGATCTCACAGCTTCGTGAGCTCAAGCCCTTCATCAGGCTCTGCACTGGCAGCGTGAAGCCTGCTTGGGATTCTCTCTCTTTCACTCTCTCTTTGCCTCTCCCCTGCTTGTGCTATGTCTCTCTCAAAAATAAATACACTTGGGGCGCCTGGGTGGCGCAGTCGGTTAAGCGTCCGACTTCAGCCAGGTCACGATCTCGCAGTCTGTGAGTTCGAGCCCCGCGTCAGGTTCTGGGCTGATGGCTCAGAGCCTAGAGCCTGTTTCCGATTCTGTCTCTCCCTCTCTCTCTGCCCCTCTCCCGTTCATGCTCTGTCTCTCTCTGTCCCAAAAATAAATAAACGTTGAAAAAAAAAATTAAAATAAATAAATAAATAAATAAATACACTCAAAAAAAGAAAAGTGGGGATGGGCGCCTGGGTGGCGCAGTCGGTTGAGCGTCCGACTTCAGCCAGGTCACGATCTCACGGTCCGTGAGTTCGAGCCCCGTGTCGGGTTCTGGGCTGATGGCTCGGAGCCTGGAGCCTGTTTCCAATTCTGTGTCTCCCTCTCTCTCTGCCCCTCCCCCGTTCATGCTCTGTCTCTCTCTGTCCCAAAAATAAATAAAAAACGTTGAAAAAAAAATTAAAAAAAAAAAGAAAGAAAAGTGGAGAGACTGGGTGTCTCAGTCGGTTAAGCATCCGACTTCAGCTCAGGTCACAATCTAGCGGTTCGTGAGTTCAAGCCTGTGTTAGACTCTGCTGACAGCTCAGAGCCTGGAGCCTACTTCAGATTCTGTGTCTCCCTCTCTCTGCCTCTCTGCCTCTCCACCTCTCTCTCTCTCTCTCTCTCTCTCTCAAAAATAAACATTAAAAAAAAAGAGAAGAAAAGAGATTTTGCCATCAGACACACAGGCTAATTCAAAGCCAGTCCCTGTATTTTTTAAATAGCCATTTATGTATTTCCAGTAACCGTCCCACCCGACCCAGTGAATGCCTTCCTGATGATGGCCCTTCTTTCCCCCCACCAGACTATAAGCTCCAAGAGAGTAGGCAATGGAACCATATTGGTCCACTGCCATGTTTTTAGAGCCTAGTAGTGCCTGGTGACCAATAAATGTTTGCTGAGTAAGTAAATAAAGGGATCAGTGAATAAACCCACTCCATGTTCTACTTCTCGTGCTGACAAGTTCTAGATAAGAAAGTTCTTGAGAAACTGATGAGGATGAAAATAGAAAATGTAAATGTTTTTCTTCCTTAAATTTAACCTAATTCAGCAAGCATTGGGTAGCATGTCCTCTGTGCCAGGCACCAAACTAGGAGCTAGAGACACACAGATAAAGATGACAGAGCCCCTACCCCTAACGTGCACATCAGAATGGGCTGACATCAGCTGGAGGCCCAGCTTTCATAGGACCTAGCAGCTCACCAGGAGGTTCATCCTAGGTAGGACTGTAAAAGTGGGAAGAGGGAGAGAAGGCCATGGAAAACTTAATAGAATGCTGATTTGAAAACACACCTAAGTATCCTAAGTAGCCATTAAGAGCTCACAGTATCATATAACCAATTATTCCCATAATACTGCTTCTACAGAGAAATATGGTCTAAAAAAATTTTTAACAGGGAGGCTATATAGTTCCAGGAACAGGCCCTCAAAATTCCCAATTTCTCTTCTCTCCTCCTCTGAAGCTTTGCTCCAGAAACAAAGGGCATCTTTGACAATGGGGGTCTCCTACGGTGGGAAAATATGAGAAGGAAAGATGGGGGTGGGTGTGATATTCCTATATATATGGACTATTTGAGTATTTGAAGATGGGAGTGGCTATACCTTTAAGTTTGAACTTCATTAAACTCAGATGCATCTTCTCATACTGAATTCCACTTTAGTAAAGATATTACTATTATTGCCAACAGCTTAAATGCATGATCACAGACAAATCACTCATCAAATCATAGCAAATCCTGTTAAAAAAGCAGATCATTATTTTATTGGTTTCAAACACCATCAAATTATGACCACTCCAAACACTGATTTACAGAATAGAAGTCTAACTAATTCTGGAATTGAGTATCTGCCCTTTTCCCCCAATACCAAAAGTAAAGAGAGAGAGACAGAGAGAGAGACAGAGAGAGAGAGAGAGAGAGACCGAGATTACATATACATTCATTTAGCATAGATGTTATCAAAGACGTAAACAGTGATTCTCTATAAAACCGCAAGCTCCTTCACCTATTCATCAAATTCATCCATGGAACACAAATTATTTGTCAGATACCACATTAGCCTTAAGAAAAAATACTGGGGGGTGGGGGGGGGAGGGAGGAACACATAAAGGGGACACAACCTCAACTAGTAATATCAAATAGCATTCTTTCTATTTCTCTTGACTTGTTAGAGTCTATATGAATGACTAATGAGTGGAATAGGAAGGGAAGATAAATTCCAAGTCCTATGCTATAATAAATTACAGTGTTAGAGAAGAAGTTAAAAATAGATGGAGTAAGAGTCACTATTACTTAGAAATACACAGGTGCAAACAAAATGAGAAGAGTATCTGGTCACACCATAAGCATTCCTAAAAGACACCATAAATAGACTTATGAAGAACTACCAGCATTAGATTCCTAGGATAGCTCTGAACCACCTGAGACCCTCTCCTAAGCAGCCTACAGCACTTGCTCCTCTATTCTATAGAGGAATAGAATATCCTATTGTCCAAGGATACAAGGGCATGGAAGAATAGTTCTGCTTTTTGGTCACAGCTATCACAAACATGGCTCACCAGTCACAGATTATTCAGATCTCAGCCTTATGGGGATAAAAATTAAAAACGGAAACTAGCTAGTGATTCTATTACTGCCTTCTTGAATTGGAATAATCTTTCAGTTCTACATTATCAAATAGCATGGTTACATGTCTTCCTATATTAGAAAGTGTCATATAGCAGAAAGACTACACAGGCTTTGCAATCAGACAGAAGTTCAGATCTAAGGTCTGTCACCTTTCTTGCTGGTGGCCTTGGGAGAGTGGCAATCCTCCTGAACCTCTCTATCTTCTCTTCTGAGGAATAAAGTTGCCACCATGACTCACAGTGCTATCGAGAGATGGGAGATAATCCATATAAACAACCAGCACAGTCAATGGCCTCTATTTTTCACACCAGGCTGTCTGTACCTCTTCTCACCCAACATATCCACATGCTGCCCACACATGACACTCACAGTGTGCTAAAGGTAAGCTTCAACCTGCCAATCAGCTTGTGTATGGTTAATAAAAGCAAAGCTCTGCTAACATGAGTCTGCGTGAAACCTAAGAGGAAGGATTAACTTCATACAAAACTATATGCTCCAAAGCCAAAAGAAACAACTTTTACATAACTGATACACTAGCCTAGGTACGAGAGAACCCTTTTCCATTGATTAGTGAAAATAAAGACAACTTAGGAGGAATAGCTCTATCTTTGAAGGCAGAAACTATTTTTTTTAATGTTATTTATTTTGGGGAGAGAGCGAGAAAACGACAGCACACTCAGGTGAGGGGCGGGGGCGGGCGGTGGGGGACAGGGTACCCAAAGCAGGCTCTGCACTGTCAGCGCAGAGCCCGATGTGGGGCTCGAACCCATGAACCATGAGATCATGCCCTGAGCTGAAGTCAGACACTTAACCAACTGAGCCACCCAGGTGCCCCCAGAAACTGATTTCTGATGCCACACTCTGTCAAAAGCATTGGGAGAAACAGCCCCTTTCTCTGGGCCTGGTATCAAAGCAGGTACATTAAAATACAGCTCTAGAATCTGACAACTCTGGAGTTTTGGTCCTGCCTCCGAGCAGCGTGGCAGGAAGGACAGATTACAAAGATTACTATATTTTCAAACATGCCTGAGTCAAGGGTTGGTCAGAACAAATCCTAGAGAACTGAGCTGCCCTCATTTCACAGATGTGTCTGGCTCCTAACCTTCACATGAGTAGTTGTTCCTAAAAAAGTATTTCTTTGCAAAGGACTTGTAGACTCACAGAATTCTAGAGCGGGCAGGAAGGTTGGACATGACCTAGCCGACAACCTCACTTTGATGACAAAGTGACAAAACTAATGGCCAAATGGGTAGGTCACAGAGCTGGTTAAAGACAGAACCAGAATTAGAGCCTAGACCAGCATTCCTTCCACCAGACTTTATCATCTCATTCAGCCAGTTAGTTCCCTTCCTTGTGTTTTTTTTTTTTTTTTTTAAGTCTTTCAGAGTCTTGACTTTATTTGGAAGATCACCTCTTTTTCTCCCCCAACATTTTTTTATTGTGACAAAATATACAGAACATAAAATTTACCATTTACACCATTAAAAAAAAAACTGAAGTAATCTCTATACCCCATGTGGGGCTTGAACTCATGACCCCAAGATCAAGAGTCAAATGTTCTTTTGATTGAGCCCACCAGGCGCTCTGTAAACCATTTTTAAGTATATATAGTTCAACAGTATTAAAACAGTGGTAGTCTGGTGTATCCATGACCACCATCCATCTACAGGAATTTTTCATCTTCCTCAACTGAAACTCTGTACCTACTAAACAGTAACTCCCCATTCTCCCCTTTCCCCCAGCCCCTGGCAACTACCATTCTCCTTTGTCTCCCTGAACATGAATACGCTGGGCGCCTCACAAGTGGAATCATACAGTATTTTATTTTTTGTGTCTGGCTTATTTCACCTAGCATAATATCTTCAAGGTTCAATTATGTTATAGCATGTGTCAGAATTTCCTTCCTCTTTAAGGCTGAAAAATGTTCCATTGCATGTATATACCACATCTTGTTTATCCATTCATCTGTCAATGGACTTTGTTTTTTAAGAGAGAGAGAGAAAGCAAGCTGGAGAGGGGGCAGAAGGAGAGAAAGGGAGGGAGGGAGGAAGGGAGATAAAGAGAGAGAGAGAGAATCTTAAGCAGGCTCCACTCTCAACCTGACACAGGGCTTGATCCCATGACCCTGTGATCATGACCTGAGCAGAAATCAAGAGTCAGATGCTCAACCAACTGAGCCACCCAGGCGCCCCTGTCAATATAAGCTGCTCTCACATTTTGGCTATTGTGAATAATGCTGCTATTAACATAGATATACACATAACTGTTCAAGTTCTTGCTTTTAATTATTTTGGGTAAATACCCAGAAACAGAATTGCTGGATCATATGGTATACCAGCGCTATTCTGAAATGTATCTCAAAGGAAACAAAAGAAACTAAATCATCTTGGTTGATGAATTCTTCCAAGAAAATGAAAAATACTGTTTTGTTCCTGAACTTAGCTTTACTTAACAACAAATTTTTCCCATTCTGTGATGATGCATAGGGGCATGTGTACCCCAATGTTTATAGCAGTGCTTTCAATAATAGCCAAATTATGGAAAGAGCCTAAATGTACATCAACTGATGAATGGATAAAGAAGATGTGGTTTACATATTCAATGGAATACTACTTGGCAATGAGAAAGAATGAAATCATGCCATTTGCAGCAATGTAGATGGAGCTGGAAGGTATTATGCTGAGTGAAATAAGTCAGTCAGAGGACACATACCACATGTTTTCACTCATATGTGGATTTTGAGAAACTGAACAGAAGCCCATGGGGGAAGGGAAGGGAAAAAAACGAATACAGAGAGGGAAGGAGGCAAACCACAAGAGAGTACTAAATACAGACAACAAACTAAAGGTGGATGGGAGGGTGGGGGAGAGGGAAGATGGGTGATGGACATTGAGAAGGGCACTTGTTGGGATGAGCACTGGGTGTTGTATGTAAGCCAATTTTACAATAAATTATATTCATTAAAAAAAAACAAATTTTGTGAGAACTCATTTAAAGGCTGTGTGAGGTAGAAGAAAAAGCATCGCAATGACAATGGGGAGAATGACTTTGTATTAATGTCCAGTGTAACATTTTTTTTTTTTTTACCTCTCTGGGCATTAAGGAGAGACAGTAGGAGAGAGCAGTCTAGGTAATCCCTAAGGTCTATGGATTCTGTGGGTTCTAGGAATCTATGGAAAAACTTGGAGAAGTACTATGTTCCTTCATCATTTTTTACTTTCCTTTACTTCTGTTTGAATAAGCAGCATATTAAAAATTAAAGAACTGTTTCTAGTTAAAGAACTTAATGTATTCTTGAAACAAGAGTCCAAGGGCAAGAAGAACACTTGAGCTAGAAAAAAAATCATTGAGACTAATATAACAGGCAATAATCTTCCCTAGCAGTACATTGGATAATTGCTTTAGAATTTTCTAGAGCATAGTACCTGTATACTGAGTCACTGTGGATTCATTTAAGTCACTATGAATTTGTGGTTATTTTATAGTAGTTGATATCAATGCACACCACTGAGCTCAGAATCAACAGGGAATACCTGCCATGAAAAGTTTGAAACAACAGTTTGGTCCAAACAACACTTTAGTTACTGAGCAACAGACAGTCACCAAGATCCCTAACTGACAATGCGCTCAGGTCAACATGCAGACCTGGCTACAAGTATGACAACACACTCAAACTCCAGCCATTCCTGGGCCTTTCCAAGACCCAAGCCATGGACGTTATTATTGTCTTTCTCAGGAAGGATTTGCACCTTGTTTTCCCTAGCTTCCCAGAACTCTATCTGCTTGAGTACCCATCAGGAAGCAGGCTTTCTACTCCAGGGTCAAGAGCGGCATGATACAGACAGAATTCCTCATCTGTTTCCCCAGTCAATATTTCAACTACTTAAAGTAACTTTTATGGAAAGCTTCCCTTGCTGGGGACAATTACTTATATTAACCTATTCAATCCTTACAATTCTGGGAGTAAGGTGTGTTCTTGCTCACATTACAGGAAAAAAGAGGGAAGCTCAGAGAGGTGTTCTATCAAGAGCCACACAAGGGGCACCTGGTGACTCAGTCGGTTGGGCATCCGACTTCAGCTTAGGCCACGATCTCGCGGTTTGAGTTTGAGCCCTATGTTGGGCTCTGTGCTGACGCAGCTTCGAGCCTGCTTCAGATTCTATGTCTCCCTCTCTCTCTTCCTCTCCCCTCCCCCTCCCCGTCTCTCAAAAACAAATGTTAAAAAAAAAAAAAAAAAAAGTCACACAGGTGCTAAGGAGCGCAGCCAGACTGAACTGGGTGTTCAGGCCCCACCTGAACACCACCACACCATTCCCCCATACTCTCACCTCCCTATGCCAACTGGACCACCCTGAAGAGAATATCTGAAGTCTCTCCCTCAAAAAGCAGGCCTTAACAACTTAACTTATGGCTTTTCAGTCAAATGTGAAGTGTACCGATCATATCATTTCTTCTTTTACCTTTATATTGGCTGAGAGGCAGAACTTTGAAGGAACTAAGGCCAAGAGGAGAAATCTTAGATCAGTCCTTTCGTTAAGAAGAGCTTTTCAGGGATAGAAACACCCACATTAACTACCTCCACCAACAGCAGATGGTGATTGGATCCCAGTATTTTTATCCACCCTCAAGCTTACTCCTGATCAGTCTACTGGTAGAAAAGGCATCCATCCAAGACTTCCTTGGACATTTTTAGAGACCTAGCCTATGTGAATCTTTCCTCTCCAAATTCTAAGAGTGCATACAAATAGTGTTAATAAATATTTATTATATAATAAATTCAGGAAACTGTGTTTAAAACAACCACATGCATTTTTCTATGGCCCTGAGACATCTGGGGCAATCCTAGGTTGCACACCACATTTATGATGATTTTATTGGACCTGGAGCATAATATTATGATTTTAAATGACCATAGAGGTTTATAATTATTGTATCATTGATTTTATGATATATTATTGGTCCCATCTATGATTTATTTGATGCCAAGGCCTTGATCAGGAAGTTAACACCCAAATATGACATTATTCCTGTGGGAAAATACCACTGGCATAAAAACACTTGCTTTTTTATTAAGGCAGTGACATGAAAAGTAGGGACTGCTTGCTCAATGAGACCCTGATAAGCAAAATATAAATGTAAATTTTTCTTTAGGTGAAAGAAGAATTACTTTGGATTTATTTTTTAAGTTTATTATTATTATTTTTTAGTAATTTCTACACCCAGTGTGGGGCTCGAACTCACAACCCCAAGATCAAGAGTCACATGCTCTTCCAACTGAGCCAGCCAGGTGCCCTGGATTTATTTTTTAAGAGAGCTGCAGAGGATAATGTGGAATAAGTTCCAAATTTCTGTTCCACTCCTACATCACTGGTTCTCAACTCTAGCTGGACCTCAGAATCACCTGGGGGGCACTTAAAAAATAGGTATGTTAGGCCTACCCAGGCCAAATAAATCAGAATTTCTGGAGATGAGCTCAGGGACTTCATTTTTCAAATAAAGCTCCCCAAGTAGTTATAATACGGATCCAGGGTTCAGAACAATTGACCTATACCAGTGGCTCTTAAACTCAGTGTATCAGAATCACGTAAAGGCCTTGTTAAAACACAGATTGTTGGGGCGCCTGGGTGGCGCAGTCGGTTAAGCGTCCGACTTCAGGCAGGTCACGATCTCGCGGTCCGTGAGTTCGAGTCCCGCGTCGGGCTCTGGGCTGATGGCTCAGAGCCTGGAGCCTGTTCCCGATTCTGTGTCTCCCTCTCTCTCTGCCCCTCCCCCGCTCATGCTCTGTCTCTCTCTGTCCCAAAAATAAAAAAATAAACGTTGAAAAAAAAAAAAAAAAAAAAAACACAGATTGTTGGACCCACCTAGGAATTTCTGATTCAGGAGGCCTGGGCTATGGTGGAAAATCTGCATTTCTACCAAGTTCCAGGTGATACTGATGGTCAAAAGACCACACAAAAGGACTGCCTTAAAGTTTCTCTAGCTGAACAATATTCTAAATTAATTTTATTCTAAATTAATTTGATGATTAATATATTAGACCACTCCTCCATACGGTGAGATCTAAGATTTTAGAAAGGCTTTCAACAGTGCAAGCCAAAGAAAGGATTTTCTGCTTAATCATCAGTTACCACAGATAGTTTATCAGAATGTACCATTCCCTAAGCATTTGAGTTACTAAAGTTAAACCAGGTTAAAAATCGGACAATTCACTTCTACCATTAGCAAGCACCAGCTATGTGATGGCTGGGCACACACCGTGAGTAAGTCATTATTTCCTAGAGCAGTGAGGAGACTATCAGACAGGCCTGCTGTGCACACAGATAACTACGCTGTCAGGCTGGTGACGGCTGAGGAAATAGTGAGAACCTGAGAGGAACATTTCAGAAGGAGCTGGGGGATCTTTACACAGGAGAGGACCTTACACCTGTATCTTCAAGGGGATCGCCCAGTTGCCAGTTTTCCACTGCCCAAACAAATTTAACAATAGCAGTGCAGTGTACTTCCTGCCCCACGAGGGTGCACCTGGACTTTGTCCCTGGGCATTAGAGGTGTGATCAGGAACTACAGGCTAATTTTACTACCAGCCTGAAGGCAGATTCTATGGTTTATCTACCTTTGTACTTTTTACAACAATAATTGCCTAAGACACAATGCCTCACACATAAGTGTGGATGAATACCTGGGAGTAAGTGATGAAAAAATGTAATCTGAAAGGGAAACCTAACGCACCCAGGGATGCATACAGGTAGGGTGGGGAAGGTGGGGGTAGGTTCAATTTCAGGTTGAGAGTCTTGCTCTCTTCCAAACTTAACACACCACAGACATCTGAGAAGTATTCTTGACTAACCAGAAATATGGTAACCCGTTAAGCTGGTACAGGGATAGTAAGGGCGAAAAGCAGCAGTTGCCTCGTGGTTTGCTTCTGTGAATTTGGAAAGAGTAAGACTCCTCCAAACCTAGCTCATTAATGTGGAGACTGAGGGCTGGCTTCTTCTGCATCCTATATACTGTGCCCTGCACTCTGGCTAAACACACAGTAGGTGCTCAAGTAACGCTCTTCTGAGTTGAAATAACTTGAATTCCTTACTGAGTCTCAAAAACGTTTTTTAAATTATTGGGACATTATGTGACATTCACCTGAGGTATTGAGAGCTGGCAGGCAGTGAATTTCAAAACCAAATGCAACATCACCAACTAGGTATGGAATCCCTCTTACCCACCAGCCAGACTGAAGCACTATCAACAAAGCTTAGGTCTCTAAAGACCCCCGACAGAGAAAATATCCAGAAGTAAAAGCTTTTCTCAAGATGAAAACACCCACAAACACTTTTTCGTTGCTAGAAGAACTGAAATGAGTGTAGAAGTTAAACACCGGAAGTACCCTTTGGAGTGCTGATGTAGTAGGGGTTAGGAGACCACAGGCTCTATACCTCCCACTAGAACACAACTCCCAGGCAGCCTCTTCTACTTAACAGCTGGATATTGAAGGTTATCATCCTATCTCTAAAAATGTAGCTTGCTAGGCTCAATCTTAGAAGTTACCCACAGTATTTCCTTCAAAACTAAAATGTATTTAAATTTTACCTGTAAAGGTAGTACAGAATCAAATGTCAAATGATCAAATATTAATACAGCCCCCAGGGGCACCTGAGTGGCTCAGTCGATTAGGCTCCATCCAACTCTTGATTTTGGCTCAGGTCATCATCTCACAGTTCAGTTCATGGGATCCAGCCAGCACCCCCCCACCCCCACCCTCCCCACCGCCCCGTTCTGGCTCTGTGCTAAAACTGAGGAGCCTGCCTGGGATTCTCCACCCCCCTCCCTCCCTTCCTCCCTCTCTCACTCTCTGCCCCTCCTCCAGCTTGAATGTGTGTGTGCACACTCTCTCTCAAAATAAATTTTTAAAAAAATTAAAAAGAATAAAATAGCCCCCAAACTAAAGTTCTATTGGATACTTTAAACAGCCCCCAAATTAGGGGCACCTGGGTGACTCAGTTAAGCGTCCGACTTTAGCTCAGGTCACGATCTCAATGTTTGTGGGTTCCAGCCCCACATCGGGCTCTGCACTGACAGCTCAGAGCCCGGAGCCTGCTTCAGATTCTGTGTCTCCCTCGCTCTCTGCCCCTCCCCCACTCACTCTGTCTCTCTCAAAAATGAATAAATGTTAAAAATTTTTTTTAATATTAAAACAGCCCCCAAATTAAAGTTCTATTGGGTTATTAGATTCTTCTTGATGAATATTAACCAAATAAAAGTACTGAAAGAAAGAGGTATTTCCATTTTATTAAGGTGTAATTACTCTGATCAAAATTACCTTCACTTTCTGGCAATTAAGTGACACAGGACTGCCATGATTTAAATTGAACTCTCTTCTGAATGGATGGATTTTTTAACCGCTTTTTGTCATGTGAAAATTACAAAGGCATCATCCTAAATTCTTCTAGAACAGGATAATACTCAGATATTAAATTATTTGCATCTCAAGGGCACTGGAAACCTACAAAAAAACTGAGATTATATTATAACCCACTGAAGAGTGAAATGTCATGAATTCTAATTGTTATAGCACAAAACTGGAATCTACTCTACCTTTTTCTTAAAAAGAGGGGAAGGGGTGCTTATTCAACCAAAGAATCAATACAAACAAGATCATAAGAGGGAAATTTAAAGTACTCAAGAGTATAAGCTATTTAAACACATTTCAGAAGTATTTACACATAACTGATATGATGAATAGAAATCATTTTTTATATTCAATAAAAAGGTCTGATAGGACTGCTCTTTAGCAAAATTTTGTTAGTTTACTCAGGTTGCAATACTTAATTGAAGATAATATAAATTTTTTAAAAATCTGCCCATTCAGACATTTGATGAATTATCATTGATCTTCCCTAACCTGCATCAATGAAGCTTCAATGTATTTAATTCAAACCATAAACTCAGGTTGAGAATTGAACAGCATCAACCAAATTCAGAAAAATTGATACTTCTGTTTTCAGAGAGGACCCGATGCATCTGATGATGAAAAATGCCCAACAACATTCATTCTACATTATGTGGTCCCTAGGCTGTTAGACACAATAGTGAATGTCTGAGGGTCAGATAACAACTGAATTAGCCCAGAAGCACTTCTGAAAAACCAGGACATGTAAGTCTCCAAAAAACACACAACCATACACAAGGGCCACTACACATACCCAGGGGCATTCACAAGAATGATGTCCTAACTGGAACTATATGGACAGCTCTTATGTTGAGGTGTTTTGCAGGTAGAGACACCCACATGGCTCTGTGAGGAGCCAGGCTCCATCACGTGACCAAGCAGGAACTATTCTCTTTTACCTGCAATTCTGCTTTTCTAAGACTTTGAAAACAAACCAACTGGAGAGGTCATTTGAGGAGGAATAACTGAGATTATATGAGATCCAAGCAGGTCATCTGAGGCACTTCAGCCCACTAGATGGCTTCTGACTGTTTCCCTCCTCCCTCTTCCCCGGGCTAGGATTGTAACAAGAGGATAAGTCACTGAGGAAGAATAAGAAAAAATACACTTCTCTGGGCAAATATCTACTGGCATTTAAATATTACAAAAATAATAAAAAAGGTGTAGAGTTACATATCACATTGGTCCTCTGAGCTCCCAGAATTGTTCATGCTCACCTTTAACCTCCTAACTCTTGAAGATGACAAAAATCTGAAATAAATCTTAAACTTGGTCCTTCCACTGAAGCAGTTGGGGGGGGGGGGGGGTTCTCTCTAAAATCTCTGGAGAAAAAAATTTTTTTAATGTAATCATTTGATTGTTTTGTGAAAAAAAAATACATCAAGATTTTAAACTAAGGAGGGGTCAAGAACCCACTCAGGGACAATCCTCTCTCAAAAAGGATAACTCAGAATAAACTTTGTTTAACTAGAATATACAGTGTGTAAAAAATTCAGTATTTACCCCAAAGGTTTTTTTTTTTTTTTAACAACATAAAAAGTATCTATCTTTCCTAGAGAGCAGTAACTCCTAAAGGACCCTAACACTCCATAAACCTCAGTCTACACAAATTCAGAAGGAAAGAACCAAAATAACTCCTCACTCCACACTATCATGTTATCAGGGCCTTTAGGAGAAAAGGTTAAATGGGTTATGGGAATACGCAATGCAAGTAAAGTAAGCACCAAGATTCAATGAAAATTTAAAGATGGGCCTATTAAAATACTATATTTGACTGAAGTCATAGGACATTCTACAGGCAATGTTGATAGGATTGCATGAGTTTAGCAAGACACTGCTACAGAGTGAACCCTTCAGCACCAACATGGATATGACTAACACCAAAAACTGTATCAAATTTCCTCAAGAGATAAATGTATAATAAAGGTAGATACCAAAGATCTGAAGGCCTGATGTTCTGCATTTTTAGTGGGGGAGAGAATTGGCCTTGTCTGGTATCAAAGTGACCACTGCATTTTGTCTCAGAAAGATTTACTCAGATTTGGTGTGGTAAATAGCATATTTCTTAGAAAACCAATGATTTTAAAGAAGGGTAAATATATTTTCCTCTTGTAGACTATGGCTAACCACAGTATGGCACAATTTTGGAGAAATCAGACCTCACCCATTACAAAAATAGCAAAAAGGCTATTTTACTGCTGGCAGAAAAGTAGCTAACATCTTTATTGATACAAGAACAGGGTTTTCAACTTTTCAATTAAACATTAAAAAACTCAGCTCTTTCAGATAAATCTGAAAGGAAAAAATTAAGTTGCGTTTTATAAAAGAGAAAGTAACTCACTCTTTTTTTTTTTTTAATTTTTTTTTCAACGTTTATTTATTTTTTGGGACAGAGAGAGACAGAGCATGAACGGGCGAGGGGCAGAGAGAGAGGGAGACACAGAATCGGAAACAGGCTCCAGGCTCTGAGCCATCAGCCCAGAGCCCGACGCGGGGCTCGAACTCCCGGACCGCGAGATCGTGACCTGGCTGAAGTCGGACGCTTAACCGACTGCGCCACCCAGGTGCCCCAAAAGTAACTCACTCTTTAGGGGAGAGAAAAGAAAGAGTCAAAAAGGCGGGGGGGGGGGGGGGGGGGCGGAACACTTCTGGTTGAATGTTAAATATACGATCCCGTCTAAGTAATGTGAACAGTCTGGGCCTCAGATCCCTAATCTGTGAAATAAGGACAGTAGTGTCTTCCTCACCCTAGAAAGTGTAGAGAAAAATTAAATAAGAATTATAAAAGGATTCAGTAATCCACAATTGTTATTACTGGTGTTTTATAAGGAATTCATTTTATTCCAAAAGGGGCTGAGTATTAATAGAAGGAGATTATTCTCCTCAGTATATGCCCCAGACTAAGCAAGTCTCTCTTTGATTTGTTGACTTTTCCTGATTGACTTAGTTAAATCCTAGATGCTCCCCCCAATGATTCCCACCTCTCGGTATTCTCTTTTTGAGTAACTCCTTCCCACTGAGCGTGGGGTAGACTAGTGTCTCATGTCTGACAAACAAAATAAGGCAGAAGTGCTGATGTGCAACTCACTGATTAGGTGGTACAAGGCAGTGTGGGGTCAGCTCTCTTGGGTTACTCTTGCTGCCATGCTGTGAGCAGACCTCAGGAGAGGCCCATGTTGTGAAGAGCTGAAAGCTCTAGCCAACAGCCACAGAGAAACTGAGGCCTTTCAACAACCACATGAGCAGGCTTGATAGCAACCTCATGAAGGATGCTGAGCTAGAACCACCCAGCTAAACTGCTGCCATATTCCTGACCCTCAGAAAATGTGAGAGATAATAAATGTTTGCTGCTTTAAATTGCTAAGTTTTGGAGTAATCTGTATGCATCAATAGATTACTAATACAGAACATCTGACAGTATCTTGTTTTGCAATTAACATTTAAGATCATTCATTTCCTTGGGTATGAATTATCTCAGCCATTGGTAAATTCTGCCATTTTTTGCACTTGTCTATTTTTTCCCACAACAACTTCAGATACTGTCTGCTTAACTTGATCATCTTTGAGTTACTACATAAAAACACAACTTAACTTGCTTGTATCTTCCTACTATCTTGAAATAAGAGGACTGCTATTTCTGTGTTTTGGTTTGTTTTTGTTTCTTAAAAAATATACATAGATTTTTCTTCTATTATTCCGGGCAGATTTTTTTTTTTTAAAGTAGGTTTCACACCCAACACGGGGCTTGAACTCACGACTCCAAGATCCAGACCCAAGCCGAGATCAACAGTTAGACACTTAACCGACTGAGCCACCGGGCACCCCTCCCAGCAGATTTTTAATGTAATTTGGGTTGGAGAAAGAAATACCTAGAGAGGAAGTTGTATTTTTGTGTAATCACACTGAGTCTAATAATACTAAGATTAACCCACCCTTAATTTTTTTAAAAAGACTGATTTGCAAAACTTATTCTGGTTACACCAAATCTAAAGTTCTGCTTTCCAATACTCATTTTGCAGCCCTGTACAACTGTTCTTTGCAGCATATCTGTTTTTTTTTTTAATTATTTTTTTAATGTTTATTTATTTATTTTTGAGACAGAGAGAGACAGAGCATGAACAGGGGAGGGTCAGAGAGAGAGGGAGACACAGATTCCGAAGCAGGCTCCAGGCTCCGAGCTGTCAGCACAGAGCCTGATGCGGGGCTCGAACTCACGGACTGTGAGATCATGACCTGAGCCGAAGTCGGACGCTCAACCAACTGAGCCACCCAGGCTCCCCACATACCTCATGTTTTAAAGGGCCTTTGTACCTAAAATGCCCATGAAGATTTCATTCCACTTAAGCCAAAGATTCAGTACAAAGACTGAAAAACCCATTCACAAGAGTAAAAACTTTGAACTGCTATTTCTCCCTGCCCTCAATTTGAAAATAAAAAGAAGAAATAAAAGCAAATTATTAATGATACATTATGGCTTTAATTTTTAAAACTTGAAAGATATTTAATGAGCAGCTCATTCCACTTTTCAAGGCATTCAAGCTGCAGCAGTGGAATTAAAAAATAAGACAAGAGCAAGATCTCATGGAACTTCAAAATGGTAAGGTTCAAAAGACCAGTCCAAAAAACAGAGTTGGCTATTTTAATGGAACCGATGACCATTCGATCCTTTACAAATGAAGGAAGCCAAATGAAATCCTGAATTCCCAGACACCTACATGTCACTCTATTGTGCCTTACCACAGATGAACTGAGAACTCACATTCTCCAAGACACGTACTTACCTCACCCTTATAGTGACTGCTAATGAGCTATTTCATTCATGTAAGTTTTAGAATAAAAAGACACATTTTTAAAATGCTAATCCAGGGGCGCCTGGGTGGCGCAGTCGGTTAAGCGTCTGACTTCAGCCAGGTCACGATCTCGCGGTCCGGGAGTTCGAGCCCCGCGTCAGGCTCTGGGCTGATGGCTCAGAGCCTGGAGCCTGTTTCCAATTCTGTGTCTCCCTCTCTCTCTGCCCCTCCCCCGTTCATGCTCTGTCTCTCTCTGTCCCCAAAAAAATAAACGTTGAAAAAAAAATTTAAAAAAAATGCTAATCCAACTGTCCTAGCAGCTTTCTTGTTTTGTGGTGGTTTTGTCTGTTTTTTGGCTTTTTTTGGTAAGGTCCCTTAGGTAACTGGTAGTTTTCATTTACTTTGGCCTTAATGAGTATTTACTGCACCCCGGACCTAGAAGCAGCATCTATATGGCTTTCAATTTTGTCAACTTAAATACAAGAAAGTGCAAGAGTAACCAAAACATTTTGCAAAATATTTAAAAGCCCTACTTTTCACCACTGAATTTTCCTGCCAAGTACACTCTATGCTTTAAAACTACCTGCCTTATCCTAGATGTTCACTTGCAGGCAGAACTCAAGTTCTTACTTAAAAAAATGTTTGCCAGACATATGAGAATCATATTTTCTTAGAAAGTGGTTTAAAACATTACCTATAGTTGGCCCAGTGTTTAACTGGAGAGTGTATAATTGAAACTTATGTGGGAATATGTTCCTCCAATTATAGGAAAACGGGGACTAATTTTTTCTCATGAACAGGCATTATGAAATAGCATATACATTAAACTAAGATTGTCACATATTCAGCATACATACATTCTAAATTTACAAAAGGATTTCAGGGGTGCCTGAGTGGTTCAGTTGGTTGAGCGCTTGACTTCAGCTCAGGTCGTGATCTCACGGTTCGTGGGTTCGAGCCCTGTGACCTACTGACAGCTCGGAGCCTGAAGCCTGCTTCGGATTCTGTGTCTCCCTCTCTCTCTGCCCCTCCCCTGCTAGTGCTGTCTCTCTCTTTCTCTCAAAAATGAACATTAAAAAAAAAAGGATTTCAGATGATTTAATATAACAGAAACACAATAAATTATTACATAAAATTAAAAGTATAAGGTACTTTATTTTTTTATTAAAAAAATTGTTTTAACGTTTATTTATTTTTGAGACAGAGAGAGACAGATCATGAACGGGGGAGGGTCAGAGAGAGAGGGAGACACAGAATCTGAAACAGGCTCCAGGCTCTGAGCGGTCAGCACAGAGCCCAACGCGGGGCTCAAACTCACGGACCGCGAGATCATGACCTGAGCCGAAGTCAGACGCTTAACCGACTGAGCCACCCAGGCGCCCCAAAAGTATAAGGTACTTTATAATGGAAAAAAATTATTCCAGAAAACTAACTAGACTAAGGATGGTTGCTGCAAATGAGCTCCCAAAGAGCTATCATCATCATTAGATAAGACATACAAGTTTAACCAGTTTATGAAGAGAAGAACTTTTCCCTCTCACTCCCAGACAAGCCTTAAGGGTAGGAGATACTAAACATAATGGAGAGAGTCTTCAACAGTATTTTACAAAAGTTGCAGATTTTCATGGGCAGAGACTGCAAACCAGCAAACCATGGGCCAGATTCAACCCACAAGTTATCATCTTTTTGACCCTCACAGTATCTACAAAAATGTTTGAATTGTTGCCAATATTTAACATAAGAACTCTGACTTCCAGCTTCTTTTGAAAAACCAGGTTTGAGAACACTGGCCTTACATTTCCACATGGTAGTAGCTGGCTGAAGCCCACTGAAGAGATAGCCATCCTGTACTTCATAGAAACCCCTCCCCTCACCACCCCTTATATCACCTGCCAGTATTTGAGTGTGGATCCCGGTAAATATATGGTGGTTTCTTGTAACAGTCTTACAACAAAACTTGGATATATGATGTGACATCTGCAATCTTCGAAGACCAGTTTTCAGGAAGCTGGAACAATGGAGTACAGGGCAAAAGGGCAAAGAGCAGAGCTCAGAGGGGAAAGCCTCCATGTGCATGTCTGTCTGTCTGTCTCTCACACTCACTCTCTCTCTCTCTCTCAGCATGAAAACCATCTAGGAGGCTCTTTAAATAACACAGAAAGCAAAGTCCAAGGACTTTAAGGACTGCCCCCAAGAGTCCTTGACCACAGGTTAAGAAATCACTGAGAGAATAATATATATTGTTTGAAGTAACATCCTGTTTTTGAACAAGACTCATGCATACAGAACTGATACTGTGCAAGGATGTATTAGAGTATAATGGTTTATGTCCTTTCTGACTTGTTAGGAGTCCATTCGAACCAGTCGAAAATATTTTGAAGATCACTGCTTCATACCTAGAACCACACCATATACCTTGCTTGATACCGTATCAAGTAGGGATGCTCTCTTGAAGAAGAGGCAGGTGGGCCAACCTGCTTGGACCTCCTGAAGCAAAAACTTGTTGTTAATGAGTGAGTGGGTCCCATGTTACTAGACCCATCACTCAACAAAGTCAGTTGACGCTAATGGCTCTGTTGAGAACCGGAGTGCAATCATTGGCCAAGGAGTTCCCTAGGAGGTTCCTGACGGGCAAACATTCTGTGCTATTGATTGTAGAAGAATCCGAAGATTTAGTAGTCTGGCATGCAGTTGGCAAAACAAACATTTGTTACTAAAGCAAAAGTGACAGGCCATTCCACAGAAAGTAGATTTGGAAGTAGCAAAGGCAGGGTCTAAACTTTCCTCAAGAAAGAGCTTTGGATCTTCGGGAATGCCTGAACAAGGAATGGCTTCAAGGCCCAAAATTATACACTATATGACAGATAACTTTCAAACTATTTCTCAAAGTGGCAAATCCCTTTTCTGAACCCAATTCTAGACTGAACTCCAGTATATAAAACAGCAATGAATGTAGCTGTGTTCTGATTGAAAGGTAGTTAAGAAGCCAGGGTCTCCCAGGGACATTGTCCACTCCTTCCTTCTCATAAATTTGACATCTCCTCAGAATCCTAAGGCTTTGTGGAACATACTGTTAAAAGTACTGCCATAAGGAATAAAAGCACTTTGGCTTGGAAATTTTTAAGGCTGTAGTGTTAACATCTTCACCATAATCATTACATTTGAACTCAAGTCACAGATTTTCAGTATCAAAATTGTTGTTTTGAAATCATTATTGAAACAGACATGCACAGCAAACCATTAATACAAAAATCAATGAGCCAAAGAGCTAACTCTTCCTTGGCAAATCTCCTAAGATGTAAAAAGAATTATATTAGAACCAACCACCTGTTCCCAGTCTTTTAGAACCCTTAAAACAAAACGCTGGTTTCACTTACCTACTTCATAAAATTAAATCCCTACCTTCTTTATTTAAAATAATTGAATAACCAGCACTTTTGTCATCTCAAACTTTTTGTGAATAAAAAAACGAATGTAAGTTTTTAAAAATATTAAGGGGCAAACAAATAAAAAGAATATTCACCAACTAGTATTTCGGTTGAGGAGTATCTACTCCTTCAGAGGGAGACTAAATCCTACGTTTCTGAGCTTAAAACTTGGTTTCTAAAGATCCTTGATTTTATCATCTTTAGCAGAAGCACAACTCAGAGTTTTCAAAAGCTTATTTTAAAAATTCAGTGTCCTTTATTCAAAGACATTACTATTAGTATGAAGAGAAAGGAGGAAAGAGTACAGTTAGATCTAGGAGAAGGGCCAGATTATTTATGCATCCACAAATTTTTTTTCTATCCTTCAACAGTATTCAAAAAATAAAAAACAACAAAGAAGGTTTCCCTTTATTTTTTTAAATGTTTATTTATTTGAGAGAGAGAGAGAGAGATACACAGTGTGAGCGGGGAAGGGGCAGAGAGAGAGGGAGACACAGAATCCAAAGCAGGCTCCAGGCTCTGAGCTGTTATTGCAGAGCTCGATGTGGGGTTCAAACCCATGAACCATGAGATCACAATCTGAGCCGAAGTTGGACGCCCAACCAATTGAGCCATGCAGGCACCCCAAGATGTTTTCCCTTTACAAAGAATAAATACAATTGCACTTTAGTGGGGCGGGAAAGTAGCCCAAACTTTCAACACTGGGAAATTCCTTCCCAAACTTTCAACTCCTCACAAAAAGCCAACATTTGACCCCCACTACCACTGAGGAATGTGTGTGTGGGGTGTGTGTGTGTGTGTGTGTGTGTGTGTGTGTGTGTGTGTGTGTGTGTGTCTGTCTGTCTGTCTGTCTGCCTGCCTCCTGCACTTTCCGGGTAAGCGTATGCCACAGAACCCATACATTCCAACACATTGAGCAAGCGCACACATGCCTTCCTGGCTTCCCCAAACCCAGCCACCTAGGGGGCACTCAGCTGGAGGCAGGCCTACAAACCAAGCACCTTCCAGCCCTGCCCAGCCATCCTCACAGAAATGCAAAGAGGAAGGAGAATGAGAGAGAGAGAGGAAGTGGCCAGTACAGGGCCTCATAGAAAGAAATGCAAAACCTTTTGTGGGGCAAGCCAGCCACATACTCCTAGAGTTTTTAAATGTCAAAGAAAAGAACAAATTGCGTGAGATTTCCAGTCCTGCTGTCACCGCTGGAATCATTTACTGTCTTGTACACACTATCAGTGAGTACCAGTCTTTCCCCATGCTCTGGAATTAGAGAATGAACAAGCTACATGACACTGTTCACTCAGTCACCTGTGTTCCTATGGCTGCCTATCTCCTGTCCTCCTTCCTTTCCTCCCTCCTTCTTTCTTTCTTTCTTTCTTTCTTTCTTTCTTTCTTTCTTTCTTTCTTTCTTTCTTTCTTTCTAACTGAAGAGGTTAAAGTGCATTTTTTTTCAGTGTTAAACTGTCTAATCGTCTATCTCCTACTCTCTCAAAGATGCACATTTTACTCCAAAATCTTATCCACACAATGACAAGGAAAACATTCATTTCTCAAATATGCATTGTTAAAATCACAAAGATCAGGAGGGACTCAAGTAAAAGGTCTCCATATAACACAATTAGTTACAGCCTGTCCTCACATGAGCTTTTTCAAAGTATCTTCTATTTTGTGAATTGGCTTGAGGTTAACCTGTCCACAGAAACCCGTTCAATTACATTTTTTTTTTTTTTTGGTGTGCTTTTTGAAGGCAAAAAGTAAAGAGAAGAGGTAGCAAGTTAATAGAAAGGTCTTCTCTGATAACATTTTAAGCTCTATTAGAGGTTCTTGACTGAGAAAAGTCATTATTTTTATTTTTAATTATAATTAAGTTCTTAAAATTATGTTATCAAAAAATAACATCTATATCTAGATGCACAACTCTTGCATATCTATTTCATTGATAGTATGATTGTAACTTCCACCTTGTTTACCTAAAACAAAGTCACCAATGTACTGTATAGTAGGTTTCAATATTGTATCAAAAAGAACATATAGATCTTCCTACTCCTTGTGCTTTCACTGTTTCCAGGTGTCAAAAAGGTTTAAAATTTTCTAATGTTAATAAGATGAATCATCTTATGAAAAGCAATTTGTGAGAATCCCCCATTTTCCTTCTCTAAGCCATTTTTATGTACAGATAAAAATGAAAGCATGCCAAACTTTGTGCAACATTCTAGGTCCTAGACAAAAAAGGCTGTATTTTTCAGGATTTAAAAAAATATACTTGAGCCAAAGGCATAAATACAGACCTCTCCCCACAATGCATACACATTATGGCTTGTCTTTTTTTACACTCATTTTCAACCACAATGATTTTTTAAAACATCTATCTTTTATAATTACTAATGCCTCTACAGTAAGACTACTTCAGAAAGTGCCCTCCAATTACGACTAACACTTTCAGTTGTTTCTCAATTATATTAAATTAAATATATAGTGGACTTCAGCCTCTTATCTTCCTCAGCATATCTGTTGTATACATGTAGATTTTTTATTCTGCATTGGGAAAAATATACAAAGTTACCCTGTGACCTATGCAAACATTATCACAGCTCCTGCTGGAGGAGTAGTGCTGTTACTATGTTCCAATTAGGAGGCAGGAAAGGTAATAGGGCCACTGCTTCTTTGAAGCAAGCAGGTTTTGTCAGGTGAAAGGAGGGGCTGCTTTTGAGTCAGAAGCTTCACAGCCCTATCTGTAAAAGGGATGAGGTACAGATCTTCCCCGGCTGTGGTGAGGATAAAATAAGATACACATAAGGCCTGGTGTAGCACCTAAGACACGAGCTGCTTTTTATTTTATTTTTTTTTTCAATATATGAAATTTATTGTCAGATTGGTTTCCATACAACACCTAGTGCTCATCCCAAAAGGTGCCCTCCTCAATACACATCACCCACCCTTCGAGCTGCTTTTTAACTACTAGTTACCTTCCTTCGCCCATTTTCCAAGTCAGAACTGCACAGAACATGCAACACCCTACCCCAGACTATACTAACTTAAAGAAATGGGGGGGGGGGGGTTGAAAATAATCTTTTCACCTATTGTTTTCTTGATCATGTCTTCCTCCCTCCACCACCATATAAATATGATAGCACACAACAGTTAAAGGAAACAAGAGGATAAATACAGGAAAAGTTTACAATTAAGGGGAAATGGACTGTACCTAACATGCTTATTTAGTATATGTTTTTGAGTGATTATGTCATTAATGAGGAACTCTGAAAACCTCATGGATGCTGTCCTACTAATACTCATTCCATCCCCACGGAGAAGCCAAAGGCCAGATTCTGTACAGAAACTGAAGCAGAGAAACACCAAATCTAGGGAAAGATCTGACAGTTACCAGGAAAACAAACCAGAACACAGTCCTGACCTCCAGCAATGGGTTGGTTAAAACCTGGGAAGAACCCACCCAAGCAATTCCCTGAGCTAGACTTTCCTTTTCCACATGGCTTCTAGTCTTAACCAGGGCTACAGCTCACTGCCTAATGCGTGCGACTCAAGATGTCGAGAGATACATCTTCCCTGGCAGTGTTCTATTTCTTAACACAAGGAATGCAGCCACTGAAAAAAGCAATATAACAACAACAACAACAATAAAATCCAACCCCATTTCTGTCTATGGGCAAGCATGGTGATAAAAGGAGGTAATGCTGCTGTTAATGTTTAAATTGACTGTTTCTAATTATTTTTTTCCTAAAAAAAAAAAAAATAAAGTACAGATCATTCAGCATGATGTAAGAGTAAGATTGTTGCAAAGGGTCATTCACAAACAAATCTATTTTCAGTTATTTCCATTAGTCTTGAATGGCACCTTTTGAACCATACAACACTTAGATTGACTTTTTTAATTTAAACAAGTGAAGAAAAAAAAGTCTCAGCACTGTGGACTGAGGATCAGAAGACCTGGGTTCTAGCCCTAGCTTTACTATTTAATGGGTATGTGTCCTCAGGCAAATTATTAAATTTCTCTGAAACTAAGTTTCCTCATCTGAAAAAGGGGATGATATTAATTGTCCCATCTTCTTCCCATAATTATTTGGAATAAATGAAATAATGTGAAGAGGCTGGGACATCATCAGTATTATATGAATATAAGATGCAGGCACATAAAAAATATGTGTATCTCTCTGCGATAACAATAGCATTATTCACATATCAATGCATGGAATCATGAAACCACCTTTCTGAGCACATTTGAAACAAAAATTAAAAATCCAAGCTTCCCCCTAAGGCACACATTAATTATATGATAATGAGAAAAACTGAAAATACCATTCTCACTGCAATGGTCCCATACATATTTTCCTGGTCATTAGGTAACAACATTTCTTATGATATAGGTAAATATCAGAAAGTCTAAAATATGCATCAGAACTCTTTTCATTTATTGGACTTATTAAAACACCTCTTTAATGAAATGTTCTTGAGAGTAAACAATTCTAACTAATGTTCACATCTTCAGAATAAAGTATAGAACAGATAAATAGTAAGGAAATCCAGGAATAAATGAACAAAATGTATCTCAAAAATGCAAGATTATGCAGTGAGAAATAGAGGCTTGGGAAGGAGACATGTATCTATTAAATGATGGGTTAGCTGGGTTAGCTTTTAGATTTGACTGCCTGCTATGAGTGCAAAAGCATCCATTTTCTCTGGTCTACTTAATCTTTACCTCCATATGCCACCAAACTTTACACCAAATTAAAGAAATAATTACTATATTCTCCCTCATCTTTAGAAGCCAAAGCACAACAGAATCTGAATTTTTCTATAAAAGAAAATAATTTTTCTTCACTATTTTATGGAAAGACCAAAGTACATGATCAAAACAGGAAAAGAAAAACCTTAAAAATAATGCTTTGAGCACTCTGCAATTTTGCTGCCCAAAATAGAACCCATAGAGTCCATGCCACCAAATGAAAATTATAACTTTGTAAGCATGAAGTTAAATTATAAAGTAAAAGATTTTTAAAAATATTTTAATGATGATAACTGGGAGGAAGCACTGTTATCTTTACTAGTAGGTGTTTGTTGTTTATTTGCTATTATGTTTTTCTTCAGTGATAGTGTTTTGAATGACTACCCAAAGTAACTGGACTTGAATTTCAGTGTAAAAAGGATAAACTTTGACTAATAAACTATTTGGGCATGTTTTGTTCAACAGAACTATCCCATCCTTCAAATTAAGAAGTCAATCATAACTTTTGAGACATGATGCTTTTGACTAAAAGTTTTAGGAAACTGGTTTAAAAAACTGGCCCAGCCAAGTCACACTACTCTGTTCTTCAACACAGAAAAGAACAATGAAGACACGTTGGTGGCATTTAAGTGGAATTTTTAAAAATGTATTTTGAAACTTATAGTTCAATTTTTTTAAGTCTCCAAAGAAACCAGTCTAATACTATGCTTCTAATGAAATTGATTCCGTCAGAGTACTTGTTATGTAAAATAATCTACTGTCTTCCACAGTATAGAATTCCTAAGTGAAAATGCATATTCAAATCTTTAATTTTCTATCATTTATAAAAATGGCTTATAGATCATCAGAGCCTTCACAGAGTCACTGAGCTAACTAACTCTACTAGTGAGAAGGGATATCCAAGCAAAAGAAAGGAAGAATAGATTGTGCATTGGATGGTCCTCCCAGCAGCAAGCTCACTGAAGAAGCCACACAGGTACCTGAGCCCTGGCTTCCACAAGGTTAAGCACCTATAAGAGTCATTCATCACTCAAAGCAAATACTGATTCCCTTTGTCACAAAGTTCAAACACCTAGCAATTTTCATTTGCCCTGTCAAGACTGAAATCCAGAGCAATGGTTGCTCAGTTAAAGATTTCCTTCTCTTCCCTCCTGATACCATCTGTCTGAAACTACTGTCCCCCACAAAGCACACACGCACACAGACACCCATGTGCACACACCCCACTGAATCACAGAGATGACACACTTAGCTCAAATAATATCCTCTCACAACTGACCAATTGCTCATCTACTTTTGAGAATTCCATTAGAAGACTTGGAAGAGTGATTCAGCGATAGACAGCAAATATTTAGAAAGCTGAGAAGTATCAAATATGTGTAAATAGTTCCTGTAGAAATCTGAGTTTCATAGTTTTGACTTTTAATAAATGTGCCCAAAGTTCCTATCCTTTTATGCATATTTCAACATCAATTACATACCCCCCCACTTGAAAAACTGGATCAACCTCCATAAAATAAAAACATTTACTCAAAATAGTGAAATGTTGATTTTGATATGCAATTAGTTCCAAACTGCCTAATGTCCTTTATAAAAACTCTTCTTAAAGAAAATACATTATATCATTATGTATAAAAGGTGCTACACAAATATTACTAATCTTCTCTCATCTTTATGTAATCTCAGGTTAAAATAATAAAAAATAAACCTTTGAGACCATCCCTTACTGGTCATCTTATACCCAGCCATAATTACAAGGAAATATTATTTTAAAAAACACAATTTGACAAATGCATCACATATCACCAAATCACCTTTTAGAATTAATGTTTATGTAGCCATTTAAAACTTTCATAAATTGCTACAATACAAATTTAAAATGGAGATGAATTTGACAAATTGGAAAATCAAGCAGTACATAAAAACTATTTTGATTTGTAGATTTCAGTGGCTTCTAATATTTAGCTAAATAAGGTAAAAACACCAAATGACCAGTTTTTTAATATTTGTAAGCTTGAATTTTAAACCTACACTACCACCTGAATTATCAACGGTTTTTTTTATTGCTTTTATTTTAATTCTAATACTTATCTCTTAAAGGTTACAAAAATGTGTAATTGTTTATGGCATAGCCTAGAACCATATGAAAAAATTATTAGCCTTTTTTAAAATGGGAAATGTAATGTCCAACTCAAAGCCAAATTAAAGTTATCTTACAGTTTGACATGTATTTTATATTAATATACATTATATCCACACATGGAATCTATTTAATTAAATTCAGGCATCAATTTTTAATTCAACAAATTCTTTAAATAGAAGCCTACCATATAACTTTAACCTAAAAAAATCTTTTCAAAATTAAAAATTGATGCAGCAAAAGCCTTTGTTGCAGGAAGGGTTTGAGGTTGGATGGGGTTTTTTTTGTTTTTGTTTTTGTTTTTTTTCTTTTTGGTATTTAATTCAACTATACACAATGTAGTACATACAAGCAAAATACAATTGAGATACTGTTTTCTTTAACATTCCTATAGGAGACTGAATTCATTTGCATTGGAGACAACACAATTACTGATTTTTAACTCATGAAAGACAAATTCATAGCTTTTTCCTACACTATCTCATAGTATTCACACCATCTCAGTGAAAGCATGTCTATACCACTTGGTTACTTCCTAGCAGTGGGCAGAAATCACATTTTTGAAAGTTTTGTTTCTCACAGAATCATTCAACTTTAGTTACAAAGCACATTCAGGTTAGCGTATGTTCTCGCTCCAAACAATTTATGTGATGTGGGTGCATGTGTGTGTGTGTGTGTGTGTATGCGTGTGCAAGTGTGTAGGTACATATACAGATACATACATATACATTTTTTTCCAACTAAAAACTCGACAAGAAAAATGAAATTTCTGTCAAGGCATTTTCCACAACTTTTAACAGATTTTTAAAGCAATTTCCAGTTTCTTCCTCTTTAAGCAATCTTTGATTCATATACACTACCAAGAAATGTGAATAGAGAAAAAAGATCCAAAGATTTTTATTCAGCAGAGCCTGAAACCAACTTAGAAAGTAAAAAATAGGTGGTGTGTCTATGATTTACATTACAATAATTTGTATCTAATAAGAATGAAACACATGTGCCAAAAAGAAAAAAAAAACAAGAGTTTTCTACTTCTGATGACCCTGAGAATATAATGGTTATATAGTCTGTCTACTATAATAGCACATATAAAGTGATGCTAGAATGACATTTAACAAAAGACCCAATTGGTAAGCAAATGGCATGCCAATAATTTCATAACTTAAGATAAAAACATCTCCTCCCAAATTATCATTAGCTTTAAAAAGTCTATTTGGAATGTAAATATTAAAACTCATTCCTGACAGCAGAAAGAAATCAGAACAATATAAAGAAAATGAGCACTCAGTTGCTGAATGATTTTTAAGTAAGCAAGCAATGAGGATGAATTGTTTTCTTCACATTTTCACTTCAACTAACACAAAAACCACATATAGAACTGACTTAACGCTGACAAATTTGCTTCTAACTTGTTAAATTTCATGGAAATGCAACAAAGGAACACCAAAATAGTCACCATATAACATAAAAGCTTTGGTTTCAAATGTCACAGTACCCTGCTTTTTGAAAGCCAGCACCGTGGTAGTGCCCTGTACATGAGAACATACAGCTGCTTCATCCCAGGGGTCTGAGCTCAGTACACAACACCAGTCATTAGACATCTCTCCCTCAGCCTGCAGAACAAGTAACTAATTCCTGCATTTTAAACCAATAAAGTAAAGGGGGAAAAAAAAGAGTAAAGCCATCCAATCAGAAATGATGCAACCCTCTAAAACAGCAGCTTATGCATACATTTGGTATGTCAGACGTCTTCAGTGTAGTGAATCATACACAGCGCATTTTAATCTACCTCCTAGGTATTTTATATTGCCCACATGTTCAAAGAAATCTTGTACTAATAAGGCTGTTTAAGTCCTAGTTTGTTCTTTATTTAATTAATACTAAAAATTGGGGACATGCTTTTAATTCTGAACTCTTACATAAACACAACAAAATTAGTTAAATGACACTCTGGCTAACAGCAAATAACTCCTGCATTTTGAAAGAAAAAGTTTAGAAGTATACTTGTGAGAAGTCTTAGGAGATGTTAGTAACTTTAAATTAGTATTTTACTTAACATTGCAACATGAGATAATGCACTTCATAACATGAAATGAGACACCAAGTCACCAAAGTTAAAATTCTAGTGATTTTTTTTTATTAATTATAACCCAAAAAAGGACTCAGAACAGCTATACAGCCAATAGAATTAGGCATTTATAGAATAATAGCCCTTCAAATGTTTTAGGTGGTTCTTTCAAACCTTGTTCAATATTTTCATCAAATTTTCAAGTGTTGTAAAAGATGAGTGATTTAAATTTCTTAATAAATACTTAATACATCAGAAAGCTTCAACTTGGATTTCTCAGGTAAAAAAAAAGTACACACACACACACATATATAGAAGTATAACAAATTTAGAATACTTAACTGAAAAACCAATCAGCTACACATTACATCTGCTCCTAGAGAGAAAAACTAGCTTTATATTTCATTTGAAACTGCAAATCATAACTTTTGCCTTTTTTTAAAGGCATAAGCTTTCTGATACGCTACAATCATTTGCAAAGAAGATATTCTGTTGCTTAGTTAAAATAAAAGTATCTGAAAATGAGCCCACAGTTTTTTAAAACCTCTTCAACAAAACATCTAAGTATTTATAAAATTATTATGGTTTGTTTTAGAATCTATTCAATCCTGGCAAAAATCAAGTAAGTGGTTGCACTGTTGAGTATCAGAAAATGTAAAGGTGGCAAATCAAAGACTTAAGAGTTTTCAGCCGAGCTACTTAATGACTAATGGTGAAGAAATGTATGTGAATGGGATATAAACTAAGTTACAACACATGGGAGAAGAAAAAAAAATCTAGAATGAGTAATAAAGGGGCCCAATTTAAAGTCCACAATAAGCTTTAAACAAAGATGTTCTCCCTCATTCTCTCCTCACAGAGATATTTCTCTTGCAGGCAAATCACTGTGGAGAAATCCAACTTCCACAAAATTCTTTACTCCTTCATTAACAGTGCCCTTAAATGTAGCTACAGAACTCATAGAGATACTTGTTTAGCTTCAAACATATCTTAAAAGCAACAACAACAACAACAACAACAAAACGCTCAGAAGCAACATTCAGTAGTCTCAGGGACTAAAAAAGTCTGGCTTTTTAACTGCCACCCATTCCAAACAACCCACTTCTTTACAATGCTATGCAAAATACTGACCTCTTACTGAATTATTTTATTATTCAACATTAAGCTATCTAAAAAAGAAAACTAATTAATCGCGAAGTTTAGTTAAGCAATTTAGTTGACAAAGTAAATATTTACTCTTAACATCTCACAGGAAGTCTTGACAAGCATTTGTAGCCACTGTGCTGGGGGTAGGGGTGGGAGTGAGGGGTGGGAGGCAAGTTTTGATAAACAAGTTTAACGGTCCCAGCGAATTTCACACAGCTAGAGTTCGCCACCCCCCACCCCCAATAAGGCACCAGATATTTTCCAAGTACAGTAAACACCTTATATAATGAAAGTAAAAAATCTAACTTTCTCAACTACGTTATCTCCACCAACAAAACAAACAAAAGCAGTTTTTTAACTATAAAAGCACATTTTTAAAAAACTGAGTGTACTGTGGTATTTATACGTTAAGCCCTATCACAAAATAACTAAGCAAAATATATTTACCTGAGCTTTTTAGAGACTGAGTAATCAACTTCCATGATTTTCCCATGCAATTCCACTTTACCTTTAAAACAGAAATTAAAGCACTCAGAACCTTCCTTAGATCAAACCGGCGGGGGTCTAGGAGGGGCACGCACAGAACTCCACGCTCGGGCTCCGCCTTCGGGCGCCCTCAAGGGGTCTCCTACCGGGCTCGAGCTGGGCAAACTTGGTTGCCAGTGGGAAGCAAGGTGGGCGCCCCGTGTCTCGGGACGAGGTGGGAAGGGCGCGAGCCCGGATCCGACCCCAGGTATAGCTGTGGGTGGCATTACCGGAAAAACAAATTTAATAAAGAGCGGCGCCAATTTGAAAGGATGAGCTCATTTGAAACTCAAGCTGCAGGGCTGGCGCGGCCCCGCTCCTCTCCCGGCCCCCACCTCTCCATTCCGCTAACCCGGGCCCCGAGGGCTCCGCTGCGCTCCCCTCCCTGACTTCTCCACCCGGTGGCCCGCAGAAGACGCACCGAAGCCCCCCACCCACCTCCCCCCACCCCGGGGCCGCAGCTGCGAGAGCCCAGTCCCGGCCGGCTCCAGGGTGTCACCTTGGCCTCGCCGCCGCCCCGCCCCCACCCCGCGCACCCGTGGGGAAGGGTCTTCCGCCGGGCCGGGGCTCGGGGGGCACAGGCTCCCGGCCTTGGGGCGAGCGCGGCTCCGAGCGGTGCGTGTGCGAGAGGGAGAGTTGGTGAGTGCGCGCGCGCGCGAGTGTGTGTGTGTCGCTCTCCGTCTCCCGTCTGGGCTCCAGCGCTCTCGCGGGCCCCCCGGTCGCCTCTTTCCCGGTTCTCAGCCCGGGCCCCCACCGAGTTGAGACAGGGCACCTCGTAAAAAGGTGCTTCTGGCCGAGCGGGAGGCGGGGGGACAGGCGGCGGAAAGCCCCCAGCCCCGAGTTCTTCTCAATAAAATCGGACAAAAAATTCAGAGAAAAATAGGAGCGCTTGAGAGACGAGCGAGAGGGGACTAAGGTTCGGGAGAGGACCGAGAGAGATGTGCCGTCGTGCAGGGATTGGGGTTGGGGGAGTCCCGAAACCTTGGAGGGGATCATCAGGGTGGCGCCGAGGGGGTGCCGAAAGTGGGGGACCGCGAGGCGAGGTGGGGAGGGGGCTCCAAAGGAGAGTGCGGCTCAGGGGACGCCAGAGGGCGAGAGGTCCCGGGCACGAGGCAAGGATAGGGGTAAGGTCCGGTCAAGAGAGAAAGAGATGCAGGATTGGAAGGGGGTCCCTGACAAAGGGGGTGACGCGAAGGTCAGGGAAGAGAGGGAACGGGGGTTCTCTGAGGATGGGGGTGGGGAAACTCTGGAGAGCAGCCCGGGAGCATAGGGAAGGAGGGGTGCCCCCAGAGAGCGAGCGAGCCCCAGGCACCCTCGGAGCGGCACGGGGGTCGCCCCAGGGCTGCGGCTGGGAGGGCAAGGGGGGAATCCGGAGCGGTGGGGGGAGGGGAGCGGGCCGTCCCGGGAGCGGGCCGGCGGCGAGAGTTGAGGGTCTGGTGCGTGGAAGTGAGTGTGCGGGCGCGGGAGCCCCCGCCGGGCGCCGCCCGCCGGGCTCGGCCTCCCTCCGGGCGCCGTCCCGGCCTGAGCTGGGCGAGGCGGGGGGAGGGGGCAGCGGCGACTGCTCACCCGAGAGGGTCTCGATGGCGCGGATGGCCCAGTTCTGGTCGGGGTAGTCCACGAAGGCGTAGCCGGACTTGAGCAGGACCTGTCCCGCCAGGGGCAGCTTCCTGTCCCCGAAGAGCTGCCGGAGGTCGTCGGCGGTGACGGCGGGGCTCAGGTTCCCGATGTAAAGCTTGTTCATCATCCGTCTCTTCCCCGAGAGCCCGCGGCTCCCCCGGCCCGGTACCCGGCGCTCCTCGCCTCCTCCGCTGCCCTCGTCTCTCCTCCTCCTCCTCCGCCCCCCCTCCCCGCCCTCCGCCCGCCCGCCACCCACCCCCACCCTCAGCCTGGCTCCCCCCACCGCGGCCGGCCCGGCCCGCCCGGGGGCAGAGGCGGAGGCGGGGACTCGGCGCGGCTGCCTCCTCGGGGCAGAGTCCCGGGCCGGGCGGCGGCGCGCGGACAAAGCGCTCTCTCTGCCTCCCTCTCTCTCCCTCTCAAGGCGGTGGCGGGAGGAGGAGCAGCGGCGGGCGGCGGCAGCGCACCCCGCGTGTGTCTGTGTGAGAGTTTGTACGGGCGTGTGCGCAGCCGAGAGTGAGCGAGCGAGCGCCCCCTCCCCGCCCCGCGCAGCCGAGCCCCTCGCCCCCCGCGCGGCTACCCTGGCTTCTGCCGCCCGCCGGGCGGGCGGAAGCGGGTCGCGGCCCGGGGCTGGGGCTCCCGGGCGCCAGAAGCCCGGGCGGGCGCGGCGCGGAGGCCAGGCGTGCGGCGGGGCGGGGAAGGCGCGCCCCGGCCGCGGGTGGGAGTGCACGAGGGGGCGCGGGGGAGCGGCCGCCCGCTGCAGGCGTGGGAGGGAGAGGGGCCGTGAGAGAGCGTGGAGAGGGGTGTGCGCAAGGTGGACCGGATGTGAGAGTGCGGCTGCCAGGGCCCGCGGGAAGGTGTGTCTCGGAGGTGAGAGGCGAGGGCAGGCTGGGAGACAACAACTTTCGCGGCGAGTTGGCCGCGTCTGGCGCCCTGCGCGGTCCCGGGCGGAGCGCTCGCTCGGAGACCCGCTCCTCGCCCGGCTCTCCGGGGCGACCGGGCGGCGCGTGTGGTCGAGGGATCGCGGACGGGGGTCGGGACGCCTGGGGCCCGGGACTGTGCACCCTGGAGAAGTTGCCGCCAGCCCTGGGCCTCAGTTTCCCGGCCCGTTGGGGGAGATGGAAGGCCAGAGCGTAGTCACGTCCCCTCCGCCCGCACCCCGTGCGCCCGGAACCCCGCGGCGGGCGGCAGCCTGACGTTGGCAGCTGCTCTCTATTCTGGGAAGTGCCGAGGGCTTCCCGAACGGCCGCTGCGAAGCCAGGTGGCGGGTGGGGAGGCCAGCGGGGAGGGGGTAGGGGCTGCGGCCAGGAGGACGGACGCTTGCTGCTGGATTTCGAGGCCGGGTTCGGTCCCAGAGCAGGGGTGGTGGGAGGCGAGGGTGGCTGGAAGCGGAGGCGCTTGGGCTGTGTAGGAGTTCCCCAACCGCTGGGAAGGGCCCGGAGAGGAAAGAGGTCCTTCCAAGCGGAGGAAACAACGTGACCGACGGAAGAGGCAGGGTTGCGTTGATAGCAGCCCGAGCCGAGGGGCTAGGGAAGGAGCCAGAAGGGCTGGAGGCGGTTGGGAGTTCCTGGGCCCGGCTGGAAGTCTGGTGGTTAGAGCCTAGTCCCAGCCAGGAAATAAAATTCTGCAGGGAAGAAGAAAATTGGCAGGATTCAGTAGTGAAGAAAGGGCAGAAGATGATTCCAAGATCTGGACTTGTGGGGGCTTTAGTGGGGGTGATGGCTTGACGAGAGAAATAAGAGTTCTTGGGGACGTTGGGGGGGGGGGGGGTCTCGGTGAAAATGGAACAGCTTCAGATCTCTTGGCTGGGTTGTGATGTACTGTCTTTCCTAAGCTTTTCTATTAACCAAGGGGTAGGAGGGAACACGGCTTGTTTGTTTGTGTTGTTTGTTTGTTTGTCTTTTTAAAAGCATGTTTCCAGGCCCCTTTCTTTGAAGACTGTGAGCCTGGAGTTTGTATTTTCCTTAAGTACTCCCAGGTAATTCTTGTTTGGGACGCCCTGGCAGGTGGAAGGCCTATAGGCTTGGAACTCAGACCTTCCTCCTTTCTGCCCCCAGCTGTGTGGCTTAGAACGTTCCAGCATCTGTGAGCCTAAGTTTCTTCATCAGTAGGAAGGAAGGAAGAAAGAAAGAAAAGAGAAGAAAACAACCAAATCTTGAAGGGCTGTTTTGAAGTCCATATGAAAGATAATTGAGTAGGGTGTTGAGACAGTGGCAACACATTTAATGCTTTTCTTAGGAGCTGATGAGCTTTAAAATATTTTCTTTTGGAGAGGGAGATCTCCTTAAATAATTCGTTGTCCAGAGGAGAAAGAATGGATACATTTTTACCTAGATATTGCAGTTATTTGAATTCTGGCTTTGCTCTCAAATATTCTCAAATTTCCTCTCTCTAAAAAAGGATTGGATTTTACTGCTCCTGGAGTGGGATAAACTGAGTGTAGATGCTTTCCTACCACAATGTACTGGAGAATCATAAATGAAAACTGCGTGTATATAAACCTATGCAGACCAAGAGGTAATGATCTTCAGATTATTTACACAGATGCCCCTAATTGGTATTTATTTCCAGTAATTCAGATTTGCATCTTCTAAGAGAAATGAGAGTGGCAGGGGTACTTAATCTTGCTCTTCTCTGAAAGGTTAGTAAAGCTTTTTTGTTGTGTAATATTTTCAGGCATATTAATTCCTTGGTCCTACTGCAAAACCACAAACATTTTAGCATGGATTCTGTAGCGGGCAGCAAGGATCTAAAGATTCTTAGCCAAGGGGGCTTCTGGTGAACTCTCTTAGCATGTTTCACCTGCTCACTTTGAAAATTGTTTCTGAGAAGTAACTGTTCACTGCTGTACTTTGTGTCTTCTGTCATGCCAGCATTTTGTCAGGAGGACATGTTTCCACCATCCCTCTGATTGGTAGCACCCACAGTTTCATATCCTAGAATGCAGATTTGCTCTTTCACATGGTAGAGAACAGGACAGCCTCAACTTGGAAAACCAGAAATCCAGAAGTCATTGCCCCTGCCTGACAAAACTTTATTTTCTCCTGAGTTCCCCTAACTTATCCCCTCCTAGAGAGTTGAAATGGAGATGAATCTAGACTGAACTTAAGCCTAATAAGCCAAGATTTTTATGAATGTTTAACTGAGGTCAAAAATTTGGAGACATTTTTATATTAGGCATATTACTTTTAGGCATATTAACCTTTTCCTCAAGAATGTTGAAGGCAGTACAGACCCTCGTGATTTTTCAGTGATTCCTTTGGGCAAGCTTGCAGTGGGGTAGCTGGGACAAGATTTCCTAATGTCACTCTGCAGGTAGGAGAACTGAGGTCCAGAAAAGTAAAATTTCTTCCTGGTCATACAGAGAGATTGAAACAGGACTAGAAAGCATATTTTAGCTAAACAGAGGCTGTGAAGTGTTAAGTCTTCATTTTGGACTTTTTTAAGTTTTTTTTTTTTTTAATGATCTCTTCACCCAACATGGAGCTCGAACTCACAACCCCGAGATCAGGAGTCACATGTTCCACCTGCTGAGCCAGCCAGGCACCCCTTGGACTTTCATGACCAAAATATTTCTGTCTATGGACAGAGCACCTTCTGATAGCATCACTGTGGTCACCTTAACCTTCTGAATCTACAAAAACACACCAGAAATGTTTTTGCTCAACTAATGATGGTGGTCTGAACGGCCAATGGTGCTAGGTAATGCACGGAGTTGGGTGGGAAAATGAAGCCTGCTTGCCAGAAGGCTGGGGGGAAAGCAATATTCGGAGCCAATTCAGTATTTGGTGGCATCAGCACCTACTTGCTCATTGGGAATGATGTAGTGGTAGGGTAAGGTCTTTTAGCAGCTTTTCTTGAATTAGTAGAAGAAAAATTGTTTGACCTTATTTGAGTTAATTCACCTCTCTGAGTTTCAGATTCCTCATTTGTAAAATAGTCTAACCTACTACTTCAACATAAACTCCGGCTTCTCTGTATTTTTCATATTTTTTTCAAATACTGGGCTGTCTCAGCTCTACTTCATTGCACATCTCCTTTCTCTGGAATGTTTGTTCCCCTGGTAGACTGCCTCCTCCTTTGACTTGACCCCAGAATACACACAGCACTTCATACAGATAAGAAATATCTTGTCTAGTGGTGATCGCTGCATGATGTTGTGAATATACTAAAAGCCATTGAAGTGTGGGTTTTAAATGTGAATTTTTGGTATGTGAATTGTCAATTTTTAAAAATTATATGAGGAAAAAGAAGTCTTCTATATGGTGAATTTCTAGAGAAATGAAATTTTGTTTTGTTTTGTTTTGTTTTTCATCCTTTGGCCAGTATCAAACCTTGCACATAATAGAAGTTCAGGTAATATTTATTGTATAAGCAATTTGCTTATACATCCTTTGAGATTTGCTCAAAGGATTAAATGAAGGCATATGAGATTGTACCTATCTTGTGCAATGCTTACCATGTAGTGGGAGAAAATGTTCACTTTTCTCCCCTCATTGAATCCATTCATTTATTCATGCCATTACACACTGTTAGGCACTGAGAATACAGAAATGGATAAACATTGTCCTATCAAAGCATTTAGGATCAGTGGGGGGTGGGGGGAAAGGGGCAGAGGCAGATATATAAACACTTTATAGAATGGCATTAGAGATGCCATAAAAGACTTTGAGCATAGAGGAAAGATCATCTCATTCAGTCTAGGGTCAGGGAGGGGATCGTCATGGAAGAACTGATAATCAGAAATGGGTTTTGAAAGATAAGCAGGGATTTGCTAGGACAGGAGAAGGAGTCTGCATGCCAGGCAGAAGGAATAACAAATGCAAAAGCATAGAGACATAATAAAGCATCTGCTCCACACCTAAAATCAGATTCAAATGTTGACTCAGAAACAACTTTGAGAAAAAGAGAACAGAAAATAATGCCTCCCACCAAAACAACAACAACAAAAACAGTTTCCAGAATTAAAGA
Organism: Felis catus; assembly: GCF_018350175.1. Classification (NCBI taxonomy): domain Eukaryota; kingdom Metazoa; phylum Chordata; class Mammalia; order Carnivora; family Felidae; genus Felis; species Felis catus. Next base: position 81,517,945 of record NC_058376.1, on the reverse strand, counting down.
CCTAGTTCTTCAGATTGAAAGGGTTTAGTGAAAGCCCAGCAAAAAGATCAGAGCCGGTCACCTGGCTGGCTCAGTTGGAAGAGCATGCAACTGTTGATCTTGGGGTCCTGAGTTTGACCCCATCCTGGGCATAGAGTTTACTTGGGGAAAAAAAGACATTCAAGGATTCAGATATATACTCATTTCGGGGGAAGCTACCAGAGAATAAGTGCCAGCCAAACCATGGAAGAAGAAGATACGAGATTTGGGAAATCTGGAATCCAACCCAGGAGATGATGAATAGAAGATCCAGAATGCCACCAATGCAGTTTTCCAAAGAGCAACCAACACAGATTGGAACAAGAGGATAGGTGGCTAAGTAAGAGAGGACCTCAAGGAACGAAAAGATGGAACTTCTGTATGAACACATAGTAATTGTTTCTAATAGGATGCCAAGCATGTTGGAGCATTTGGGGAAAAAATCATAGGTATATGGAAAACTAGGCAGATGGAAAAGGAAATCATTAACTCTAGGAAAAACACATAGTCATAGAAGAAAGGAGCAATGGTCATAGGCTCAACAGTGAAAATATTTGTATAGTCATAATGTAAACACTGGTATATTATCCAAACTGCATAAAGAGAACCTACAAATTAGAAAAAGACAACTGTTAGAAAAATGGGAAAAAACATGAATTAACTAATTCACAGAAAATGAAACAAATGGACAATAAGCTCAACTCGAGAAATTGAGGAAATTAAAACTATTCACAAACATTAACTTGGCAAAAATTATGAAATTCTGAATACAGGGATCGGTGAAGATGTACAGCATCAGAAACTTCCATCCACTGCTAGTAAGAGTGTACGTTGGTATAATTCCTCTGAAGAACAGTTTGTCAATATCTAGTAGGACTGAAGACCTAGGCCCGTAGCACTCCCTGGCAATCTCCCGTTCTCCTAGATCGCCTTTACGTATCTCACCTCTCTCCACATCCTCTACCCTCCAATTGCTCTTCATCCACCCTAGGTCTCAGCTGATAACCTTGCTCTCTGTTTCACCAAGAAAATAGAAGCAATGAGAACACTTCAACAAATTTATCAGCCCACATACCTGCATCTGTGCCCGTAGACACTGCCTTCTCTCCTATTGCTGTGGACAACCATGCATGATCCAAAAAAGGGGAAAAAAACTGATGACTCCAGAGAAAATGAATAAACATGCACACCCTTTGACCTATCAATTTCTCCTCTAAAGAAATTCTATATGTGCACAAAAATATACGAGGTTCATTTTTGCATGAGGATTAGTGAAGAAATGGAACCCAGATCCGTCATCAAGAAAATGGATTTTTTTAAATTGCAGTATAGTCATAAATTGAATATTTTACATCAGGTCAAAGAATGTGCATGTTCATTTTTCTGGAATCCTTAGTTTTTCCCTCTCTTCTGGATGAAATCAATGTAATAGGCTACCTGTATCAATGTTAAATACCAAAATATATCTTAATGAATGAAAAGTTGTATTGTAGGAAGAAGTGTTTGTTATGAACCACTTATAAAGTCTGAAAACATGCAAAACAATTCTATTGCTGATATGAACACATTTATATGGTATAAATGTATGAAAACATGCATAGGAATGACAAACTTCAAATTTGGGATGATTACCTCTAGGAGGGAAAAAAAATGAGTAGATGGCAAGGTATACATGGAATTTCCATTGTGACTGGGTTTTGTTTTCGTTTTGAAAGCTGGATGGCAGATAAATGGGTGCTCTTTTTTACCTCTTGAGTACTAAAATTTTTATTACTCTCTGGCAGGGGATGATTCTTAAACCAGATTAAACATCATAATCACTAGAAAAACTTTAAACATACAGATTCCCAACACCTACCACTAGAACTCCTGAACCCAAAATTTCACAGATGGGGCCCAGGAATCTACATTTTTTAAAAACCAAAAGTTGTTTTAGTTTAAACATATATAAAAACTTGATATGTTTATGTATACACATATGTAAATTTTAAGCATACATAACATATATATGTAATGTTGGACTTGCAGGAAGGTGGCAAAAATAGTACAGAGATGTCCTATGTACCGTTTACCCAGATTCCCCAGATGTCAACATTTTATCACATTTGTTTTATCCTCTTCTCTGAAACATTTGAGAGTAAACTGCAGACAGAATGTCCCTTTATGCTTAAATACTTCAGTTTATATCGGCTTTAAAAAAGCAGTCTTTACATAACCCCATTATAATTGTTAAAAATAAACAAGAAATAAACAATACTATAATCTACAAACCTTATTCAGACTTCACCAATTGTGCCAATCATATTTGTTAGAGCAAAAGAAAATTCCAAATCATTTGTTACATTTCACTCTTGTCTATTTCCTTCATCTGGACAGTTCCTTAGTCCTTTGTTTTTCAAGACTTTCACATTACTGATTTTAAAAAAGCTTACTTATTTGTAATGCTCCTCAATTTAGGTTTGTTTGATGTTTCCTCATGGTTAGATTTTAGTTCTAGATTTCCTTGCAGGAATACCACAGAAGTGATTATTGTACGTTGTATCAGTAGGCTTAGGATACTGATCTGTCCCATTACTAACTTTGGTGATAAAATTTTGCTCATTTGCTGACAGTGGTGTGCACCAGGTTTCTCTATTATAAAGTTACTCTTGGGGAGATACTCTGTTATTCCTCATAATTTCAACCACTAGTTTTAGTAGCTATTATTGATTCTTGCCTAGACGAATTAGTATTATGGTTGCCAAATGGTGATGCTGATTTCATCATTCCTTTTGTATTAGTGGGCTTTCTACTGAAAGGAAGAGGTTTCCCTTGTCCCCCATTTAATACATCAGTATGGATTCATATTTTATTCAAAGTGTTATAAACTTTTACTGTCGTTAAGTATTCTCAGATTGTCCTGCTTTTAGCTAGTAAGAACCCCTTCAAGCTGACTCGTGTAAACTTCTGACTTTGTTCCCAGTTTGTACTTTCTCTGCCTCAGTCCTATATAATCAGCTATTTACCTGGGGAGCCCTGGTGCTTCTTTAGCAGTGAACAGTATTTAGAAACAAAGATCTGCATGTTGGATATGCTCATTGCTTCTGGAATATTGTTGATTCTAGACCCTCTCAACCAAAAAGTCTAAGAGATTATGTAAATATACCCACATGCAGATCTATGTATGCCTGTCTATACTGACCAATTTATTGCTATTTTAAAAATCATGTGTTCATACTGATACTTCTGATTCTAGTGAAACGCTATAGGGTTCATTCTGTTCTCTCCCGCTTCATATTTGTAACTCTCAACGATGAGAAAACTGGCTTCCGTTATCCACAATATATTTACTTACTTGCTTCATCCTTAAATACATGGAATTGCTAACCAATGCCTTCATGAAAAAAAAAAGTCTATTAACTGATTTCCTGTTATCTAATATTAGTTTAGAATTCTTTTGTGTTTAGTCTGAGAGTATACAGTCCAATTATAGTGTTCAGAAGTTACTTGTGTTTTATTTCCCCCTTCAGCGTAGGTTATTTTATTCATTTGAAATTTGGTTGGTTCATTTGTTTTGCACATTTTAGTTGCCCTCCCCATCATTGTTAATTTTCTTTTTCTTTTTTTCTTTGTTGTTGCTTTGAGTATATAAAACATTAACATGGTTCCACAACACAGAAGGTATAATTAGATGATTTTCATTATGTCTATTCTACCCAACCCATTCCTCCCCAGCCCCTGACAGTAACCAGTCTTTTTTTTTTTTTTAATATTTAAAAAATATTAGTTTCGGGTATACAATATAGTGACTCAATTCCGCATGTCATCTGGTGCTCCGCATAACAAGTGCACTCCTTAATCCCCCATCACCTATTTAACCCTTCACCCACCCCCTACTGGTAACCATCAGATCTCTATAGTTAAGAGTCTTGTTTCTTGAGAAGAACCAATCTTAATACCTCTGGATTGTCTTTCCTGTGGCTTTTTTTTTTGCACAAATGAACATACACATGTATGGTTTTTTTATTCCCTTTTTTTCCCGTAAGAAAGATCGCATACTGCAGATACTGGTTTGCACTTTGATTTCTTCACTTAATTTATCCTGGAAGTCACTCCATACGAGTTCATAGAGATCTCTCTCATTCTTTTTTATTTAATACCTGCTTAGTACTTGTATGCCATATATATGTGCATGTCAGTGGTTTCCAGTATTTTTTAATTTTACAAACATTGATGCTATGAATAATAACCTTTACATTTTTGTGTTGTTGGATGTTTATCTTCAAGGTAAATTCTTAGTGGGATTACTAGGTCAAAAAATGATACGCATATGAGTGTTTTAAACATATGTTGTGAAATTCCCCTCTATAAAGGTTATACCAATATGCATTCTCATCAGCAGTGTATAAAAGTGCCCATTCCCCTACAGCCTGCCAACAAGGTGTGTGATTATACCTTTTAATTTTTGCCAGTCTAATAGGTGAGAAATGGTATCTCAGTGTGGTTTTAATTTGTATTTCTCTTATTATGAGTGAGAAGGAACTTCTTTTCATATGTTTTAAGAATCACCTTTATTTCCTTTTTGGGGGACATATTTTCTGTTCATGTCTTTTGTCCATTCTTCTGTTAGGTTTTGATCTATGTTTCTCCTCAATTTTTTTCTTTTCTTTTTTTTATTTAATGTTTATTTTATTTTTGAGAGAAAGAGAGAGAGAGCCAGTGGGGTAGGGACAGAGAGAGAATCCCAAACAGACTCTGCACTGTCAACACAGAGCCTGATTCAGGGCTCAATCCCACAAACAGGGAGATCATGACCTGAGCTGAAATCAAGAGTCAGATGTTTAACTGAGCCACCCAGGTGCCCCTCTCCTCAATTTTTATGAGTTACTTAAATGTGAGAAATGGCAGCCTTTTATCTGTGATACCTGTTGTAAATATTTTCTCCCAGATTCTTTGACTTTGTTGATGGTGTTTTTTCCCATGTACAATTTTTGCTTTTATGGAGTCTATCAATCTTTTCTTTCATTCCATTTGATTTTGAGTTATAGTTACAGAATTTTCTTCTACACCCAGGTTAAGAGGAATTCACTCGTTTTTTAAAATAAAATTTATGCAGCTTCGTTTGTATATTCAGACCCATTTAGAATTTGTTCTTGTGTATGGTATGAGGTATGGATCTAATTTTACCCTTTTTTCCAAATAGCTAACTAGCTATTCCAGTACTATGTATTAAAAAACCCTTTTAGCTGGGTATTCCTTTTAGCTGGGTATTCTTAGATGCCAACTTTATCACATACTAGAGTTTCATAGATACTTGGTTCTTTGTCTGGATTTTCTTTTCTACTGGTCTGTTCATTTGCCCATACCACACTGTTTAGTTAGAAAGGCATTATAGTACGTTTTCATGTCCAGTGTACCTAATCCTCCTTGTGGCTTTTTCTTTTGTTTTGTTCTTTTGTTCATTTGTTTTTCTTTTTAAAAGTATTTTCCTGCGGCGCCTGGGTGGCTCAGTCAGTTGAGTGCCCAACTCTGGCTCAGGTCATGATCTCGTGGTTCATGAGTTTGAGCCCCACGTCAGGCCTTGTGCTGACAACTCTGGAGTCTGGAGCCTGCTTCAGATTCTGTGTCCCCTTCTCTCTCTGCCCCTCCCCTGCTCGCTTGCTCTCTCTCTCAAAAATGAGTAAACATTAAAAAAAATTCTTTAAATAAAATAATGTTTTTAAGTATATTCCTGCTACTTTTGCATGCTTGTTTTTCTTTTTTCTTTTTTTTGTAATTATTACTTTTTATTTTAAGTAGGCTCCATGCCCAATGTAGGGCTTGAACTCACAACCCTAAGATTAACAGTCACATGCCCAACTGAGCCAGCCAGCCCACCCCTGCATGTTTCTTTTTCTATTTGAAGTTTAGTACTAGCTTGTCAAGCTCCATAAAAAGTTGGTATTTTTTGAGATTGCATTGCGTTATAAATTAACTTAAGGATAACAGACGTCTTTTTGATGTTGAATCATCCTATCTAAGAACAGAAGCTGTCTTTTCATTCACCAGTCTCATCTAACAAAAGACCTTGCTTTCTAACTGTGTTGGTAAGAGGGAGATGTGGAAGGGTTAAGTGTCATTGACCTCAATGGGAAATCCATCTAATAGATAGATAATGGCCAAAATTGATAAATCAAGGAAGGATATAAGCAAATTAGTTCCAAATACATAGATAATTACCAAAGATAAGAGCTATGAGAGTGAGAGTCCTTTCTCTTTTCCTTCCTTCCTTCCTTCCTTACTTCCTTCCTTCCTTCCTTCCTGAGGCTTTTGGTACATGTGTTAGTTAGGATCCTGGTAAGAAACATGACACTCTCAAGTGATTGAAAGTCTGATAAAGCACTATTTATAAGTGTTGGGTGGGGTTAGGTGGTATAAACAAGGGCTGGTAAAGCTGCCCTGCTCAAGCAGCAACTGGGAGCTTAGCCTCAAGCATGATGGGAGGGAGGGACAATTTAATGGAATCAAGAGATTTGCAGGAGAGGCAGACTACCTAGGAGAAACCTCAGACTTGGGTAGAACATGGTCACTGCTCACTGCAGCTTGACAAGTTGGAAGCTGAGGGAATAAGTATCGTCTTACTCTTCTCCCACTCCTGCCTGTGCCCCCTAATGGCTGAACCAAAGCAGAAGGCAGAGTGCAAGGGATCCCATTAGTGCCATTTGTAAGAGGCAGCTTCCAGCACACAATAGGGCAAGGAAGTGTGAAGAATGGATTTGGAGGGGCACATGGAAGCTATCCAAGCAGTGGTATGATGCATTTAAGTATATAGATGTACAGCATATAATAAAATGATAAAATAACAATAAAAAACAAAACAACTTTAGTCAATGAATCTATGGTCTCAAGGAACATGAGTCAAGTAATTATAATAAAGGTGGAAAAGTGGTAAATGCCTGAAGAGATTGGGGATAGTCCTAGTGAGGGAATCTGGCAGATTTTCTGGAAGGGAGACAAACATTCAGTCCAAAACAGTCATGTCAGCAGAAACACCAGGAGCCTCTTGTTTTATAATTGGATGTTCATTATTGGTACAGTGGCCTTTCAAACTCAGCATGTAAGTAAACACCCTCTCCCTGCCTACAGGCCATGGAAGTTTAGTCTGTAATTCATGGTTTCTTATTTATACTGCATTTGGCCTCCTTGGTATTCTACGCCTTCTCTATGTTCTCTGCCTCCTCCCACTGTACACTGCTCCTTCGAGATAGGAAACATTGTGGAAAGTGCTGAATTTAAAGTCAGTAGACCTAGAGTTGAATTCCCTAACTTCCACTTACTAGCTGTGTGACCTTAATAAAGTTGTGTAGCCTCTCTGAGCCTCAATTCCATTTTGTAAAAGGAGAACAATACCTACCTATGGAACTACTATTTATCAAGTATCTGGCACCAGGCCTGTCACTCAGATGAGGATATTGCGGTCTTACTACACAGACTGTTTTGCTTTCCCTCTTCCTCCTGACGTTCTTGACTTTGAGCACCTTAGCATCACTACAATGGCAGTTTCTCTCCTGGCAACTATTTGAAACAGGAAAAGTTTCTAGACAAAGTTGGAAAGGATTTTAACAGTAACCTAATCCATCTTCCCAGAGGATGCAGGAGATCCTGCCATAGGCTTTCTGATAGATGATTGTCCCAACTCTGCCCATACAAACTAGAAGCTCACCATGTCCTGGAGCTGCCTGTTACTGGAAGATTGGTTGATTGGAAGAAAGATTTTCCTTGAGTTGGGCTGAAATCAGTTTCCCAGCCAATTATAGACTCAAAGCCATTTAGAGCAAGATCTTCCAGCCCACTGGCTTATGTTATAAAGGAAGAATCCAAGACTTAGGGAGGTGAGGCAAGGCATTGTTCTTTGTGGAGCTACAAAGAACAGCTTCCTCCAGGCCTTTTAGTGTTATCAGTTATCATAGCCTCCACTTCTTTCAAATATCCCATCCCTCAATTTCCCCCACATGAACAAGGGTCTGTTCTTCACTCTATCACCCACCATTGCATATGCAATTCTGTGATGCCTAGAACTGACCCTGATTCTTACTGTGATCTGGCTTCAGCAGGGTGAAATGAGACTATCTGTGAGTCAGATCTGGGACAAGGGATGGCCATTAGACCTAGAAAGGCAAGAACTTGAGCTAAACAAAACCAGCAGGTAACCTATGGCAATAGGATTGGTTGCCATTATTCGTAACCCTCTTGGCTATGGCCCTCCTCACCAGACACTTACAATTTATCTTGTGTGTTTTTGGAACATCTGTGCCAGGTTAGAGATGGTGCTCAGCAATTTTTGTGAATATAGATTTAATTTTAACTTTTTCTCTAACAAATACACCTAAAAAGAAAGGGGGTTGGAAACAGGGGAACATGTCAAAGGAAGAAATAGACTTGTCCCCAAACCAGAGTTGTTAATTAGCAGTTTTGCCCAAATGAAGTATTGGACTTATACATGACTTTAAAATAAACCTAAGCAGGGGCGCCTGTTTGGCTCAGTCAGTTAAGCATCTGACTTCGGCTCAGGTCATGATCTCACAGTTCGTGGGTTTGACCCTGCATTGGGCTCTGTGCTGACAGCTCAGAGCCTGGAACCTGCTTCAGATTCTGTGTCTTCCTCTCTCTCTGCCCCTACCCTGCTCCTGCTGTCTCTCTCTGACTCCCAAAAATAAAGAAATAAATGTTAAAAATTTTTTTAAATGTAAACATAAGCGGGGCGCCTGGATGGCTCAGTCGGTTGAGCATCCAACTCTTGATTTTGGGTCAGGTCATGATCCCACGGTCGTGGGATCAAGCCCTGAGTTAGGCTCCATGCTGAGCATGAAAACTGCTTGGGATTCTTTCTCTCTCCCCCCTCGCTTGCTTACTCTCTCTAAAAAAAAAAAAAAATAGAATAAACCTAAGCAAAATTTCTAGAAGTCCAGCATTGTTGGCATTTTCTGGTAATGTTGATAGAGAAGACACAATATGGTACTGCCTGGTATAATTTTGTTCAAAGCCAGGGAAATTATCTCTGGTTCTCAGTGTTTCTGAGAAGAGGAAGGAGGAAGCATGGCTGGATGTATTACTGTATTCAACTGAATAATCCTCCATACCATGTTTCATAATTGGTTTTTGAGATTTTCTTTTCTAAATATTAAAACCCAATGATATTAGATACCATTGATATTAGAATGGGTAGACTAAATTCTAGTTTTTTTTTTAATGTTTTTAAATGTTTCTATATTTTTGAGAGTGAGAGGGGAAGAGTACATGTATGTGCATGTGCAGGGAGGGACAGAGAGAGAGAGAGAGAGAGAGAGAGAGAGAGAGAGAGAGAGAGAGAGAGAGAATCCCAAGCAGGCTCTGTGCTGACCACAGAGAAGCCGAAGCTGGCTTGAACTCACCAAGTGTGAGATCATGACCTGAGCCGAATGCTTAACTGACTGAGCCACCCAGGCACCCCTCTAGGTTTTTTTTTTTTTTAAGTTTATCTATTTTGAGACAGAGAGAGAGAGAGAGAGAGCACAAGCAAGGGGAGAGGGAGAGACAGAGAAGGAGAGAGGGAATCCCAAGCAGGCTTTGCACCTGATGCAGAGTGCGATCTCACGACTCTAGGGATCATGACCTGAGCTACCCAGGTGCCCCTAAATTCTAGTTTTAATGGGAGGTATCTATTTTTTTTTATTTTTTTTTTTTAATGTTTATTTATTTTTGAGACAGAGAGAGGCAGAGTATGAACGTGGGAGGGTCAGAGAGAGAGGGAGACACAGAATCTGAAACAGGCTCCAGGCTCTGAGCTGTCAGCACAGAGCCCGATGTGGGGCTCAGACTCACGGACCGTGCGATCATGACCTGAGCCGAAGTCGGATGCTTAACCGACTGAGCCACCCAGGCGCCCCGGGAGGTATCTATTTTTATATCCCAGGTAACTCGAGTTTTAAACATTTATTTTGAAACTTTTTCCCATTTTAGACAAATTGGATATATACCCTCCCGGGTAACTTAAAAAAAAAATCCTTCTTTATATGAAAGACATTTTTAGCAATCACCCCAGAAGTGATCTTCAGGAGCAAATGATCTGATTAGCAAAAAGACTAGCTAAGTACTATGCCAAAATGAAAATTGTTTTTGTCAGAAGTTTAATATTGCTTATATGGACAGTTTTAAATAACACACATGCAGCTGCTTATAGGCAATTTTTTTATGGTTGTTGCTAAATTAAGAAGAACACCTAACATAGACCTATCAGCAGCCCTCACCAGGTCAGTGAAATAAACAAATCTCTAACCCCTGCCTCTAAGGAAATGTATCCTGGGCTCGCCCTAGACTGAAAGACTAAATGTAAAAGTCAGGCAAGACACCAGTGAGCATCTTTTCACTGTGCTCCAGTCAGAGGAAGGAGAGTTTCTGCAACTTTATAAAATATCGATTTGCTTTTGGTTCAGTCCACTGACTATGCATTGTGGTTCTCTTTGATTGTTTTTTAAAAGAATAGTTTATTAAATCTTACTGTGGTCTTAAGTATTGTTTTTCTTACAAGCAAAACATTTTTTCTGTGATAAGGCATCATCAAATTGATAATGGAGGTCGGCGGGAAATATGATTACATTTCAACACTAGCATTATGCCCAACTCTAAGCTTTTCATCTGGTCTGGCTGCCTTTTCAGAGAGAAGGGAAGAGGTTGAGGTACAAGTGGATGATTACTGTATCTACAAGCTTTATGATCGTATTCAACTTAGCAGTTGTCAGACTTTTTGAATCCAGCAGTAAAGAATTTTGAATTGTCCAACTCAGTTACTCCTGCCAGAAACAAAAGGCACAAAGATTGATGGCAGGGATGCTGCTTTTGATGAGAGATTGAAGCTCTTAGAGTACACTTACTAAACTCAGAAGCCAAACAGTGGCCACTGTCACGTGATAAACATAAATTTGACATGGAAAAGACACAGCTTTAGAAACAGAAAACCTGGAGTCTAGTCCTCACCACTTCACTCTTAGGAATTTGGGACAGTTCATTTAATCTGAGTCTCGGTTACCTGCAGAAGGCAGAGTGCTGACTCTAATCATCTTCTGGGAGTGTTCTTCAGCGGTAAGATCTATTAGCAGAATTCTTGGGAAAGTAGCTGTCTTAGTTTCAGGAAATACCATGATAAGCCCCTAGGGCGTAAGGGCTGGCTAGGGCTCAGGCAACCAAAAAGGGCCAGAAGGCTGCACTTACAGAAGCAGGAAATTAATTTTTCTTGGGGGTCAGGGTGAGGAGAAGGTGCTCCCTACAGGATGGGGGAATGAAGAGAGGGGAGGAGTTGGATATTGTGGGAATAAGGGCCCTGCGTGCAGTAAAACCTAGGGAGAAACCAGTAGGGAATGATCAAAAGGACGTTTATGAACCAGACAGCCTGAAATGTCATTTTAAGTGCTTTGTGGCATAATGGGCAGCGTGACCCTTCCCCCAAACCCTCCATGTCTTCATAAACTTAAACACACTAATGTTCTGTGAGAGTGGCAGCTTGCTGAAAGAGGAGCAGGGAACCATATGGACATGTTGGAGAACAGGGATGGTCTCAGAAGAACCAGAGCTGGGAGGAGAGGGGCCCTCCAAAATATATACCCTTGTGAATCAGCAGAAGGCTTAGTGGGGCTGTGGACCTCGGGTGGGCACAGTGGGGCCCCGGCCCACCTGATCTAGACATGAGCAGAGCCCAGCGAACCTTTGGATTGCCCTAATGATGTGGAATCTGCAGGCTGCGCTCCGAATACTACTACCGGCTTCATCTTCAGTGTTTTCCCTCTCCTCACATCAGTGTGAATTCCTCTGATCGCCTCTGTGTACCAGTAATTTGATTAGGACATAAGGTGTTTTCCCGTTACATCATTTTCCTCTTCAGCATGTTTCTGAGCCCCCTCTGTTGTCCCGAAGTTATTTTCTAGCTGGACCTCATTTTGTTTTGTTTCTTTTCCTCTTTTTCTTAGAAGTGTATTGACAGAGGTTCTGGTTTATTTCCTACTCCTCTCTTCCATTTGTCATTCAGATTTTTATATCCACAGATTTTATTGCTTCCAACTTCAGTTGTTAAAAGAAATTTATATTTAAATGTGCCACATTTGATTCTGTTCTGTGACAGTTTCACATTCTCACCCTAAGTGAAAATAATCCCTTTAGAGTTCCATCTTAAAGCACTAACAACACTATGTAAAGATTATGCTAGTGTGAAGAGTGAATTGGTATAACCTTTTTGTCAAGCAGTTTGGCAAAATAGTGCTTAACAAGAGCCTTCAAAATGTTTATACCCTTTGGTTCAGTGATCACACTTCTAGGAATCTTTCCACTGGAAATAATCAGAAATATGGTCAAAGGATTATGTATAATATGTTTATTGCAACATAATTTACTTGAGATAGGGACAGATTGGAAGCAACCCAAATGCCCAGCAAAAGGAAAATAAATTTACATCCATATGATCAAAATTATGCGGCAGTTAAAAACTATGCTTTTCCATGAACCTGGCAGGCAGTTTAAAATATGTGGATAACCATTCAGAGTATCCAGGATTTTCAGGAAGGAAAAGAGTGGCTTGGGTCCCTTTAGGAATTTAATTTCCTCCACTGACTATGAAAATCAGACCATCCTAAAGGTGGGAGTGGGGAACTGAAGCCCAGTTCCAGGAGTTCTGTCTTTGCAAGTCTGGGGGCTTTCAGAGTCCATATTTTTATGGAGGTTTCCATATGATTCTGTCATGAGCACAGCCTGAGACACACCCCCGCCCTCACCACTAGGACCTTAACTCTGATAAGAATTGGGGAGCGGAGCAGAAAAAAAAATCGTTCTTTCCCAACATTTTTGCTGTCTGGGGAAATGCTATTTTGAAGTTAAAAAAAATTTAAATATATTGTATTATTACATATTTGTGGAGGAAATTAATATATGCATACAAAAAATAAACATGCCAAAATATTTATAGGGTTTAAATTAATAGAATCATGGTTCAGAGAAGTGAGGGTATTTGCCCAAGTTCTCATCGGTAGCAAAATGCTGGAGTAAAGATTCAAACCCAAGTCTACCTGACTATAAAGTCCATGCTCTAACGTCTGCTGAATGTTCCTTAAATTAAAAAACCATGAGGGGCACCTGGATGGCTCAGTCGGTTAAGCATCCAACTCTTGATTTCGGCTCAGGTCATGATCTCACAGTTTGTGGGATCGAGCCTTGCATCCAGCTCAGCGCTGACAGCGTGGAGCCTTCTTGGGATTCTCTTTCCCTCTTTCTCTGCCCCACTCCCCTCCTCTCTTTCTCAAAATAAATAAACTTTAAAAACAATTAAAAACCACGTGGAAGGGGTGCCTGGGTAGCTCAGTCAATTAAGCCTCTGACTTTTGCTCTTGGCTCAGGTAGTGATCTCACAGTTGGTGAGCATGGGCTCTGTGCCAACTGCATGGAGTCTGCTCAGGATTCTCGATCTCCCTCTATCTCAAAATAAACATTTTAAAAATGTGGAAAATAAATACAACTGTGATACCATAAGTGTGGTAGATTGAATTATTAGTCCCAATTACTCACTGCCCTGTAAGAGTGTTTTACATTCATACCCTTGTTGTGGCCTCATGATGGATAGAATGGATTCTATGTATTGTGATATGAGGCTTGACCAAGTGACTTGCTTTGGCCAGTGGGTTAAGGATGAAGTGATGCAAAGGAAGGCTTCAAATGGACTAGCACATTTGAGCCTTATTTCTTGTACTCCTGCCTTTTGGCATGAGAACAATCAAGCAACCTCTGGTCTAAAGGGAGTGAGAAATACATGGAGCAAACATAGACTCAGGCTGCAGCATAAAGCTTAAATCCCAGATAATCTGAAGGTACACAGTTTTGTTTTTTTAATATTTTTTAAATATTTATTTTTGAGAGAGACAGCGAGGAAGAGGCAGAGAAAGAGGAAGACAGGATTCAAAGTGGGATCTGTGCTGACAGCAGACCCGATGCAGGACTCAAACTGACGAACCACGAAATCATGGCCTGAGCTGAAATCGGACGCTTAACTGACTGAGCCACCCAGGTGCCCTTGAAGATACTTAGTAAAAAATAAATGATTATAGTTTTAAGTTAGTTATAGATTGTTATATTTTATATAGAATTATTATGGCAGATGTGAATCATAAAGATGTTCGTATTAAGCAATAAAACTGAATCTCTTGATATGGCAATACAAGTCCAAATTTGGTCGTACAAATGTAAGGTCTACAAGTTCTTACCATCTGGGAAATGGATAGCAAGGCCTTTTATTTAATGCAGACTGCCTCATTACTTGGTATGAGAGCTAGTCTCCAGTGAGGAGGGAAAAATTCACATAGAAATGCATGGCATTCTGAGAGAAAAGGAGCACAAACCTCAAATCTCTCAAGTTCTAGGGTAGGGAAAGCCAGTTGTTGTGGGCCAGGCCCAGAGCAAGGATGAACAGTAAGAAAAAGAGAAGAAATAAGCTGGTTTCCAGAGTTCATCAGGAAGTCCTTTTCTTTTAGGTCATGGAAATACATTCTGCTCATGAGGCCACAGCAAGTGTATGAATCTAAAGGATATAAGGTTCTAGGTTCAGTAGCCTTTGGGGTTGGAGTTGGAAGATCCTGAAACCAAGTCACTGTGGGCATCTTATGTGAGTTTTAGAGAACTGTGATTCAGTCTGTGAATCTTTAATCACTCGTCCCACATTTATGGTCCCTATTCACATTTTTTTAAACACTTCAATCAAAACAATAAAATAAATCTAAGAGAGTTTCTCTAAATGTTTAGTATTATTTAATAAGAAATATCTATGAGCAAGCAAATTATAAAACATAAGATTTTATACCTTTTTTTTTCAAATCCCACTCCTGAAAATATATCACTTAAAATTTTTTTTTAATTTTTTCTTTTTTTGAGAGAGAGAGAGAGAGAGAGAGAGAGAGAGAAGGACCATGAGTGGAGGAAGGGCAGAGAAGGAGACACAGAATCCAAAGCAGGCTCCAGGCTCTGAGCTGTCAGCACAGAGCCTGACGCAGTGCTCAAACCCATGAGGTGTGAGATCATGACCTGAGCCAAAGTTGGACACTTAACCAACTAAGCCACCCAGGCGCCCCATCCTGAAAATATATCCTAAGCATATGATTCAAAACAAGAGTACACCATTGTTTTTTTGGCTTAGTGGCTTCTGGCAGACTCAGTCTTCCCACACACTACTATAAATTGGACAAAATACAAAAGCACAAAACCTGAGGACATTGGAGAGTAATCAAAAGGAAGCAGATTCTGGAAATACTCAGAGAAAGAATGTCGTAGAAAATTACCCACTTTTGGAGCTTTTTGCCTAAAGACAAGCCACAGTCAGCTCTGTCTGATCTAAAACAGAACTCTTTCTTTCTGATCTAAAGCATCACAGGACAAAGTTCAGGGAAATCCCAGGTACTGGAAAGGGTAAGGTGGAATCTCAGAAAGGGGAGAGTCATGGAGAGAAGCCCCTAAATTCTGTGTATAAGCTATCCAAATCTCTGGTTGACCCCTGAACCACATATGCATTGGAGATACTTGAGTTTAAGAAGAACTGAATTGACATTTGAGCTACCTTCCAAAAGGTAGAGTTTACAGCTTAAGTCCAAGAAAACTGCTAGTTGATTAAAAAATCCTTTGGAGAAGTATAGCAAAATCTGGAATGTCTACAACATAGCATTTATGAGATCCAAGATATATTTGAAGATACAGGAAAACGTGACCCATTCTCAAAAGAAAAGATAATCAGCAGAGACCAATGGTGAGAGGACTCAAATGTTGAAATTAGCAGATACAGATTTAAAAGTTACTATAACAACAACAACAAAAAGTTGTTATAACCATGTTCAAAGGAGTAAAGAAAAAATGTGCTCCTGATGAAGGAAAACATAAGGAGATGCATCCAGACTATAAAAAAAAGTACTAAGTGGAAATTCTAAAACTGAAGCATACAATATCTGAAATGAAAAATTAACTGGCTGAATTTAGCAGCAGGTTTTGGATGACAGAGGAAAGATCCAGTGAACTTGAAATAATGCAATCTGAATAACAAAGAAAAAAGGTGGAAAAAGAAAGAAAAAGCCTGCAAGACTTGTGGGACAATATAAAAAATTCAGGATATGTGTTATCAAAGGAAAGTCAGAGTGAGGTTAAAAAAAAAAACAAAAACTTTAGTAAATAATAGATAAAATTTTCCTGTATTTGGTAAGAGGTAGAATTTACCAATTAAAGTCAGTGAAATCCAGGCAGGGGAAATATAAAGAAACCATGCTTACAAACACTATAGGCAAACTGCTGAAAAATGATAAAGGGAAAAATCATGAAAACATTGCTTGCAGAGGGACAATGCTTCAGTTAACTGCTGACTTTTAGTGAAAACATGGAGACAGTAAAACATTTTTTTTTGTACCTTTTGATCACTCACCCTTTTGCCCACCTTCCACCCTCTGCCTCTGGCAACCACCAATATTCTTTGCATCTGTGAGCTTGTGGGGTTTTTTTGTTTTTAATTCCACGTAAGAGTGAGATCATGCAGTATTTTTCTTACTCTGTCTGACTCATTTCACTTAGCATAATGCCCTTAAGGTCTATCCATGTTATAGCAAACAGCAAGATTTCCTTCTTTTTTATACACATGCATAGATGTAGATATAGATATAGATATAGATATCACATTTTTTGTATCCATCAATGGACATAGGTTACTTCCATATTTTGGTTATTGTAAATAATGCTGCAGTGAGCATAGAGGTGTAGATACATTTTGAGATAGTGTTTTCTTTTACTTCACATAAAAACCCAGTAGTGGAATTGCTAGGTCATATGGTAGCTCTATTTTTAATTTTTTGAAGGGCCTCCATACTGTTTTCCATAATACGGGCACCAATTTACAGCCCCACCGATAGTACTCAAGGGTTACCTTTTCTCCATATCCTTGTCAACACTTGTTATTTCTTGGTTTTTTTTGTTTTTTTTTTTGATAACAGTCATTATAACAGGTGTGATATATCTCATTGTGGTTTTGATTTACATTTCCCTCATGATTAGTGATACTGAGCACCTTTTCATGTACCTGTTGGCCATTTAATGTCTTCTTTGGAAAAATGTCTATTCAGTTCCTCCTTTATTTTTCCTCATCATAGTAAGTGTACTCTTTAATCCCTATCACATATTTCGGCCATCCCACCACCCATTTCCCATCTAGTAACTGTCAGTTTGTTCTCTACAGTTAAGAGTCTGTTTCTTGCTTTGTCTTTCTGGTTTTTTTTCCTTTGCTCATTTGTTTTCTTCATTGTACAGAAACTTTATTTTGATGTAGACCCAATAGTTTATTTTTGCTTTTATTTCCCTTGCCTCAGGAGACATATTTAGAAAAAATGTTGCTACGGCCAATGTCAAAGAAATTATTGTTTGTGCTCTCTTGAAGGGTTTTTATGGTTTCAGGTCTCACATTTAGGTCTTTAATCTATTTTGGGGTTATTTTTGTGTATTGTGAAAGAAAGTGGTTCAGTTTCATTCTTTTGCATGTAGCTGTCCAGTTTTCTCAATATGATTTGTTGAAGAGACTGTCTTTATCCCATGGTATATTCATTTCTCCTTTGTCGAAGACTAATTGACCATATAATTATGGGTTTATTTCTAGGCTTTCTATCCTATTCCATTGATCTATGTGTGGATTTTTGTGCCAGTACCATACTGTTTTAAGTACTGCTTTGTAATATAACTTGAAGTCTGAAATTGTGGTACCTCCTTTTTTGTTGGTTTTTTTTTTTTTTCAAGATTGCTTTGCCTATTTGAGGTCATTTGTGGTTCCATACAAATTTTAGGATTGTTCTAGTTCTGTGAAAAATGATGTTGGTATTTTTATAGGGATTGCATTAAATCTGTAGGTTGCTTTGGGTAATATAGACATTTTATTTTATTTTTAAAGATTATATTTTGAAGTGATCTCTACAGCCAATGTGGGGCTTGAACTTAAAACTCTGAGATCAAGAGTTGCATACTCCACTGAGTTAGCCAGGTGCCCAGGATAGTATCGACATTTTAACAATATTTGTTCTTTCAACCCATGAGCATTTCTTTGTATTGTCTTGAATTTCTTTCATCCATGTTTTATAGTTTTCAGGGTACGAGTCTTTTACCTCTTTGGTTGAGTTTATTCCTAGATATTTTATTGTTTTGGGTGCAATTGTAAATGTGATTGTTTTCCTTTTTTTAAAAATTTTTTTAAATGTTTATTTATTTTTGAGAGAGAGAGACAGAGCATGAGCGGGGGAGGGGCAGAGAGAGAGGGAGACACAGAATCCGAAGCTGACTTCAGGCTCTGAGCTGTCAGCACAGAGCCCGACGCGGGGCTCAAACTGGTCAACCACGAGATCATGACCTGAGCCAAAGTCGGAGGCTCAACTGACTGAGCCACTGAGCACTCCTGTGATTGTTTTCTTAATTTCACTTTCTGCTGCTTCATTATTAGTATATAGGAATGCAACAGATTTCTGTATATAGATTTTGTATCCTGTGACTTTACTGAATTCATTTATCAGTTCCAATAGTTTTTTGGTAGAGTATTTAGGATTTTCTATATATGATATTATGTCATCTGCAAATAGTGAGAATCTTACTTCTTCCTTACCAGTCTGGATGCCTTTTTATTTCTTTGTGTTGTCTAGTAGTTGTGGCTAGGACTTCCAGTACTGTGTTGAATAAAAGTGGTGAGAGTGGACATCTTTCTCTTGCTCCAAACATTAGGGGATAAGCTCTCAGTTTTTGAGTATGATGTTGGCTGTGTGTTTTTCACATAACGACTTTATTATCTTGAGTATGTTCCCTCTAAACCTACTTTGTTGAGAGTTTTTATCATGAATGGATGTTGTACTTTGTTGAATGCTTTTTCTGCATCTGTTGAAGTGATCATATGGCTTTTATCCTTTCTCTTACTGATGTGATGTGTTACCTTGATTGTTTTGCAAATGTTGAACCACTCTTACATCTCCAGGAATAAAGTCCCACTTGATCATGGTAAATTATTTTTTTAACATATTGTTAGATTCATATTGCTGATATTTTGTTGAGGATTTTTGCATCTATATTCATGAGAAATCTTGCCCTGTAGTCCTTTTTTTGTAGTTTTACTCTGGTTTTGGTATCAGGGTGATACTGGCCTCATACAATGAATTTAGAAGCTTTCCTTCTTCTATGTTTTGGAATAGTTTGAGAAAAGTAGGTATTTACTCTTCTTTAAATGTTGTAGAATTTATCTGTGTGGCTGTTTGATCCTGGACTTTTGTCTGTTGGGAAGTTTTTTGATTACTAATTCAGTTTCATTGCTGATAATTAGTCTGTTCAAATTTTCTATTTCTTCCTGCTTTAGTTTTGGTAAGTTATAGGTTTCTAGAAATTTATCCATTTCTTCTAAGTTGTCCAATTGCTGGCATGTAGGTTTTCATAACATTCTGCTGTAATTGTCTGTGTTATTAGTTATTTCTCCTCTTTTTTTTTTTTTTTTAACATTTTTACTTATTTTTGAGAGATAGAGACAGCACAAACCGGGGAGGGGCAGAGAGAGGAGACACAGAATCCGAAGCAGGATCCAGGCTTTTAGCTGTCAGCACAGAGCCTGACACGGGGCTTGAACCTACAAACTGTGAGATCATGACCTGAGCCAAAGCTGGACACCCAACCGACTGAGTCACCCAAGCACCCTTATTTCTCTTCTTTCATTAGTGATTTTATTTGGTCCTCTGACTGTTTTTTTATTTAGTTTTGGAACTTTTACTTTTTTATTGAAGTATAGTTGATACACAATGTTACATCAGTTTCAAGTATATAGCATATTGATTCAAGTAGTCTATACATTATGCTGTACTCACCACAAGTGTAGCTTTCATCTGTCGCCATACAACACTATTATAATATCATTGACTATATTACTTATGTTTTACCTTTTATCCCCATGACTTATTCCATAACTGGAAGCCTATATATCCCACTCCCCTTCACCCATTTTGCCCATTCCCACACTGTCTTTTTCATTCTTGCCTCCTGTGACATAGGTTAATTGATCACACAGCATGGGTTTATTTCTGTGCTCTCTGTTTTGTTCTATTGATCTGTGTCTCTCTTTTTGTGTCAGCACTGTACTGTTTTGATTACTACAGCTTTGTAGTATATCTTGACACCTGGGAATGTGAAACCTCCAACTTATTATTAACAATATTCTTCCAGTCCATGAGCATGGAGTATCTTTCCATTTCTTATTGTTGTCTTCAGTTTCTTTCATCAGTATCTTAGAGTTTTCAGAGTTTTCACCTCCTCAGTTAAGGTTTTTCCTACAGATTTTTTTCTTTTCAGTACAATTTTAAGTGAGATTGTTTTTTTAATTTTCCTTTCTGCTACTTCATTAGTAGTGTATAGAAATGCAACTGATTTTGATATTTTGTATCCTGCAACTTTACTGAATTCATTTATTCTAATAGGTTGTGTGTGTGTGTGTGTGTGTGTGTGTGTGTGTGTGTGTGGTCTAAGGGTTTTCAACATATGTCATTTGCAAATAGAGACAGTTTTACTTTTTCTTTACAATTTGGATGCATTTTGTTTCTTGTCTGATTGCTGTGGCTAGGACTTCTAGTACTATATTAAATAAAAGTTGGGAAAGTCAACACCTTTGCCTTCTTCCTGATCTTAGAAGAAAAACTCTCAGTTTTTCACCACTGAGCATGATATTAGTTGTGGCCTTTATTATGTTGAGATATGTTCCATCTAAACCCACTTTGTTGAGAGTTTTTATCATGCAGATGTTGAATTGTGTCTAGTGCTTTTTCTTCATCTAATGATTTTTATTTTTCATTTTATTGATGCAATGTATCATATTCATTGATCTGTAAATATTGAACCATCCTTGCATCTCTGAAATAAATCCTACTTGATCATGGTAAATTATCCTTTTCATGTATTGTTGAATGTGATTTGCTAATACTTTGTTGAGGATTCTTATATCTATATTCATAGGGATATTGGCCTGTAGTTTCCTTTTATTGTAATGTCTTTGGTTTCGGTATCAGGGTAATGCTAGCCTCATAGAATGTATTTTGGGAGCTTTCTTTCATCTATTTTTTGGAATCCTTTGAGGAGAATAGATATTAGCTTTTCTTTAAATGTTTGCTGGAATTCATCTGTGAATCCATCTGGTCCTGGACTTTTGTTTGTTGGGAATGTTTTTATTACTGATTCAATTTCATTACTAGTAATTAATCTGTTCAGATTTTCTCTTTCTTTTTGATTCAGTTTTGGAAGAATTGTGTGTTTCTAGGAATTTGTCCATTTTTTTTCTAGGTTGCCCAATTTGTTGGCATATTGTTTTTCATAGTGGTCTCTTATAGTCCTTTGTATTTCTGTAGTGTTGGTTATTATGTCTTCTTGTTCATTTATGATTTTATTTATTTGGGTCTTCCCTCTTTTTTTTCTTGATAAATCTGGCTAAAAGTTTATTCATTTTGTTTACCTTTTCAAAGAACTGGCTCTTGGTTTCATTGATCTTTTCTATTTTGTTAGTCTCTATTTCATTTATTTCTGCTCTAATCTTTTTCCCCCCTTCTGCTAACCATGGATTTTGTTCATTTTTTTTTCTAGTTCCTTTAGGTGTAAAGTTGGAGTGTTTATCTGAGATTTTTCTTGTCTCTTGGAGTAGGCCTTTATCACCATAAATTTCTCTCTTAGAACAACTTTCACAGTGTTTCAAAGATTTTGGACCACTGTGTTTTCATTCTCATTCTCATTTGTCTCCATGAATTTTTTAAATTTCCTTCTGATTCTTCATTTACCCGTTAGTTGTTTAGTAGCATGCTGGTTAGCCATCACATGTTTGTGTTTTTAAAATTTTTTTCCTATGATTGATTTCTAATTTCATATTGTTGTGGTTGGGAAAGATTCATGATATAATTTCAGTCTTCTTAAATTTACTGAGACTTGTTTTGTGGCCTAATGTGATCTATCCTGGAGAATATTTTATGTGCACTCGAAAAGAATGTGCATTCTGTTGTTTTTGGATGGAATGTTCTGTGTATATCTATAAAGTCCATCTGGTCTAATGTGTTGTTCAAAGATACTGTTTCTTCATTTTCTGCCTGTATGACCTATTCATTGATGTAGGTGGGATGTTAAACTTCCCTATTATTGTATTAGCATCAGTTTCTCCCTTTATGTTTATTAATGTTTGCTTTATGTATTTAGGTGTTCCCCTTTTGGGTGCATAGATATTTACAATTGTATTCTCTTGTTGGATTGATCCCATTATTATGTAATGACATTCTTTGTCTCTTGATGCAGTCTTTGTTTTAAAGTCTATTTTGTCAGATGTAAGTATTGCTACCTGGCTCTTTTTTTGCTTCCATTTACATGGAGTATCTTTTTTTATTCTTCACTTTCGGTCTATATGTGTCTTCACATCTGAAGTGAGTATCTCTCTCTCTTTTTTTTTTTTTTTATCATGTTTTCCTTTTAATTGACTACTTAATTCACATTGTTTCTTCTCTTGGCTGTTATTTTGGTAACAATTAGGTCCCCACCTCTCAAGAACATTGTTTCCCAGCAGGCTGACACAGAGCCATTGTGAACACAGGCCCCAAACTAGGGCTTTTGGAATAACAACAACGACAAAAATAGCCTTTCTTTTCACCTAGGAAGGGATTGTGAATCAGAGGGTCCAAAGCTCCAGTTTCCAAACACAGAAAACACTGGGAGTTGAGGTAAAAATGGAAACCAAAGTGCATCAGAAATGAAATATAGTATTCCCTCATATATTCAAGGTCAGGATGGTTTTCGAGAAAGAAGTATCTGATCATTTGGCCTCTTGTATTAGGAATGGCCCCACTCCAGCATTTTTAAAGAAAGATGTTCTTGTTTCTATTTCATTTCCTAAAGGGGTATGAAATCTAATATAATCAGTAAGAATAAATCAGCTCACTCACAAGATACTCCCAGATAATGTGCTGATCATAGCACATTATTTCAAAGTGACAAAATTCAGGATAATCTGAGAAAAGAATTCAAAAGTGACAGCTACATTTGCTGATAGGTTTATGTGAGACACACATACATGTTTTTCCAGTGTATATGTCAAAAGACCAAGACCATCAAGATCATCAAAATAAGTTATTTTGTACATTATAATGCACAGAACAACAGAGGGAAGGACAGTTTCTCAGAGAATGACCAAAAGGCATTTTGCAAAAGGTTCATATCACTCCTAGGCAGAAGGACTGGAGCCCAGTGCCTTATGTCCTTTTATTAGTTTGACCCTTCCTCTTCTTTGGTTGCAGTGGCCTCAGTGGGAGCTGTCTCTTCTAAACGTTCTGCTGACTTTTCCTCTTCCTCCTCCACCTCCTCCTCATCCTCCTGGGAATAGAGGTCAGGTATTTCTGCATACATTCCTGCATGACCCAGAACTGGTCTACACAGTCTGACCCCTTGACATCCTCTGTGCTATGGTAGAAGCAGGAAAAGGCTGACTTGAACTGTTCTTCATAGGGGCCACTGGCCATTCCCCCAAGACATGGGCAGTTCCAATTAATGTCTCCATTTGGCAGGATCAATCCATACTCTTCATACGGATCGTTGGGGTCATCAGCCACCAGCTCTGCTTTGCTGGAGTTTCATGGTCTTCTTTGGTCCCAAATATAATTAGATCCTTCCCTTCCTGCCAGCAGTAGGCCATGGTTTGCAGCTCAGGCACTCAGACCTCCCAGCAATAGTGGTGGGGGTAGCACAAGCAGAGGAGGGCTCACAGCTGTGACCTCTGAAATGAGTCTCTTGTAGGAAGCATATAGATTATTGTTGTTTTTTAAATCCATTCCACCACCCCCATGTCTTTTGATTAGAGCATTTAGACCATTTATATTTAAAGTAATTATTGATAGGAATGTACTTATTGCCATTTTGTTACTTTCTGGTTGTTTTTATAGTTCTTTTTCCTTCTTGCTCTCTTTCCTTGTGATTGATGGCTTTCTGTAGTATTATGCTTGCTTTTCTTTCTCCTTATCTTGTGTGTATCTGTTGTAGGTTTTGGGCTTGTGGTTGCCATGAGATCCATATATAACATTTTAAGTATATAGCAGTCTATATTATGGTCTATATTATGGTCTATATTATGGTGGTCACTTAAGTTTTAACACATTCTGAAAGAACTGCTTTTTTACTCCCCTGTCCACCATGTCTTACTTATATGTTGTCATATTTTACATCTTTTTGTTCACAACTTCTTTATTTCTAATTATGGCCTTTTCTTTTCCACTGAAAGAACGCTTCTTGTTAGTGGTGATGAGCTTCTTTAAATTTGTTTGTCTGGAAAACTCTTTATCTATCCTTCAATTCTGAATGATAACTTTGCCAAGTAGAGTATTTTTGGTTGTAGATTTTTTTTTTCTTTCAGTACTTTGAATATATCATGCCATTCCCTTTTGGCCTATCAAGTCTCTGCTGAAAAATTAGCTGATAGCCTTATGGGGTTTCCCTTGTATGTAACTTCTTCTCTTTTACTGTCTTTAAAATTCTCTTTATCCTTAACCTTTGATATTTTAATCATTATGTGTTATGGTGTTAACATCTTTGGGTTTATCTTGTTTGCAATTCTCTTTGCTTCCTGAACAAGGATTAGTATTTCCTTCCTCAGGTTAGGGAACTTGTTAACTATTATTTCTTTAAATAAGTTTTCTGCTCCCCCCCCCCCGCCTCCTTGTGAGACCCCTGTAGTGCACATATTTGTTCATTTGATGTTGTCCAACAGATAATTGTTTAAAGTTATTTCTTCCTTTTATTGTTCAGTGTGGATGCTTTCCATTACCCTATCTTCCAGATCTCTGGTCCATTCTTCTGTATCGCTAATGTACTGTTGATTCCTTCTAGTGGGTTTTTCATTTCAATTATTGTATTCTTCAACCCTGATAGGTTCTTTTTTATGTTTTCTCTCTCTTTGTTGACGTTCTTACTGAGCTCTTCCACTCTTCTCTCTAGTTCAGTGAGCATCTTTATGATTATTACTTTAAACTCTTTATTCAGACATATTACTTTTCTCTGTTTTATTTAGTTCTTTTTCTGAGGTTTTTGTCTTGCTCTTTTGTTTGGAGCATATTCCTCTGTATCATTTTGCTTGACTTTCTGTTTGTTTCTATGAATTAGGTAGTATAGCTGCTTTTCCTAACTTGAAGGAAAGTGTCTCATTTTGCTTATTTTCTTATGTTTGTTTCTATGAATTAGGCAGAATAGCTGCTTTTCCTAAACTTGAAGGAATAGCTCTTTCTCCTAAATTTGAAGTATGATCGTCCCCTCTGTAGACTATATATGCCTGGTGATTCTGGCTGTCTGTCTGGAGTCTTTGGGTGCTCCATGCTGAGGCTGCCCTAGTGGGAAGGCCAGAGCTGATGTGGATGTAGGCTGGGACAGTCCCAGGGCTCTCTGTGCAGAGGGTACCTTGGCAGGACAGCTGAAGCTGAAGTGGTGCAAGTCAGGAGGTCCTGAGGTTCTCCCTACAGAGGGCACCCTAGCAGGACAGCTAAGGCTGAAGTAGGTGTGGGCTGGTGCAGTCCCTTGGCTCTCTATGCAAAGGTTACTCTGGCAGCACAGCTAAAGCTAAAATGGGGGCAAGCCAGGGTGTCCTGAGGCTCCCCATGTGTGTGTGGGGGGGGGGGGTTCCCTGATGGGGTGGCTGGAGTCAAAATGGGACATGGGCCAGGAGGTCCAGGGTGCTCTATACAGAGGATGCCCTGGGAGGACAGCTGAAGCTGAAGTAGATACAAGTGAGGGTTTCCCAGGACTCTGTGCACAAAGGGTGCCCTGGTGGGGTGGCTGGAGCCTAGGCAGGAATCAGCCAGGGTTTTCAGAGCACTCTGTGCCAGGGGTGCCCTAGCAAGCCATCTGAAGTCAAAGTTGTATGGGCCTAGAGTGTTCTGAAGTGATTTGTGCCTGTGTCATTGTGTCACGATGGCGATAGTGAAAGCTAACAGGAGGTATCCCAGTGTGCTGTATGCTGGGGTGGCCTCAGTGGGATGGCTGGGGTTAGTTTAGGCCAGGGACCCAGGACTCGCTGAGATGAGACGCTGGCTGGGATACCTGGACCCTGCTCCTGTCCATACTATCTAAGTGGAAAAGGAACACAACTGTGGCATTAGCCATCCCTTCTGACCCTGAGAGAGTTCCAGCAGTTTTCCCATCACTTCGCAGTGTTCTAGGGCTGGATCTTTTATATTCCAGTTGTTTTTTTTTCCCCACAGCTTTTTTTTTCTGTGCCCCAGAGCATCCAGGGCTGGTGTGAACTATAGGCCCAGTGCTCACTGAGGCAACAGGCATGCTATGGCACCTGCACAGTTCTCCATCTGTGCTATCATGGTGGGAGGGGGAGCGTAAACTGTGGCATTCACCAGCACCTCTGACCTGGAGAGAGTTCCAGCAGCTTCCTTGCTGTTTTACAGGGTTCTAGGGCTTCCTTTATATTCTAGTTGCCTTCTTTTTTTAATTTGAGGGAGACAGCATGAGTGGGGGAGAGGAGCAGAGGAGAGAGAGAGAGAGAGAGAGAGAGAGAGAGAGAGAGAAAGAATCGCAAGCAGGCTCAACATTCAACACGGGGTCAAACATGGGGCTTGATCCCACAATACTGGGATCATGACCTGAGCTGAAATCAAGAGTCAGACATTCAACAGAATGAGCCACCCAGGCATCCCAGAAAAGCGGCAGTTTAAAAGGGCAACTAGGGGGTGTCAGCCAGTTGAGCAACCAACTCAATTTCTGCTCAGGTCACAATCCCAGGGTCGTGGTATCGAGTCCTACGTTGGGCTCTACGCTGAGTGCGGAGCCTGCTTGAGATTCTAGCTCTCTCTCCCTCCACCTCTCTCCCCACTCACATACTTTTTCTCTCTCCAAAATAAAATAAAATAATAAATAATAAACTGCATTTTTTCTTCCATGCCCCAGGGCAGATGAATCTGCTCATGTTCTCCCTATACTCTCCCTCCCCTCTGCAGTTCGTAGCATGATGGGGTGGGGGAAGTTCCCTTCCTTACCATGCTTTCATCACTTTTGCCTGTTCTCTGCATGGTCTCCATATCTTTTATTGTACAGCAGTTGTTATTGAGTTGTATGAGTTTTTAACTATATTTTGGATAGTGACCCCTTATCAAAGATATGATTTGCAAATAGTTTCTCCTATTCTGTAGGTTGTCTTTCATTTTGTTGATCTTTACAGAAGCTTTTCAGTTTGATATAGTCCCACTTGTTTATTTTTTGCTTTGTTGCATTTGCTTTTAGTGTCAAATTGTAAAAATCATCACCAAGACCATTGTTAAGGAGTTTACCCCCATGTTTTCTTCTAGTTTTGTGTTTTCAGGTGTTATGTGTAATTAATCCATTTTAGTTGATATTTGAATATGATGTAAAATAGGGGTTTAGTTTCACTGTTTTGCATGTGGCTGTCCAGGTTTTCCAACACCTTTTACTGAGAAGACTATCCTTTCCCCATTGTATATTCTTGGTGCCTTTGTGATAAATTAATTGATCATATATGTATAGATCTATTTCTGAGTCTCTTCTGTTCCACTGATATATGTGTCTGTTTTTATGCCAATACCATACTGTTTTGATTACTACAGAGTTGTAATATAATTTGAAATCAGCAATGTGATGATTTAAATTATGTTCTTCTTTCTTAAGATTGCCATGGCTATTCTGGGTGTTTTGTTGTCCCCTATAAACTTTAGGATTGTTTGTTCTATTTTTGTGGAAAGTACCATTGGAATTGCTTTGGATATTATGTACATTTTAACAATGTTCTTGTAATCCATGAGCACATAATATCTTTCCATTTATTTGTGTCTTCAATTTCTTTCTTCAGTGTCTTATAGTTTTCAGTATGCTGAAATATAGATATGTATTTTTTCAGTTTTCACCTATTCATTATATTTATTTCTGGATATTTTATTCTTTTTGATCCAGCTGTAATTCAGATTTTTAAAATTCTCTTTCTGATAGAAGTGAAATGTATTTTTGTATATTGATTTTATATTCTGCAACTTTGCTGAATCCACTTATTCTAACAGTTTTGGGTGGGATCTTTAGGGTTTTCTATATATAGAATTATGTCATCTGCAAATAGGAAATTTTACTTCTTCCTTGCCAATTTAGATGACTTTTATTTCTTTTTCTTGCCTAATTGCTGTGGCTAGGACCTCCAGTACTATCTTGAATGAAAATGGTGAGAATGGACATCCTTGTTTTGTTCCTGATCTTACAGAAAGAGTTTTCAGTTTTCCACCATTGAGTAGATGTTAGCTGTGGGCTTGTTATATATGCCCTTTATTATGGTGAGGTATGTTCCCTGTATACTCACTTTGTTGAGAGGTTTTGTCATAAACAGATGTTGAATGTTGTCAAATGCTTTTTCTGCATCCGTTGAGATGATCATATGATTTTAACCTTTCATTTTGTTAGTGGTATATCATCACAGTGAATGATTTATGAATGTTGAATCATACTTGCACCCCAGGGATAAATCCCACTTGATTGTGGTGAATGATCTTTTTAATGTATTGTTGAATGTGATTTGCTGATATTTTTTTGAGGATTTTTGTTTGTATGTTCATCAGGGATACTGGCCTGTAGCTTCCTTTATTTGTAGTGTCTTTGACTGGTTTTGGTATCAGGGTAGTGCTAGTCTCATAGAATGTATTTGGGAGCTTTCTTTCATCTTCTATTTTTTGGAATTCTTTGAGGAGAATAGATATTATCTCTTCTTTAAATGTTTGGTAGAATTCATCTATGAATCTCTCTGGTCCTGGACTTTTGTTTGTTGGGGATTTTTTGATTACTGATTCAGTTTCATTACTATTAATTGGTCTGTTGAGATTTTCTTTCTTTCTGATTCACTTTTGGAAGATTGTATGTGTCTAGGAATTTATCCATTTCTTTTTGGTTATCCAATTTGTTGATGTATAATTGCTCACAGTAACAACATTTTTTAAATGCTAGAGAATATTGTCAATCCAGAATTATATTCCCAGCAAAAATATCTTTCAACAATGCAAATAAAAAGATAGTTTTTGCACATTAAAAATCAGTTAATTTTTTTACTGGGGCTCTCCAATAAGAAATGCTAAATGAAGTTTTCAGGCAAAGGGGAAATGATCCTAAGATGGAAGGAAGGAATGAAGAACATTCATCTTTAGGAAGGAATGAAGAACATAAAAATGGTAAATATCTAGATAAATATAGAAGACTATTTTCTCCCTTTTAATTGTTTAAAGAGAAGACTGTTTAAAACAAAATTTAACAATTTTGTGGGATTTATAAGGTACACAGAAGCAATACAAATGGCAAGTGTTGCATAAAGGATGATGGGAGTGGCTAAGTAAATGGACCCATGTAGTTTTAAGGTTCTACCTTTTACATAAAGGGATACAATATAAACTCTAAATTAAGCTGCATATGTTAAGGATGCCTACTGTAAACCCTAGAACAGCACTAAACAATAATGCAGAGTATGTAGTGAAAAAATTAATAGGTTAAAAGTATTTAAATATTTAAAGGACAGAAAACATCAAACTGAAGGAATTAACAAAAAGCAGACCCTTCAGTGCCCCTAGGACAAAGTCCATGAGGCTTCCATGGCCTGGCTCCTGCCAACTTTTCTGGCCTCATCTCTCTGGCCCACTAAGCATTCCCCATATTAAGTTGTCTCTACTTCCCTCCATTCTTCCTCTCCTGTCTTCTTCCTCTCTTATCATCTCCTGCAAGAGACATCTTTCCCACAGTCCTTTCCCTTGGCTTACTCTTCATTCTTCAGGTCTCAGCAAGGTGACACTTATTTCAGAAAGCCCTTCTGGGCCAGGTTTTCCTTTCTGTGTCATCCATTGCCACCCCCCCCCACCCCCCGCCACACACACACATACACACACACACACCCTTCATCACTTCACTCACCTGGGTTCTCTGAAATTTCTAGCTCATTATCCTGTGTCCCTAAACTGAACTTCACAAGGGCAGGGATATGTATGGCCTCTTCTGCTCACCATTCTGTGCCATGGCCTGCAAAGTGCTCAGCTCATAGTAAATATTCAGTAAACATTTTTCAAGTGACTAAAAGAGTGATTAAATGAATTAGTAGAGAAGGTGGATAGTGATTTTTCTGCCTAAGAGGGAGTCCCTATGCTGAGGAGGTACTGTCACAAAAAATAGCAGCAAGGGGAACTGAGGGAACAAGCCTGTCAGAAGCACTGAGGCAGTGCATGTTGGCATGAAAGATAACCAAGTTGAATCATTGAATAGAAAAAGCACAGGATCATATGAGTAGCATGCTGTCAGTTGTGTGATACAGGTATAGTCTACTTCCTGAAGGATGTACAAGAAATTTGTAACAGTGACTTTCATTGTGGAGGAAGGAAAATATTTTCAATTTGTACAGTGTTCGTGTACTGCTATTTTCAGATAAATAAGATTTGAGGCACCTGGGTGGCTCAGTCAGTTAAGTGTCTGACTTCGACTCAGGTCATGATCTCATGGTTCATGAGTTCGAGCCCTGTGTCAGGCTCTCTGCTGACAACTCAGAGCCTGGAGCCTGCTTTGGATTCTGTGTCTCCCTCGCTCTCTGCCCCTCCCCCACTCATGCTCTGTCTCTCTCAAAAATAAACATTTAAAAAAATAAAAATAAAATTAAAAACAAGTAGATTGTGAATGTAAAGACTTTATGTGTAGTGCTAGCCATAATTGGAATAAATAAAAACAACCTGCATGTCTGTATTAGGATTTTCCAGAGAAACAAAGCCAATAGTGTGTATATGTGTATAAAAAGATTTATTATAAGGAATTGGCTCATGCAGTTATGGAGGCTGGCCTAAGTCCTAAGATCTGCACAGTGACTTGACATGCTGGAGACTCAGGAAGAACTGATTTTAGTTTGAGTCTAAGGAAATAAAAAGCTGATGTCCTAATTCAAAAGTGGACAGACAGAAAGAATTTTCTTAGGGTACAGTCAGCCTTTTTCTATGCAGTCCTTCAACAGATTAGATGAGGCCCACCCACACTATAAAGGGCAGTCTGCTTTACTTAGTCTATCAATTGAAATGTTAATCTCATCTAAGCACATTAACATTCAGAATAATGTTTGACCAAATATTACCTGGGTATTCCATGGCTCAGTCAAGTTGACACATAAAATTAACCATCCCAATGTCCTACAGTAGGGTAATAGAATATAACACAGGCCTTAAAGTGCTAATTGTAAAGGATAGGGAAAATGAGTATGGTAGGAAACTAAGTGGAAAAAAAAAAAAAACCACGGAATACTGGATTGTACCTACAACTGCAACTGTGAAATATGTGCATGCATGGATAAAGAATAGAAGGGAATAGGAAGACATAGAAGTAGCTTTTGTGTTAAGTTGCTGAGATTATGGAGAAGAGTTTTCCTTACATTTTTCCGTTAGTTTTTTAATAATATAATTTTTAAAATGTAAGAAACCAGAAATCCCAGATGTAAGATTGTACAGGAGGATGGAGTAGTAATAAAAAAACAGTGCCTGACACATTGTCTGTACTAAAATAACTATTGAATGAATGAGCAATAGTTACTGTCCTCAGCTGGCTTCCCCAGAAGCAGACCATGGGACAAGGATTTGAGTGCAAGTAATATATTTGGGAGGTGATCACTGGTAGGGCATAGAGAAGTGAGACTGGGAAGGGAAAGAAGCCAATACAGTGCTCTTTAATGAGAAGTATGACTAGTGACTATTGACTAACAATCCATTGGAGACCTCTGGGACAATATGTAGAATTGGCTTGGCTTTGTTTCACTCAGAGAACAAGAAAGAAGGAGTTTTAATCTAAAGACTCCCATTGGTTGAAAGGGCTGCTTCCTGGGGCATTAATTCCTTGGCATTTGTAGCCTACCCCAAGCTAGGGCTGATCGCACTTCTGTGGCTAGAGAAAGCCTGCAGGCAGTCACAGGTGCTTGAAGTGAGTAGCTGTTAGTTATTTGGGAACAATGAGTGCTAAGGGCAGGGAGCGGGCACTGACAACATCTGCAAAAGTTACTGTCATTGAACACCTATGATTCGGACACTTGGTGAACATTGTCTCTAATCCCCACCCCGGTTTTACGAGATGATTATTCTATGTTTCAAGTGAAGAAACTGAAGCTCAGAGAGGTTGTGACTTACTCAAAGTCATGCGGGGCAAGGTACTTGAACTATAAGCCTACTATGTTTTTCACTTCCTCCTGCTATCTCCCAGTAAATTCGGCACTGGAAACTTCCTAGATAAACTCAACAAAAATTTTTTAAAAATAG
This sequence comes from Felis catus, assembly GCF_018350175.1. NCBI lineage: Eukaryota > Metazoa > Chordata > Mammalia > Carnivora > Felidae > Felis > Felis catus. The sequence continues at coordinate 81,485,603 of NC_058376.1, read as the reverse complement.
ACAGTAAAAACCAAAATGGTGACAGTTCAAAGTAGCAATTTAGTAAGATCCGCTTCAAAACAGCACACCTGTCTGCGTCCACCTGTGCAATCCATAAGGATTGAAATCTCTGACAGAAAGAGAAAGCACAAAAAAGAGGACATCTACCAGGGCAGAAGCAGCATTCCCAGCTAAGAATAAGGCCGGGGTCAATAAACTTGTACTTACTACTTTCTGAGAGCTCAAAGAAGAAATCATGACTGCAGAAGGAAATTTATGGGTACTATTAGAAAAGCAAATCTGCCTTTGTTACTTTCTCCCTCTGAATCCTTCAGTGACTCCCAACTGCCTTCAGTATTCCCTCAGTAGAGCATACGAGTGATTCAAGATTTGGTCTCTGCTGACCTTTCTATACTCATCTACCCCTCACTCACAGCCATGTAACACCACCTGCAGTCCTCCCACTAGCCCAGCTCTGTCACACCCCAGACCACTTGTGAAGGCTGGTCCTATTACCCTGAATTTTCTTTTCTTTTCTTTTCCACCCAGATAATTCCTACTCGCTATTCAAGGCTTAGTCACTATGTTTTTTACTGAAGTTTCTTAATCTTTAAAAAAAAACATACCCTTGGGGAGCCTGGGTGGAGCCCTGCTCATGTGCTCTCTCTCTCTCTCAAAAATAAATAAACATTAAAAAAAATTTTAAACTATACCCTTAGCGGATATATGTATGTGTATGTATGTCTTCATTTCATACCAGCCTTCCCCTGAGACTCTGATTATTCCTCTTTGAGAATTGCTGATATGCAGAATATATCCTCTACATCTGAATATCTATCATCTGGAGTGATTTTGTATTTACTTTATGTAGTCTTCCTTGTCAGAACCATACTTTTTCACTTCCTCATTTATCAAATAATGTTATAATATTGAATGCATTTTTTTGAGCCTTTGCCCTTCAATGCAAAGATTCCCCATCAGCTTCCATACTCCTTCCTCCGATCGACACCAGATGGGAATTACTATTCTATGGGAAATTTCTCAAGATGTCAGCCTAAGCTAGGTGGCGCTTTCCTGTACACAGATTATCTTATATATACACCTTTATATTAACCCTTTCATGCTGCTGTGAATGTATGGATATAATTAGTAATTTTCCACTGAGTTCTTTTTTTTAAAGGGAATAAACATATTAAGTTTCCACCAAGTTCCAGGCACTGTCTTAGTTAAACGAGTAATCCTCAGGAGGAAAAAGAGGACAAGGGCCTATGTAATTTTTCAAGCACGGTTCCAACTAGTTAGTGATGAAGCTGTGATTCTAGGTGCAGTTTGCCTGATATTGGAGTCTATGCTCATTCATTAAAGTGCATTTGTGCTTGAAGGAAAAGCTGTGTCTAAGCTCTGCATCTGTGTGCTCAGCACTGTGCCTGAAACAACCAGACCCATAATATTTTGGGGGTGAATAAATGAGCCAAAGACATCAAGCAAAGTAATACAAATCTGAATAGATATCACTGAACAAATAAGTGATGAATCCACACCAACCCAGAAACCTAAATCTCAGGGCATGTATACGAAAAGATGCAAAACAAACCCACATCAGAGGGAGAGGCCACAGTAAGAGCTCCAGTCGACAGACTCCACAGAGCCCAGCCTCAAGGCATCCCAGGTAGGCCACCAGACATATGAGTGAAGAAACCATTAGTCTCAATGAGGCCCCAGACATGTGGAGAAGAGATAAGCCCATTCTGCTGTGCCCTCCCTGGATTACTTACCCACAGAATGCTGTGCATAATAAAATGATTACAGTTTTACACCATCAAGTGTGGGGTGATCTGTCACATAGCAATAGAATAATCAGAAAAATATCCATTCATTCCTTTTCAAGATACCTCTTTGTCAGGTGTTTAAAATTTTTTTAAAAAGATAGAATTTTGTGAGTTGCAAATAGAAACTGAGAAATAACTTTTAGGAACCTATGATAAGAGTGACTTTAAGACCTGTCCTTGCGATGTTGGATAAGAAGAAATCTAAGAAAACTGAGTTATTGTATAGTAAGTTTGACTTTTCTGTTTGAAGGCAGAAAGAAACCATGGCATGACTTACAAAATCACCCACATTCAGAATTTCTATCATATCCCTGACTTGTAAAGATCACAGTAAGAACAGTGGAAATCAAAAAGCACATACGTGGAGAATAAAAATAAAGATACAGAGACTCAAAGAGTTAAGTGAATTTAAACATTAACAGAAGGGGAATTTTAATATTGTAGATATAACCCAGCCAAGGGCACAGTCCATTAGTAGGTCATGAAATCAAGTTAGTAGCTCTTGACCAGCTTTTTTATTTTTAAATTAAATATAATATACTATAACATAATGGAATAGAAAACATCAGGGGTGCCTCGGTGGTTCAGTCAGTTAAGCATCTGACTTCAGCTCAGGACATGATCTCGTGGTTCAGGAGTTTCAAGCCTCGTATCGGGCTCTGTGCTGACAGCTCAGAGCCTGGAGCCTGCTTCTGATTCTGTGTCTCCCTCTCTCTCTGCCCCTCCCCCACCTGCACTCTGTCTGTCTGTCTGTCTGTCTGTCTCTCTCTCTGCCCCTCACCTGCTCACACTCTATCTCTCTCAAAAAAACCAGAACATTAAAAACAAATTTTTTTAAAGAAAACACCAGAGTTTCATCATAAGGTTGCTTAGCAAAAATGCCATATTGCACCAATTGCAATGAATGGGGTTAGAGAGAGGGATGTGATGAATTCATGAGCTCGTTAGTACTGGGTCATTTGATCTTTTGTTCCCTGGTATATTGTGATAGATTTGACTATCAAAATGGAAGGGTTAATGTTGTATAGTTGCAGCTAAGTTTGAAGCAAAGTTTAGTATGATTTTATTTGCTGTTGGCAGAATTATACTTTCTAATGGATTTTAGATAAGAACTTTGTGTTTTTCAGAAAAGGCATTATTATCAAAGCAATATATTTTGAGTTTGTAATGATTGTAGCATTTTAACTGAACTTGTACCAAAAGCTTTAAAATTGATTATTTAAAGAATAAAATTTATTGTTTAAGAGTTAAAAAATGATGAAGTGAAAAATAGAGGCATGTTCAAGTTTAACTGGCGAACATAATTGTTAATGGTCCAGCATTATGTGCAGCTCTATTAAGAATTACACTAGTGTTTCTGTAGATCATCCACATCATCAAAGTTGGAAGCTTAGCGTTGGTGAGAGACCAACACAGGTTCTAATGAGAGACAGATAGCGTTCCCAGCTTGTTCTTGCTCCCCCTGTCAGCCTCCCTGACTTCATGCCCAGCACCAGATGCAGGGGTAACTGATTGACACTGCTCACCCAACTAGTTCCCAATTATGTTGGGTATAAGTCTTATAATAAATCCTCTATATCACCGAAAGAGGTTCTTTCCTGATTGAACCCTATCCAATAGCTCTCCTCTGTTTCTTTTCTTTTTTTCCTAGCAATTCACTTATCCTGCAGAGTTTTCCATAGTCTGGATTTTGGATTTTGCTGATTGTGTCCCTGTAGTATTGCTTACCATGGTCCTCTGTCCAATTTATTTCCTGTAAATTGGTAATTAGATCTGCAGGCTTCATCAGATTGAGGTTCAGTTTTGGGGGTGGGAGGCAAGATATAAATAGGTGTATTTTTCTATCAGGAGGTATATAATGTCTCGTCGTCTCTTTATGTGATACTAGTAATCACTGACGATCGATACCAAGACCCATCATTTCATTATTATTTGCGAAATGGCAATGTTATCTCATTCTTCACTTATTTTTTTTAATGTTTTTATTTATTTTTGAGACAGAGACAGAGCATGAGCAGGGGAGGGGCAGAGAGAGAGAGGGAGACACAGAATCCAAAGCAAGCTCCAAGCTCTGAGCTGTCAGCACAGAGCCTGACATGACGCTCAAACTCACGGGCTGTGAAATCATGACCTAAGCCGAAGTCAGATGCCCAACCTCCTGAACCACCCAGGTGCCCCATCTCATTCTTCACTTATTATCTGCCATATTTATATAAACAGAAATTTCTCTTCAACTGTTTGTTTACCCTCAGGTACAGTTTGTATAGGAAAAACAAGATAAAATACAAGATTTCAAAAGAATATTTTGATTCCCTGGCATCTTCCAAAGGTGACTAATAAGTTTTGTTGTTGTTTTTTAAAGGATTGTTACAAATTCATGAACATATTTGAAGTATTTCAAATAATTCCATTCTTTTTTTTTAATGTTTGTTTTTGAGAGAGTGCATTTGCGCAAGCAGGGGAAGGACAGAAGATCTAAAGTGGGCTCTGTGCTGACAACAGAAAGAACAATGCAGAGCTTGAACTCATGAACTGTGAGATCATGACCTGAGCCAGAGTTGGATGCTTAACCAACTGAGCCATCCAGGTGCCCCTTCTTTCTTTCTTTTCTTTTTTTTTTTAAGCAGGCTTGAGCTCACAACCCTGAGATCACAAGTCACATGCTCTACCGACTGAGCCAGCCAGGCATTCCCCACCCCCTGCCTCCAATTTATTATTCTTGTGGACATTTGGGCAACTGAGCAAATGTCCCATTTGGGGGCAATGGATGCCTCTTAAAATTGGTTCCTAGGTCATTTTAACATACCCTCCCTTGCTTTTCTTTTCTTTTATTTCTTTTATTTGTTTTAAATGTTTATTTATTTTTGAGACAGAGAGAAAGAGAGCATGAACGGGGGGAGGGTCAGAGAGAGAGGGAGACACAGAATCTGAAGCAGGCTCCAGGCTCTGAGCTGTCAGCACAAAGCCCAATGCGGCGCTCGAACTCACGGACTGTGAGATCATGACCTGAGCTGAAGTCGGATGCTTAACCGACTGAACCACCCAGGGGCCCCAGGACCATAGGATTTTGGCTTAACCTCATCTATCTGAATCCAGTTCTCCTTTTTTTCTCACACTGGAATACCAACATAATCACTTTTTTGCTTTATCCTGCATACGCACACACCAGTCTTAGAATAACAGTACTGATGCTAACACAAGCATTATGATTACCAAAAACAGTTTAAGATTTTTTTCAGTTTTTTGTAAGGTATATCCCACCAAGAACACACAAAATAGAATTTTAAACCCATTTGAAATAATTCATATTTCTGTGTTTATCCTGTTCATTCAATATAGTTAGGTTTATTTGTTTCATTTTATTTCTGATTTTTAGGGATTGCCTTTTAAAACCACACACCTTATAATTATGTAAAATGTTTACATGATTCCATTATCAAATGTATCAAACAAGATATATTCAGAAAGTTTTAGTTTCTGTCCCTTTTTTCTTTAGCCTTTCCATCCCTCTAGCGTACCATGCACACTTGTTTTGGTTGCTTTTTTTCATTTACTAGTATGTCCAGAGTATCACTCTATAGTAGTGTATAAATGTAG